>NW_006789542.1:1386734-1435553 GCF_000442215.2 Lipotes vexillifer | reverse complement strand
TAGGGAAAGTGGAAGATGATAATTTACCGATAATGCATAAAAGAACCTGCTAAATATAAGAGAGTATAAATTGAGCATCAGTGCCTAGTCAGAAGAGTTACGAATTGCTAAATGCTAGTAATCTAGTTTTTCTAAAAACTGATGTGAAATGTGTAATTTATGATGTTCTTGCTATCATAGATTCTGCTAACAGGAATTCAAAATGATTGAGCTATGGCCCTCTTGTAGTTTTTTAGTTCTTCTTAAAAAAATAGGGTTCAAAACTACTACTGCTCGTTGTCTGTGATAAGGATCATTTGTTCATAAGAAAATCTGAATTTCCCTCTCTAAAAGTGTAAGTTGTCCCATGTTTGGGGGAAAGGCACTTATGAGAGGAAGAGTACATGTGTGGAGCTGGGTGTACACAGAAGCCCCATCTGGCTTGCTGCCTCATAGATGTGGTTGGAGCAGCTGCCCCCAGTCCCCTCGCTTGCTGTCATACCGACACAGCGCCAAGACGCTGGATGTCATCTTTCCTTCTAAGACACTGGATGCCATCTTTCCTGTTGATCACAGACTTTCTGCTTTTGTTAAGTTTCTTTATCAGCTTTATTTTTGTTCTGTTTTCCTCCCTCTAACCCCGTCCTCTTTTTCTTTCTGCTCTTTTATTACTTCTCTTCCCCTCTTCCTCTGCAGGAGAATCAGCGTATGCAGCAGAGAATAGACACCATGACAAAAGAGGTGTTTGAACTCCAGGAGACACTGCTTTGGAAAGATAAAAACATTAGGGTATGAGATCACATTGGGCTTTGGCCCAAAGCTCATTGATGAGGAATAGACCAATGTAAATTTAACGTAGAGATTCCTAAAATTCTGTCCTTGGACTATTTTTAGAGCTTTTATACAGAGTAAAATATGAATAAGCAGAAGACAGAAACTTCCATGGGAAAACCTAATCCTATGCCTGGAAAGAACTCTTCTCTCCAGCTGACTCTGGGCTTGTAAAACCTACAACTAGGAACTTTCTAAGGAAGTTGTTCTTTATTTCCCCAGGATTTTTATGCAGAAACAGCCACAGGCATTTAATTCAAACTCTGTGGGTAATTTGATATCCTTACATTGTAAGAATTTGGATAAGAAGCAAGAGGATAGGGGGTATGGGGAAAGTTATTAGCATCCCATAAATCTTTGGTGAATAAAATAGGAAGAGATTAAAATCATTTTAATTACGGCAGTGGATAGGAATGTAAGATTTGCTGGAGCTGCCAGACTATGATGTCACCTCTAATCATATCCTTGCAACTCCCTAAAGCAGGGGCCCAGATAAGGAAAAAGTCTTCAGTGCCTTTTTGCTAAGCCCTTCAGGTAGATTCCAAGGACACTGGAGCTGAAAAACTCCCTGCCAGTTCATCCCATGTGGCCTTTTGACTGGCAGCCACCTACACCTCATGGCATATGAGCTCTCTGTTCCACAGAGGCTTAACTTGTCAGGGAAGGGCAGTGTGGAGGGAAAAGAGAGAAGGAAACCCTTGGCCTGAAGACATAGTTAGGAAGCCTCTGTTCTACCAGAGGTTAGGTGGGGTAGGGAAAAGCTGGCCAAAATCCCCAAGGGCACCTGTGGTGGACAGGCGTGGATGTGAAGCCCTCCGGATCACACCCTCCATAGTTAGGGGCATTCTGGTATCCAGGTCATTTCACACCTCCAAGGACCCTATCCTCTCAATAGACACTTGGGAAACAAAATTACTTGTTAAAGTGTGGTAGACCAAGCAGTTTTAAAGAAAGAAAGCTACCTTTTAGAGTTTCTGATGCTAAAATACCAAGTTCCTGTAATTCCGTCTAAAGCTGGAAAAACCTTCTGAGGTATTAATTAACAACTCTGTTAAGAGTTTTGAATTGTGACTGTGAACTACTGATTCTATTTAAATTTTTTACTTGGGAAATTTAAAATGAGATGTGAAAAAGTGTATAGCAAAAGCAGGTAGTTTGTAAAGTTAAGTTGAAATCTGGTCACTATTTAGAATGGGCTTCTTTTAGGGTTTTACATAATTTTCTTCAGCACAGATCTGCAGGTCCATGATTTCTATTTTGTATAATTATCTTAGCATATTAAACTGATTATTTTGGACCAGCCATAGAAAACCCCCGAATCTCTCAGTCCAATAGCTATTCAAAATAAAACAAAAATTTTTTTCTACCCAAAAGATGTACTGATGGTTACAGTATAAATTATTTGACTTTTAAATTTTCGTAGTATTACTGAATGAATGAGTGGGTATCTTCTTTCTACGTAGTATATAATAACGTGTTCTTTTGGCTTTTGTTGGTGGTGGTGGTGCCATTTTTCCAACAGCATTTGCTTATTACTTAGTGTCTTGTCACATTTTTTTTAATTTTTTTTTTTTATACAGCAGGTTCTTATTACTCATGAATTTTATACACATCAGTGTTACATGTCAATCCCAATCACCCAATTCATCACACCACCACCAGCCCCCTGCTTTCCCCGATTGGTGTCCATACGTTTCTTCTCTACATATGTGTCTCAATTTCTGCCCTGCAGACTGGTTCATCTGTACCATTTTTCTAGGCTCCACATATATGTGTTAATATACTATATTTGTTTTTCTCTTTCTGACTTAACTTCACTCTGTATGACAGTCTCTAGATCCATCCACGTCTCTACAAATGATCCAATTTTGTTCCTTTTTATGGCTGAGTAATATTCCATTGTATATATGTACCACATCTTCTTTATTCATTCGTCTGTCGATGGGCATTTACATTGCTTCCATGACCTGGCTATTGTAAATAGTGCTGCAGTGAACATTGGAGTGCATGTGTCCTTCTGAATTATGGTTTTCTCTGGGTATATGCCCAGTAGAGGGATTGCTGGATCATATGGTAATTCTATTTTTAGTTTTTTAAGGAACCTCCATACTGTTCTCCATAGTGGCTGTATCAGTTTACATTCCCCCCAACAGTGTCAGAGGCTTTCCTTTTCTCCACACCCTCTCCAGCATTTATTGTTTGTAGATTTTCTGATGATGCCCATTCTGACTGGTGTGAGGTGGCACCTCATTGTAGTTTTGATTTGCATTTCTCTAATAATTAGTGATGTTGAGCTGCTTTTCATGTGCCTCTTGGCCATCTGTATGTCTTCTTTGGAGAAATGTCTATTTAGGTCTCCTGCCCACTTTTGGATTGGGTTGTTTGTTTTTTTAATATTGAGCTGCATGAGCTGTTTATATATTTTGGAGATTAATCCTTTGTCCATTGATTCATTTGCAAATATTTTCTCCCATTCTGAGGGTTGTCTTTTTGTCTTGTTTATGGTTTCCTTTGCTGTGCAAAAGCTTTGAAGTTTCATTAGGTCCCATTTGTTTATTTTTGTTTTTATTTCCATTACTCTAGGAGGTGGATCAAAAACGATCTTGCTGTGAGTTATGTCAAAGAGTGTTCTTCCACTGTTTTCCTCTAAGAGTTTTTTAGTGTCTGCTCTTACATTTAGGTCTCTAAATCCATTTTGAGTTTATTTTTGTGTATGGTGTTAGGGAGTGTCCTGATTTCATTCTTTTACATGTAGCTGTCCAGTTTTCCCAGCACCACTTATTGAAGAAGCTGTCTTTCCTCCACTGTGTATACTTGACTCCTTTGTCATAGATTAGTTGACCATAGGTGCGTGGGTTTATCTCTGGGCTTTCTCTCCTGTTCCATTGATCTACGTTTCTGTTTTTGTGCCAGTACCTTATTGTCCTGATTACTGTAGCTTCATAGTATAGTCTGAAGTCAGGGAGTCTGATTCCTCCAGCTCCGTTTTTTTCCCTCAAGACTGCTTTGGCTATTCGGGGTCTTTTGTGTCTCCATACAAATTTTAAGATTTTTTGTTCTAGTTCTGTAAAAAATGCCATTGGTAATTTGATAGGGATTGCATTGAATCTGTAGATTGCTTTGGGTAGTATAGTCATTTTCACAATATTGATTCTTCCAATCCAAGAACATGGTATATCTCTCCATCTGTTGGTATCATCTTTAATTTCTTTCATCAGTGTCTTATAGTTTTCTGCATACAGGTCTTTTGTCTCCCTAGGTAGGTTTATTCCTAGGTATTTTATTCTTTTTGTTGCAGTGGTAAATGGGAGTGTTTCCTTAATTTCTCTTTCAGATTTTTCATCATTAGTGTATAGGAATGCAAGAGATTTCTGTGCATTAATTTTGTATCCTACAACTTTACCAAATTCATTGATTAGCTCTAGTAGTTTTCTGGTGGCATCTTTAGGATTCTCTATGTATAGTATCATGTCATCTGCAAACAGTGACAGTTTTACTTCTTTTTTTCCAATTTGTATTCCTTTTATTTCTTTATCTTCTCTGATTGCCATGGCTAGGACTTCCAAAACTATGTTGAATAATGATGGCGAGGGTGGACATCCTTGTCTTGTTCCTGATCTTAGAGGAAATGCTTTCAGTCTTTAACCATTGAGAATAATGTTTGCTGTGGGTTTGTCATATATGGCCTTTATTATGTTGAGGTAGGTTCCCTCTATGCCCACTTTCTGGAGAGTTTTTATCATAAATGGGTGTTGAATTTTGTGAAAAACTTTTTCTGCATCTATTGAGATGGTCATATGGTTTTTATTCTTCAATTTGTTAATATGGTGTATCACATTGATTGGTTTGTGTATATTGAAGAATCCTTGCATCCCTGGGATAAATCCCACTTGATCATGGTGTATGATCCTTTTAACGTGTTCTTGGATTCTGTTTGCTAGTATTCTGTTGAGGATTTTTGCATCTGTATTCATCAGTGTAATTTTCTTCTTTAGTAGTATCTTTGTCTGGTTTTGGTATCACGGTGATGGTGGCCTCATAGAATGAGTTAGGGAGTGTTCCTTCCTCAGCGATTTTTTGGAAGAGTTTGAGAAGGATGGGTGTTAGCTCTTCTCTAAATGTTTGATAGAATTCACCTGTGAAGCCATCTGGTCCTGGACTTTTGTTTGTTGGAAGATTTTTAATCACAGTTTCAATTTCATTACTTGTGATTGGTCTGTTCATATTTTCTATTTCTTCCTGGTTCAGTCTTGGAAGGTTGTATCTTTCTAAGAATTTGTCCATTTCTTCCAGGTTGTCCATTTTATTGGCATAGAGTTGCTTGTTGTAGTCTCTTAGGATGCTTTGTATTTCTGCGGTGTCGTAACTTCTCCTTTTTCATTTTAATTTATAGATTTGAGTCCTCTCCCTCTTTTTCTTGATGAGTCTGGCTAATGGTTTATCAATTTTGCTTATCTTCTCAAAGAACCAGCTTTTAGTTTTATTGATCTTTGCTATTGTTTTCTTTGTTTCTATTTCATTGACTTCTGCTCTGATCTTTATGATTTCTTTCCTTCTGCTAACTTTGGGTTTTGTTTGTTTTTCTTTCTCTAATTGCTTTAGGTGTAAGTTTAGGTCGTTTATTTGAGATTTTTCTTGTTTCTTGAGGTAGGCTTGTATAGCTATAAGCTTCCCTCTTAGAACTGCTTCTGCTGCATCCCATAGGTTTTGGATCGTCATGTTTTCATTGTCATTTGTCTCTAGGTATTTTTTTATTTTCTCTTGATTTCTTCAGTGATCTCTTGGTTATTTAGTAACATATTGTTAGGCTCCATGTGTTTGTGTTTTTGACTTTTTTTTCCCTGTAATTCATTTCTAATCTCATAGCGTTGTGGTCAGAAAAGATGCTTGATATGATTTCAATTTTCTTAAATTTACTGAGGCTTGATTTGTGACCCAAGATGTGATCTATCCTGGACAATGTTCCATGCGCACTTGAGAAGAATGTGTAATCTGTTTTTGGATGGAATTCTTATAAATATTAATTAAATCTGTCTGGTCTATTGTGTCATTTAAAGCTTGTGTTTCCTTATTTATTTTCATTTTGGGTGATCTGTCTATTGGTGTAAGTGAGGTGTTAAAGTCCCCCACTATTATTGTGTTACTGTCAATTTCCTCTTTTATCGCTGTTAGCAGTTGCCTTATGTATTGAGGTGCTCCTATGTTGGGTGCATATATATTTAGAATTGTTATATCTTCTTCTTAGATTGATTCCTTGATCCTTAGGTAGTGTCCTTCCTTGTTTCTTGTAACATTCTTTATTTTAAAGTCTGTTTTATCTGATATGAGTATTGCTACTCCAGCTTTCTTTTGATTTCCATTTGCATGGAATATCTTTTTCCATCCCCTCACTTTCAGTCTGTATGTGTCCCTAGGTCTGCAGTGGGTCTCTTGTAGACAGCATATATATAGGTCTTGTTTTTGTATCCATTCAACAAGCCTTTGTCTTTTGGTTGGAGCATTTAATCCATTCACATTTAAGGTTGTTATCAATATGTATGTTCCTATGACCATTTTCTTAATTGTTTTGGGTTTGTTTCTGTAGGTCCTTTTCTTCTCTTGTGTGTCCCACTTAGAGAAGTTCCTTTAGCATTTGTTGTAGAGCTGGTTTGGTGGTGCTGAATTCTCTTAGCTTTTGCTTGCCTGTAAAGCTTTTGATTTCTCCATCGAATCTGAATGAGATCCTTGCCTGGTAGAGTAATCTTGGTTGTAGTTTCTTCCCTATCATTACTTTAAGTATATCATGCCACTCCCTTGTGGCTTGTAGAGTTTCTGCTGAGAAATCAGCTGTTAACCTTATGGGAGTTCCCTTGTATGTTATTTGTCGTTTTTCCCTTGCTGCTTTTAATAATTTTTCTTTGTCTTTAATTCTTGCCAGTTTGATTACTATGTGTCTCGGCGTGTTTCTCCTTGGGTTTTTCCTGTATGGGACTCTCTGCGTTTCCTGGACTCGGGTGGCTATTTCCTTCCCCATGTTAGGGAAGTTTTCAACTATAATCCCCTCAAATATTTTCTCTTGTCCTTTCTCTCTCTCTTCTCCTTCTGGAACCCCTATAATGCGAATGTTTTTGCATTTAATGTTGTCCCAGAGGTCTCTTAGGTTGTCTTCATTTCTTTTCATTCTTTTTTCTTTATTCTGTTCCACAGCAGTGAATTCCACCATTGTGTCTTCCAGGTCACTTATCCATTCTTCTCCCTCAGTTATTCTGCTATTCATTCCTTCTAGTGTAGTTTTCATTTCAGTTATTGTATTGCTCATCTCTGTTTGTTTGTTCTTTAATTCTTCTAGGTCTTTGTTAAACATTTTTTGCATCTTCTCGATCTTTGCCTCCATTGTTTTTCCAAGGTCCTGGATCACCTTCACTATCATTATTCTGAATTCTTTTTCTGGAAGGTTGCCTATCTCCACTTCATTTAGTTGTTTTTCTGGGGGTTCATCTTGCTCCTTCATCTGGTACATAGCGCTCTGCCTTTTCATCTTGTCTATCTTTCTGTGAATGTGTTTTTTGTTCCACAGGCTGCAGGATTGTAGTTCTTCTCTCTTCTGCTGTCTGCCCTTGGTGGATGAGGCTGTCTACTTGGCTTTTTTTTTTTTTTTTTTTGCGGTATGCGGGCCTCTCGCTGTTGTGGCCTCTCCCATTGCGGAGCCTCTCCTGTGTCTCTCCAGACACGCAGGCTCAGCGGCGATAGCTCATGGGCCTAGCCGCTCCGCAGCATGTGGGATCTTCCCGGACCAGAGCACGAACCCGTGTCCCCTGCATCGGCAGGCAGACTCTCAACCACTGCGCCACCAGGGAAGCCCTAGGCTTTTTTTTTAATTAAACTTTTTAAAAATGTTTGAGGCCATTGTAGATTCACATGCAATTGTAAGAAATAATACAGAGATCTTGTATGCTCTTTATCCAGTTTTCCCAAAATGTAACATCTTGTAAAACTGTAGTACAACAAGTGCATTGACCTTGATATAATCAAGATGCAGAACCTTTTCATCACCATAAGTGGTCCCTCCTGTTGCCCTTTTACAGCCATATCTACTGCCTCCCCTTCACCATCCCAGGTTCTGGCAACTGCTAATCTCTTCTCCATTGCTATAATTTTGTCATCTTAAGAATGTTGTATAGATGGGATCGTACAGTATGCAGTCTTTGGAGTTACATTTTTTTCACTCAGAATAATTCCCCTTAAGATTGATCCAAGTTGTTTCATGCATCAGTAGTTTGTCCCTCCTTTGACTTAAAAGAAATTTTTTAAATTGTGGTAAAGTCCAAAATAATAACAGAAAATTGACCATTTAAATTTCAATGTGGAGTTTGGTGGTATTAAGTCCATTGACATCGTTGTGCTACCTCACCATCATCCATCCATAGAAACCTTTGCATCTTGCAGAACTGAAACTGCCCATTAAATAGCAACTCCCCAATTTCCCCTCCTCCAGCCCCTGGCAGCCACCCTTCCACTTTCGTTTCTATGAATTTGACTACTCTTGGTACCTCATAAAGTGGAATCATACAGTATTTGTCTTTTTGTGACTAGCTTATTTCACTTAGCATATATTCTCAGGGTTCAGACATGTTGTAGCGTGTGTCAGAAGTCCTTCCTTTTTAAGAATGAATAATATTCCAATGTATGCTTGTACCACATTTTGTTTATCCGTTCATCTGGACACTTGGTTGCTTCCACCTTTTGGCTATTGTGAGTAATGCTGCCATGAACATGAGTTTGCAAACCTCTCTTGGTGATTTCTTTTGGGTATGTACCCAGGAGGGGAATTGCTACATTATATGGTAATTCTATGTTTAATTTTTTGAAGAACAGCCATACCGTGTTCCATAGCAGCTGCACCATTTTATCTTTCCACCAGCACTGTACAAGGGTTCAAGTTTCTCTACATCCTTGACAACACTTGTTTCCTCTTTTTTTCTTTCTTTTTTTTTTTTTTTTGATAGTAGCCATCCTAATGTGTGTGAGGTGGTCCTCCCTTGACTTTTAAAAGACACATTTTTAAATATGATCTGTGACTACCTAATATATCACTCGTCTCTAGTAGCTTCATTATCAAGATTTAAATTTAGTAACTCCATGAAGGAACATGGCCATTATTCTCATATTAAAGTTCAGTTTTCTTTAGTTCTTTCATTGATCCTAGTGGTCGTACCTCTAGCACCAGTGTAGTTCTGAGCACCCAGTGGTCATGCGTATAATCAGTACATATGAAGGGCTTGTATATCCCTATAGCCCAGAACAAGGCTCACTCCCATTCTGACTAAAGATATTTGTGCCTGTATGTAATTATAACCTGTTGTCCAAAAGTTCAGCCTTTAGGCTTCTTGACACTAGAATTTGAGGTTAGGTCAGGGGTAAAGAATTACTTAGATCTCCACAAGCATGTACTTTTTACCCTAAAAAAAAAAATCTGTAGGAACAATTATGGAATACAAACACAAGGGTAGTGATTATATGGTCAGGTAATAAAGAGGATTTCAGATCCAGTGTGAATACATTTGGTCCAATTATAAGGTACTTCAGTAGTCTTCAAACTTTGTGGTGAAATGGAAGGATTTGCAGGATGTATTTTATTTCCCCATCCATAATTATGGGAAGATGAAATTTAAAAGTCCAAAAGTAAAGATAAAATCTGCTATTAGATTGGGAAGAGGAACAAATGGCATGTACTAGCATTTGCTAGAATTCTGGGTTTCAAATTGGTCTGTTCCTAACGGGTCTTTTATCTCCAGTGGTGTTTCTACGGAGCATGTTGTGACAGTGGTTGTTGACCCAGTTACGTGTGGTGACGCATGGCACGACTATGCACACAGATACCATAACCCAAAGTAGCCAACGCAGCAGAGATGAGAGTGGCTGTCAGTAGATGGGAGAGTATTGCTTGGGCTTTTTTGTCCTAATGTTACACTTGCTAGTAATGTAATGGAGTGTTAATACTAGCTTGGAGTGGTAGAGTAAATGCCTTATGGTGCTAGAAACGCAGATTGTTAACTTACACTCAGACTCTAGACACATAGTATGAATGTAAATTGTTGAAAGGAAGTTAGATGTTCATGTTTCAGTTTGGGCAGGTAAGGAATAGGACCTGCCCTGTGAACTACTTTTCCAGTACTATCTGGGATGGCAATAAGGGAACATAATTGTGGCCTCCATGGGGCAATGATAGATAAAGAGTACGCAAGGGCTTTGGAACCAGAAAGAACTGGATTCATTTTCTGGCTTTACCAGTTACTGTGACTTTGGGTAAAAACGTAGCCTCTCTGAACCTCAGTTTTCTGATCTGTGAAATGGGCATAAGGAAAGTACAGGGTATATAAGGGAGAAATTAAGTTAAAAATATATGAGAGAAATTATATGTATATTTAACACCTGGAGCTACACAAATGGCAGTTGCTATCATCCATTATTTACTTACTGGTTGGAAAATAGGATTATAATGATTTAAAAAGCTGTCCAGCTATTCAGCAGTCAGTAACTAAGCAGTTAGCCCACTTCTAAACTCTGTAAACCAAGAGGAAAGTTACCCGTTGTAGTTTAACTTCTTATATTAATGGGAATGCTGGTAGAAAACATTAAATATAGGAACAAATGTGGAGAGAAAGGCTTTTTCAAATAGCCCAGCTGTCAGATACCTGCACAGACTGCTTATCCTGGGTGGGTTCTAAAGTATGGGGTATTTTATTACACAGAGTAACAATATGTCATTGTTGACCAAACGTGTGTTCCTGCTTCTGCACCACTGTCCTGAGCTCTGACAGTGTGAGATTTAGGCAATGGTGGGAAAAATGGAACCCAGTCTGGCTTTTCCTGAGCCTTGCTTGCATCTTACACACTGCAGGCAGGGTGCTTGACACTGAATACTCCTTTCAGCCTGTGCCCATAGGATACTGCTGTTATTATCCCCTTTTCCAGTGAGGAAACTGAGGCATAGGTCAGTAAATAGGTGCCAGGACTCAACGTCCTGTTTCCAAACCCATATTCTGCTACCTGCCATAGGTGGGCTGTATTTATTTTGTCAGTATTTTATTTTGGTTTTTCACATTTTGAAGGTATATCAGAAAACCAAATAACCCTTAGTTATTATTTTGTTAATTCAATTAACAAAAACAGATCCTTGAGAATTTTGGGGGGGGAGATTAGCTTTTTTTTTTTTTTTTTGCAGTACGTGGGCCTCTCACTGTTGTGGCCTCTCCCGTTGCAGAGCACAGGCTCCAGACGCGCAGGCTCAGCGGCCATGGCTCACGGGCCCAGCCGCTCCGCGGCATGTGGGATCTTCCCGGACCGGGGCACGAACCCGTCCGTGTCTCCTGCATCAGCAGGCAGACTCTCAACCACTGCGCCACCAGGGAAGCCTGAGATTAGCTATTTTTAATTAAGTAGTATCTGAGGAATATTTTACCATACTACTTGGAGAACAATTACTACGGCCAGTAGTTAATTAAAATACCTTGTATACATACTGGTTGTTTTCCTCCAGAACTAATTTTTATTTTTTAAAAAATCAAGTATATTCTTGAATATACTTTAGTTTAACATGAAACGTGGGTTTTTTGGTCTACCAAACAAACGTACTTAGGAGGTTTGTAAGGAAGACTTTATTTTAGTATTACTAAATGACTGAAAAAGAAAGATTTGTTTTCTTGCCTGATGTGATAAGCATGTTTTGCCAAATTTATGCACGATTAACCACTTACTATTAAAACTTTCTTCTGGAGATAGATGCCCGTATAACTGTGTATTTCCTCCCATATCTAACGGCTTGTTTCCAAAGCTTTTAATGCTTCCTTGTCTCCTATGCCTTTATCTTTTTTGAATTTGAATTAGGTACTTCTCTGCTACCTTTCACTTGCTCTTTTTCTGTGCCGTTCTTTCTCTTGCTACCCTGTCTAAACCAGGCCCTAGAGAAACAGAAAGAATACATTGGCTGCCTTAGGAGTGAGCGGGACTCGCTCAGAGAGGAGCTGGCGGAGCTGAAGGCAGCAGTGGAGACGGGAGAGGTACGTGAGCTCCCCCGCGTGCCAGGCCCTCACTGCTTTGTTCCTCCTTCCTTCCGTCCTGTCCTCTTTCCAGCCTGAATACAAAGCACAGTGTTCACTCCTCAGCCCAGATTTGGTAGGTGTGAGTCCTGTCTCTGCAGAGCTAGATTCCGTGTAGCTAGTGCTGACCAGGTGTTCCCGTGGCAGGCATGTGTTGTCGCAGGGTCAGTCGCCTCACTGCCATGTCCTCCTTCCCTGGGGGCCGTTTTTTGTGATGGTGGGTTTCTTCCTCTCCGCAGAAACATGGCTTAGTCATCATCCCCGACGGCACTCCCAACGGCGACGTCCACCAGGAGCCAGTGGTCGGAGCCATCACTGTTGTGTCTCAGGAAGCCGCTCAGGTCTTGGAGTCGGCAGGAGAAGGGCCACTGGGTAAGACACCGCCACTGTATTGACTTGGATTAATGCTGTCCTCTTGGACTTCCAGCTTGTTCACATCCTCTCTTGGAAAACAAAAACACACCAGGTCTGTCTGAGCCTTATCTAGATCCCTAACGGGAAGAAATCTGGGCACACTGTCTTCAGACATCCTTGACCTTGGGAAACCAGCATTGGGGTCATTGACAGGCAGTAAGTGTAACTGTAAGGCCCCTGGTTGGAAGCACTGTGGGTGTATACATGTTGCTTTTTCACTTAAATACAACCTTCTGCAAAGAGATAATCCAGCACATCTGTCCAGGGGAACCAGTGGGCTGGTCGGCAGCTTCCAGAGTACGTGTAAGTTTCTTCTTCCTGGAGCATCTGGTTTTCTGTTCTGCTACTCATGCCAGGATTCTGTAGCTCTTTGCCACTGCATTTCTTAAGGCAACAAACAGACGACCAAGAAGATATCAGAGGAGTGTTATTCCAGAGCAGGGCTTCTGAGCCTCTTAAGGGCTAAGCCTCTTAAATTTGACTCCTTGAGAACCTAATGACACCTGTCTTAGGAAACCACTCAGATGCCCATCTATTGCCTCCACTAAGATTCCTATTCTAGAGAAGAAGAATGGCACAAGTAGATACTGTGTCATCAGCTCACTTTTATATTAAAAAATGATCATTTTTTCTTCTTTGTCTTATTTTCATATATATGTAGGTTTCCTAGAAGAATAGATATACTATAATGTAAAGGGGGGCGGGCAGCCAAAAAACGTTTTAAAGGGCACATTCTCTAACGTACAGAATTCTGGAAGTGTAACTGTCGAGAACTTTGATAAAGCAGAGGATGCCGGTGAGGTGAGTGAGAGCTGCCGTGGGGAATAGACTGAGTGTACAGCCATGGGCAGCTCAGATGGTTTTCTCTGCCTGATGGGAGGTGCCGAAACATTTGGCCATGACCTTGGTGGATTGTGGGGAGTGCTGGCTGGGTGTCAGGTGCTTTTGTAAAAAATTCATCTGTAGGTGTCCCCTCAGTCCAAGGGGCCTATTTTTTATTTATTTATTTTTTTTGCGGTTCGCGGGCCCCTCACTGCTGTGGCCCCTCCCGTTGCGGAGCACAGGCTCCGGACGCACAGGCTCAGCGGCCATGGCTCACGGGCCCAGCCGCTCCGCGGCATGTGGGATCCTCCTGGACCGGGGCACGAACCCGTGTCCCCTGCATAGGCAGGCGGACTCTCAACCACTGCGCCACCAGGGAAGCCCCAAGGGGCCTATATTAATGTATGTTGGGAAGAAGCAGCCCTCCCCTCAGGCCAGGAGCGAGCCCTAGCAGTCCTGCTACCAAGCCTCAGATGGCTCCTTTGGGTTTTTTGTTTGTTTGTTTGTTTAAGATGTTGGGGGTAGAAGTTTATTAATTAGTTAATTTACCTTTGCTGTGTTGGGTCTTCGTTTCTGTGCGAGGGCTTTCTCTAGTTGCAAGCGGGGGCCACTCTTCATCGCGGTTCGCGGGCCTCTCACTATCGCGGCCTCTCCCGCAATGGAGCACAGGCTCCAGACGCGCTGGCTCAGTAGTTGTGGCACACGGGCCTAGTTGCATACCGCGGTATGTGGTATCCTCCCAGACCAGGGCTCGAACCCACGTCCCCCGCATTAGCAGGCAGATTCTCAACCACTGCGCCACCAGGGAAGCCCCTCAGATGGCTCTTGACGGCACACATCTTAGAGTTGGTCCCCTTCCCTCCCCGCAACTAGCTTTGTGGGCCTCTGCTTCTTCCATCATTGTGTTCCTCTGTTTTCTTTGCTCCAGCACCCCTCTCAGGCCCATTCTTAGCCCCTGCCTTCTCTCCCATAGTTTGTTTTCTCCTGCTAAGGGTTTAAGAGCCTGTGGGAGTACCCTTGGCTTCGAGTTGTCTGTCTACTGGTAAAACTTGCAAATTTTTGAAACAAGGAAATGATCTTTGTACTTCATTTTGTCTTCAGATGGAAAATCACTGCTCTTGGGAGCAAATGTTGTATTTAGTGCCCTGATAAATATCAGTTGTGTGGAAATATGTGTTGAATAATTAAGTACTTTTCCTTTCACCATTAAAGCCTTCATGTCTTGATATTCAGAGCTATGAACTGTTTTTCAGATGTTTGCTGTTTGTGAATTTGAAGAATTATTTTAACTTGTTTATGTACTACAACATTACAAATTTTTCATTTGTCTTAGATGTAAGGCTACGAAAACTTGCTGGAGAAAAAGAAGAGCTGCTATCCCAGGTAAAGGTATTCTTCTCGTTGGAAGGGGATGTTAATTGTAACTGACTAAATCATATGGTAAAATGTTAGCAAACTAAAATGTACACTAGAAAGAAATGTGCTTGTTTCAAACATCACTACTCAAGTAAGAGTTGAAGGATAAAAAGATAATTCATCTTTGTTGTCTCCTGTTCTTAAAAAAAAAAATTACAGGACACGAAGTTTAAGGAGTCAAATAGTTTTAAAAGCCTGTTCTGAAGACAGAAGTGCCCTGCCCTGCCCTCTCCCCACCTCCAGCCCCGACCACCCCTTTTGCTTCCTTTAGCTGATTCTTGTGGTGTGTACCGCCCTTGTATGCTTCTGTATAACATGCTATGTTGCTTCTTGATTGTTCTTTTTAAGGCTGCTCTGTTGACATCCCTCTGTGGGACGTAAGGATTAATCTTTCCTTCATCCCCTCTCCCTACCACACGCATGTATACTTTCCATCCCCACATCTCCTAATAAAGGAGCAGTGAGATTCCAGTCTGTTTACGTTATCAGGACTCTGTAAACACTGCTCACAGTGGAGCCATGGAGCATTCTAGGATTCATCTCCTTCACAACTCCTTAGTTCGCCTGAAGTTAGTATTGTGGTTTTTCTTGTCATTTGCTTGGTTTCCTATGTATTTGTTACTAATCTAGCTGCAGACTCTCCAATAGTCGTTTCAGTCCACTCTTGGTGTTTTCTGATGCATGTTTTCAGATGCATCAGGTATTCCCTCAGTTCCATCTCTTTTGGTTCTTGGTGCATCTGACTCACCCCTTGTGAACTTAGAGGCTCGCTCCCCCGGGACAGAGACGTGACCACCTTTCACCATCACCTAGAGTTTCCTTTGCCTGTGCTCCAGGCTGGAGCAGCATCTGCCTCCCTCCTTCTGTGTCCATTCTCTTATTCTGGTACATCCCCCAGTAGCTTCCTGAGGAAAGAGTTTTGGGGCTGTACATTTTTCTTAACTTTGCAGGACTGTAATGTCTTCTTCATTTTGTCCTCTTACTTGATTAAGTTTGATGGGGCTATAGAATTCCTCATTGTAATCATTTTCATTCTTTTTTTTTAACATCTTTATTGGAGTATAATTGCTTTACAATGCTGTGTTAGTTTCTGCTTTATAACAAAATGAATCAGTTATACATATACTGTGTTCCCATATCTCTTCCCTCTTGCGTCTCCCTCCCTCCCACCCTCCCTATCCCACCCCTCTAGGTGGTCACCCAGCACCGAGCTGATCTCCCTGTGCTATGCAACTGCTTCCCACTAGCTACCTATTTTACATTTGGTAGTGGATATATGTCCATGCCACTCTCTCACTTCGTCCCAGCTTACCCTTCCCCCTCCCCGTGTCCTCAAGTCCATCCTCTACATCTGCATCTTTATTCCTGTCCTGCCCCTAGGTTCTTCAGAACGTTTTTTTGTTTTGTTTTGTTTTTAATAAATTGCTTCATTGTCTTCTGGCCTCCTGCACAGCTATTGAGAATTTCAAGGACATTTTGATTTTTGATCTTTTGTCTATGACCCGTTTTTCCCTCTCTGGCAGCTTGTACCATACTCTCCTTTCTCCCTAGGGTTCTGAGATTTCAGTGATGTGGTTTGGAGTTTTGCGTGAATGCATTTATTGTGTGTGCTTCTCCAGGCACAAGTAGCTGCATAGATATAGGCGTGGAGTGGGTAGAGAGATTTTACCAGGTGAGCATAATAGGGCAGAGGAGGTGAGGGCTTGTGCGAGAGTGATGATGACGGACCTGGGGATTAAACTGGGTAAGGAGGTTTGAGGGAAATCCAGGAATACATCAAGGCACAGCAAAGAGAAGATGGAAACAGTGGACTATAGGTGCCAGTGGGGTTGAAGGATTTTTGGAGTTGGGTCCAGAGGGAATGAGCTAGAAAGATCAAGAGTAGTGGTTAGAGAGAAGATACATGGAACTGAATTCAGTAGGGACTGCTGTTGTCTAGTGGTGAGATCTAGTATATGACGGTGTGAGCGAGAGGCTGAGGGCAAGGTGGGATACGTGGCAAGATCCTTGCTCCAGACACTAGAGATCCGTTGTAGGAGAGATCCTACTTAGATGTATTTTGAATTTGCCAACAATTAAGGCAGGAGTAGCCTGGAGAGCATGTGAGTTAGGAGCTAAAATGGTGACGAAAGAGTGGGGAGATGGCAATGATGAGGTGGGGTTAGTACTTATAATCTGAAGCGATGCATTGGGAACTCAGGGAGGCTAGAGGGAGAAGAGTTTGTAACAGCAAGGAATACAAGAAGGCACCTGATCCATTCTCAGGCTCAGTGAGAGGAGGGCTGAAAGGCCAGCCAGGCTGCAGAGGAAGCAGGCCCCTCAGGGGAGGGCAGGTCTCTATTGGAGCACCGATGGCGTAATGGGGATGCACAGAGAGGGTGGAGGATAGTCCAGAGGGTGCAGTGCAGGAGTGTCAGGCTTTGGGAAAGGTTAGGAGAGGAAGACAGAGTAGGGCTTGTACCAGGCCTTTTGGGAAGGAGTGCAGGAAAAGGGACGACAAGCCTTTTCGAGATGGACACTGAACAGGAATGACGGGGATGATGAGATTAGTCCCGGTTGACCCGAGGCAGATAGTGATGTCATGGTTGAGAGGGCAGAGTTGTCTGGGAAGCACAGATTTAGTCCCAGTGCCGAGCTCACCCTTTCTCCATCAGGGGAGGGGCAGACCTGGTCCGAGTGCTGAGCTTTCCCTTTGACCCCTGTGGATGGAGCCAAGGACAGCTGGGGAAGCCACCTGGAACTCTGAGCACGCAGACTCACCTTTGACCCCTGATGATGAAGGACGCAGGAGGCGTGGGGACGCTTGGTCTTGGTCTGGAGGTGGCCCGCTGTAGGAGAGGGCAGACTTGCTCTGATCTGTGCTCCTTCCTGGATCTCTGATGATGAGAGTTGTAGGCATTTGGAGAAACACGACTTTGATTTGATTTGGGGGTGGTGAGGGGGATCAGACCTCGGGACAGATATCGTTTCTCTCCTGTTTTTCCGTCCCTTTTCGTCTCATTTGTTCTGCTTTCTAAAAGATATTCTCACCTTTATCTTCTCATTTTTATTGAGTTTCTATTTCTGCAGTCATTTCAAGGATGCAGATATTTTCACTTATCTCAGAGGGTATTGATAGGCTGGTTGGTTCGCTTCCTGATTCTTTTTTTCTATCTGCATAGTTTGTCTCCTTCCAGATATTCTTTTATGTACATTTAGTTGGTCTTCAGTTTAAAAGTAGAGGACTAAACAGCTGGTGGGCAGCTCTGAGCTTGTGGGTAGGGCTCGTCCAAGTCTCTGTGAAGCTTGATGTGGCTGGGTGTCTTATTGGGAACCTTAGATGTGGTTATTGTTTGTCTTTTATTTTAGGCTAGTCAGAGAGTTCTAAAGAGAGAGACCCCGTCCTGTGCCTGAGCTACAGTCCTAGCTGGGTGTGCAGTTTGGGAACTGAGAGTGGACCAGAGGCCTCAGCATGCAGTTCATTTCTGTCCGTCTAATCTTATTTTCCACATGTGAGACTCTTGCCTCCACCTGGGCCTTCTTTTCTCCCAACCCAAAGTCCCTCCTAATTTTATTTTTTAGTTTATTTTGTAAATGAAAAAGAAAAACCTTTATTAGGTTATAACTGGCATGAAGCTGCACATACTTAAAGTGTACAGATGTACATAGCTATATTAGTTTCCAAGGGCCGCCATAACAAAGCACCACAAACCGGGTGGCGTAGAAGAACAGAATGTCCTCTCACCTCACAGTCTGGAGGTGAGAAGCCCTGTGTCAGCAGTGTGGGTTCCTTCTGAGGCCTGTGACGGGAAGTCAGTTCCAGGCCTCTCTTCTAGCTTTTGGCATTTTGCTATCTTTGGGGTCCCTTGGCTTGTAGATGACATTCTCTGTCTTAGCACATCTTCCCTCTGTGCCTGTCTCTTCATGTGGCATTCTTCTTATAAGGACACCAGTCATATTGGACTAGGGGCCCACCCTATTCCAGTATAACTTCATCTCAACCAAGTGCCTCTGCAGTGACTGTTGCCAAATAAGGTCACATTCTGAGGTACTGGGGCTTAGGACTGCAAAATACGAATTTGGGGGGACAGTTTATCTCACAGCAATACCTGTGAAACCATCACCACAATCAAGATGGTGAAAATATCCATAACTTCGCCAAAGTTCCTGTATTCCTTTGTAAACCTTCCTTCCCCTCCCACCTCCTTCCCTCTCTCCAGGCAACCACTGATCTGCTTTTTGTCCCTTCAGTTTGCATTTTCTGGAGTTTTCCACGCAGCATATACTCAGTTTGAGATTCACCTTGTTGCTGCACGTTATTAGTAGTACGTTCCCTTCTTTGGCTGAGTAATAATTCCACTGTATAAATCGACCGCAATTTACTTATCCTTCTTTTTTTTTTTTTTTCCTTGCGTTATGCGGGCCTCTCACTGTTGTGGCCTCTCCCATTTGCGGAGCACAGGCTCCGGACGCGCAGGCTCAGTGGCCATGGCTCACGGGCCCAGCCGCTCCGCGGCATGTGGGATCTTCCCGAAACGGGGCACGAACCCGCGTCTCCTGCATCAGCAGGCGGACTCTCAAGCACTGCGCCACCAGGGAAGCCCTACTTATCCTTCTCTTGATGGACATTTCATTTGTTTCTTGTTTGGGGCTATTAATGTATAAGCTGCTATGAATGGCCTTTATTTTGGGTAAAATAAGGTAGATTATGTAGCCGAACTCAAAAATATATTCCCAATTATTTCTGTATACAGTTTTTCTAAATAAGAATATTTAACCTAACTAAACAAGAAACCTCTAACTGCCCATGAATTTTCCATTTTTAATAAAAAATAACAAAAAGAAACTCCTAAGATGTACTTTTCCACAGACCTACACAAATAATAAAATACGGCTCTTTTAACTGGGACACCTGGTCCTGGAGCTTGCTCCTTTTGATAATTAGTTCGTAGCTGATCTCCAGCACCTGAGCACAGCATGCCCCATGGCAGGCACTCCAGGAAACAGTTTCTGAATGAATGATTTGTGGCCTTATTCTAAGATGTGGACACCAGGCCAAGCACCTGTTTCATTTGAGAGACTGGATCTCACGGATAAGCCTTTACTTCCTCTTCAGATTAGAAAACTGAAGCTGCAGTTGGAGGAGGAACAGCAGAAGTGCTCCAGGAGCGATGGCACAGCAGGTGACCTGGCGGGACTGCAGAATGGCTCGGACCTGCAGCTCATCGAAATGCAGAGTAAGGCTGGGGCCGGGCCGCCGCTGACCCGCGTGGGGCTGTGTCCGGGACGTGGTTGTGAGCAGGCTGTTAGAGCCTGTGGTTCTGAAGACTGGTTAGTTCTCAGCTGGACTAGAAAAGCCATCCTGGTCAGTCATGGAACTGAAGAGGTTTTTACTAGGCTGTGTGCTTCCTGGGGTGACAAGGCCTGAGAGGTAATGCATTCCCCGCTTCTTGGCAAAGTGATTTCTAGAACATTTTGCAAATAGTGACATCATGACACTATCCTTTTCCACATCCCCGGGTCATCTGTAAGCACCCTTCCTGATGACATGTTTTTCTATGGAAGTTATCTTAGATAACTGGAGGGGGATATATTTGGAACTAACTCACACTACTCTGGAGTAGTTTCAGAATTTTCCCAGAAGTCGTCTTGTTAACCCAAATTAATCTTTATTAGATGGAATTTAAACCAAGGCCACAAAGTAAGCCTACTCAGTTTACCCAAATTATTTCAGTTGTTCTGCCTTTCTGCTTTTAACCCCATATTATTTTAAAGTGCCTACGGTATTCACAGTAATCCCCACAGCGGGGAGATTTTAGCAGCCATTCATATACAGTTAGATAATGTATAATCACACAGGGGAGACCCTTATTTTTCCAATTTGAATAAGGCTTTTCTGATAACTTATTTTAAAATAGTGGTTATTCCATGGCCCTTTTATCTAAATATTCTGAGTTAGGCAGGGCAAATAGACAAGCCTTTTTGAACCAGGCTTATTAAAACTAACTTATTACTATTAACTTCTGAGGTTAGTATCATTTCCTCTATTGGATATCAGTTGGAACCCTTGTGACATAGTTCAAATATTTTGTTCTAGAACTACCGATTTGGCGTGGAGGGTAGATGAAGAGGGGCATAACAAAAGGTAGGCTAGGCTGACTAGTTAGGAGGTTGTGATAGTGACCAAAACAGTCCAGTGGCCGCCAACAGTCTTAGAGAGAGGGCAGTGCACAGATTTGGAAGAGTCTGGCCTAAAACAGCAAATTCAAAAGGAATCATATTGAGGAGGAATGGGTGTGCATTGATGTGTGACACCTTCCCAGAGCAGGCACCACGACAGAGCTGGCGTCTCTGGCAAGCAGGGCAAGTGACCGGGGTGGGGCTGTGACCCAGGTGAGCAGAGCAGGGCCGGGCAGGGCTGGGCTGGGCCGGGCTGCGCCTGGCTGGGCCTGGCATGTAGCGACAGAAGCAGGCAGCTCCCCTGCGCCAGAGGCCGGGACAGGAACCTGGTGACTCTCAGTTCTGGACAGCTGCCTTGTCTGTAAGCATGGTGTTTGGGGATGGAATTTCAGAACATGCATGAAATAAATGGCTGAGACCAGGGATTTATACTTTTGAAAACAGGAAGGAATGAGTGGTTTGGTGAGAAGAAAGCAGCACATTTTGATAATAAGTTGCTGGAGTTAAGAATTAAAAAACAATATCCTAACGCTTCAGTTTTAGGCCCAGAAATGGGAGTAGTTCTCTTTCGCTACCAAAGATGGCTTTTGGGGAGAGGCTTTTATAACCACATTACTTTTAGGATGACAGTAATTATCCAATTAGAAAAACCTTTCGCATTAAAGATTACGTAGGTAGTTTTAACCTTAGTTTTATGGAAAAGTAGAAAAGTTCTTAAGTAGGGTAGATTTGGTTTATCTCCTGCAGGCCTTATGATTCCTGTTACAGTGTAATTAGTTCAGAGTGATTTTTGTTAAATTTGGATTGCTGGAATTTTTCTCCCCCAGCATTTCTAAGCTTCTCATTTTAAATGGTTTGCTTCTTAGGTCAGATATACAGCTAATGATTTATAGCTGTATCCTTAACACATTATCACAACATATTACTGAAAAGCATTTATTTCAGTAAATATTAAGCGTACATTACGTGCAAAGCACTTGGCTAGAAACAGAGGTAGATTCAAGAAGCCAAAACAGGGCCCCTGTCCTTACATACCTATATAATGTTAGGAAAGCATGATGTCATAAAAGAGTCCAAAAAAATGCAACAAAGGAGAAGCTTGAGTTAACTAAGGAGAGTCATGAAGGAGGTGAAAATTTAGCAGGACCTTGAGCAGGACCTTAAAGGTTGGTTAGACTTAGATCAGAGGTGGGGAGAAAAGGGCACTTGGGCTGTGGGGGGAGCAGGATACCTGGGGAGATGGGAAGGTATAGGTCTGGGGGCAGGGAAACTGGAGGGGGGGCCTTGGTCCCGTGGGCACAGAGGCTCCCTGGGCCATGGGGCTGCAGGTAAGGTTGGCAGGGGCCCTGCTGCACTGACAGCGCTCCTTGCTTCAACCTCTACCCGCACACATCATGGCGTGAAGAGAGAATTTTCTTCTAAAATGCTGTTGCAACACAAGCGCTAGAGCTTCTCATAGCATAGATGTGCCAGAACCTGCACTGCAGGAGATACCGCAGTTGCCTGACATACCGCAGTTGCCTGTGTGCATTTGTGCTTTGTCTTCTTCCTCTGCACGGTCCTCTCCTGTGCTGCAGGGGGCCTCACTGCCTCACGTTCACACCTTCACCTCTGTGAGATGGTTTATTATTCTCTTCTGTTCTAGGAGATGCCAACAGACAAATTAGTGAATACAAGTTTAAGCTTTCAAAAGCAGAACAGGATATAACCACCTTGGAGCAAAGTGTAAGTCCTCCTTGTGTAGAGTACCAAGTGATTTATGTCCCTTTTACAACACATCTGCTTCCTGCATCTCAGTGGTTAACCCCATGAATGCCTAGGTTTTTTGAACTGCCTTTGCACTTGAATCTCTATAAAAGCTCTAAAGTGGAAAAGCCAGCAGAGAACACCTGAAAGGGCATTTCAGCCTTTTCTATGAATGAATGAGACTGAAGCTATAATTGTTTCTTGTAGCTATTTCAAGAGCCTTCAAGAAAATTGTAGTTTATAACATAATCCCTTATTGTATATTTCAGAAAGTCTATCAGGGAGTCTCTTCCTGCGATGTTACTATGGCTTTTAAACAATCTGGTTGTCGTAAAACTTAACATGGGAAATTGGCCCTATAATGACTCTACAGCTGTCATCCTCTCTAGGGACAGTTCTAGATGTATAAATAGCAGTTGAGTTCTGAGAGGACCTCTGACTCCCCCTGAGGGGACTTGTGTTAGATTACTTGGAATCTGTCATGACACTGTATTTCCATCTTGGCTGCAAAAAAGTGGTGGTTCCTAGTGCCAGCACCAGAGGCCTGTGTTCTCATATTTACAGATCAGCCGCCTGGAGGGGCAGGTGCTAAGATATAAAACCGCTGCTGAGAATGCAGAGAAAGTCGAGGATGAACTGAAAGCAGAAAAGAGGAAGCTACAACGAGAGGTACTTGCTTTTATTATGCTTCTTGGAATACTTTCCTAAAAAGAAAAAAATCCTTTGGAGATAAATTCTTTGCTGCATAAGGAATTTAATCCCGGCTCCAATCTTAGTGAAACAGCAGTGGAATCACTGTTCTGTGTTGGTTTCTGACCTACACAGTGACTGACTGCCATTTACTTTTATGTTTTGGTCAGATAATAAGAAAAAGAGTTTTTGTTTTAGACAAGGTCTGTTTCTCCAGCTTCTCTATGTCCTCTCTGTGATTAATGTTCAGCACCGTTGGTTAACACCTCTGGCTGCCTGAAAAACAATGCAACTGCAGGATCGCATGCAGTGCTTCCACTTCCCAGAAACTGGATAGGAAAGTAGCGCTGGGTTTCGTTTTTGACCATGTGAAGTGACCGAGCTCTTCCTGTCTCCAGTTACGAACAGCACTGGACAAGATCGAGGAGATGGAGATGACCAACAGCCATCTGGCCAAGCGGCTGGAGAAGATGAAGGCCAACAGGACAGCACTGCTGGCCCAGCAATAGGGAGGCCGCCCTGCCGCCCGGAAGGACTGATATTTCGTCCACCCAGACCCCTTTCAGGACTGTTTGAGCTTTGTCATTAAAATAGCCACCTTTGTATTTTATAATTTATGAGAGAATGAAACAGGTTTGAATCTTCATGAATGAACACTTTGGATTTTGTTGGTAGTTTGATTCTAGACTAAGAACTGGTCCATGCCATTATTATTTTTTATTTCCATAATTTTAGAATCAAGTTTACTCACCATTTTTCCCCAGCTGCCTCAGTGACTGGGCACTCGGAGGCTTTGGCACGGGTTCTGGAGGACAGCAGTTCAGCGCTCACCGAGGTACTTCCTGGAGACCTCAGAAAACACAAGTGCCTTCTCCACAGTGCAATTCAGACTTCAGTAATCTCCAGTGGTCAAAAGACATTTACCCTTAATATCAGGTAGCATTTATATTTTAGTGAAGAAACAAGTTCACAGGTGGGGAATATGTTTCACTCAAATTTATATGTTTGGAGGAAAAAGCCTTTTTTTGTAAGATATTTAAATTTATATAAGAAAATGTTAGAAAAAGATATGGGGAGTGTATATAAAACTTGCTTTATTGCATGGGGCAAGGGAAGTCCAAGGCCTGTACTCTTAAAGTAAGAGTAGGGTCCTTAGTCTTCACATCAACTGTGCTGTATCTTGAAAAGTATTTCATCTGCTGCTCATCTGTGGAATGAAACCTCAGACCAGCCCGATGAGGGAGGGAGGGCAGGCCAGGCCAGGCAGGTGGGAAGTCGACCTGAAGATTCTATTAAATACACCCTTTTGCTGACTACAGTTGGCTACTGCCACATTCATTTTCTTAGAGGAGCCTTTAAAACTAGTCACTGGCAATCATGCCCGCCTAGCTCGCCCCTCTTTTCTCTCAAAATAATCTCCTTAAGGAAAAATAATCTGGAATATAGAATTTCTTTTAAGAACTTCAGTTTCATCTTTAAAGGCACCCAGTTTGAGGATTTTATCATCGAGTCGTAGCCATGTTACAGTATTTGTGATTCTCTTTTGCTCTCAGAATTGAGGTGGTTTTATGGAAATGATTATTGTATCTTCAGTGTGTTTACACGGAAAAAATATGGGGGAAAGTCTAATGAATTAAGGCCACATAAGATAAAATTAGACTTGAAACTAGGTAATAAAGTTAACTTAAATATGAATAAAATCTCTAATAATTATTCCCTTCTTTAGAATAATTAGCTCTTTGTGTTTAAAACATGGAAACCAGGGGCTTCCCTGGTGGTGCAGTGGTTAAGAATCCGCCTGCCAATGCAGGGGACACGGGTTCGAGCCCTGGTCCGGGAAGATCCCACATACCACAGAGCACCTAAGCCCATGTGCCAGAACTACTGAAGCCCACGCACCTAGAGCCCATGCTCTGCAACAAGAGAAGCCACCACAAGGAGAAGCCCGTGCACCGCAACGAAGAGTAGCCCCCGCTCGCTGCAACTAGCGAAAGCCCGCAAGCAGCAACGAAGAGCCAACACAGCCAAAAATAAATAAATTAAATAAATAAGTTTATTTTAAAAAATAAAATAATTCAGGAAATTGGTTTCCATATTTTGAGATGATTTCCTATAAGTTTTCTTTCAGTTGATGTGTGGGAGTGGGCAGTGAAGAGGCATGTTCTGAAGTGCAGATTTATCCTAGAATCCCATACATACCTGGAACAAACATCGTGTAGTCCACCTCTTGAGGCCTTGGAAAGCCCTCTTCCTCTCCACCCACGGTCACTCAGGCTGTGCTCCTCCTGGAGCTGTTTTGTTGTCCCGGTCTTTTCCAAGTGGAATGGTTCCACTTCTCGTAAAATAGACTCTTCTCTTTTCCACAGAACTTTCTTCACTGAGCCTTGTAATCTGGACTTTACCTCAAAACTATAGGCATTCTTCCTCCCTGTGCTGACTGCACATTTCTATTAGTGCAGGCTAATATTAAGGGAGCTTATTTTAATGGTACTTACAGTTTCAGTTTGTATTTTTACAACACCCTTCAAACAAGAATACCTAGAAATTCCTTTATCTTAAGCTGGTAGTATTGATAGCCATTAACAAAGTGAGCTAACTTAAAAATTCATGCCTGTTTTGGACTGGATAAGAACTATTCAAGTTTTTAAATTAAGAATAAATTAATTAGCTTTGGTTACTGAAGGTACTAATAGAGTGACTATGCAGAAAGCTGAATTGACAATGTCATCAGCACCTCTTATAGGTTGAGGACCTCTTTTTTTAAAAAGGCACCTGAACCAACATAATATTTATCACCTGATATTAGAAATTCACCAGAACACAGAAAAAATCGAATCAATGCATGATCTATAAAGTCTTTAAGGCCCTTTTAGAATTCTTATCAGACGTCCAGGAGGCTCTCAAACTACTTTTGGGATTCTTCAACACAATCAGTATACACTAGGTGAAAATGGATCTAGGAAAATTTCAAGTGTAATGAAATTAAATAAAAAACCATGTTAGGACAAATTTGACTATTTATTTATAGTCAATCCACCATGCATGAAGGAGTGCTACTAGTTAGAATGACAAGTGTGAGTTTAACCTACCAATGTCGGGATACAGAGGAAGAACGACCCATCCCAGAGGCCATAGACGACCATAGTTAACACCTCTCGAAGACTTTATATAGATCGGGCAGGTTAGCAAGCTGCAGGATGTTTCCATCTTCCGTGAAATGTTTCGGAGGCAGAAGGTGTGAGCGGAAGGCTTTATAGACGACATGCTCCACAGTCCACTTCCAGGGGTTTGGAGTAGAGCTGGGCACTTCACTCTGAAAGAGACATGTTAGATGTTCACATCCCAGTCTACACTGGTTTCCTGGCTGATGTGCACTGGGCCTGGAGGGTCCTAGTGGCTTATAATGGGCTGTGTGACCTAATGCTTGTGAAGTATCTTTTCTAGGCCAGCCTCTCAGGGATCCTACAGGCCTGAGCAGAGAGATGAAATGGAAGAAAAGAATCAGTCGTGGCTCTCGTGACGCTTCCTCCCGTGGAAGCTGTTACCATTCAGGGAGAGTGTGTTTACTGTAGCAGGATCTAACATAATGTTTGGATGGCAGTAGTAGGAAGTACATTCCGTAATTACCACTAAATTTGGAGTCTCAATGTAGTTCTATTTCCCAAAAAGCTCCACAGGTAAGAAATGAAAAAATAAATGAGGATTATTTTACTCCACCCTCCCCCTCCTACATCTAAGCCTTAGGCTGCCTCATGTAAAAGAAGATGTTCTTTCCCGTCCATCCTTCCTCACCTTGAAGTCAGTGTTTCCAATCAAACGGAATACTCTCAGCACAGTTTGGTAAGTGCTATCTTGCCGCCTCCATTGGAATGAGATGGTTCCAGGGGCTCTGGCAAACACGACCTGGGACTGGATCTCTGCTCCACCACCCACAGGCTCTGGGAACCCTTGAGCACCCGCTGAAACTGTCCCTTAGCTTCCTCACCCATGAAGCTGGAGCAACAGCATGTCATCTCAGAGGAGGACCAGGAGCAATCACCGAGCCAGTTACGTGTATCAAGTACCCACCCTTCCATTCTTACACTGCAGGCAGGCCTCAGTTTACTGCACTTTGCAGACTGTTGCGATTTTTTTTTCTCTTTTCTTTTTAAACACAAATTGAACATTTGTGGCAACCCTGCATTGAGCAAGCCTACTGGCTCCATTTTTCTAACAGCATTTTTTAATTTAGGTATATACACTGGCTTTTTAGAGACAGTGCTATACTGTACACTTAACAGACTACAGTATATAGTATAAACATAACTTTTATATGCACTGGGAAACAAAAAAAATTGCACAACTAGCTTTACTGCAGTGGTCTGAAATGGAACCAATAAAATCTCTGAGGTACTCCTGTATTTCAGTCCCCTCTCCCCGACCCAGCCAAACCCTCCGAAATAGTTGTGGATTAAAAGAGCACTGTCAGCTGACACAGAAACGTGAGGAACCCAGCCTGACCTTCCGTAAGAAGAGCTGGGGCCCTGACCCAAGTACAGCCGTACAGCTGGCACAGCAGTGGTCAGAGGCAGAGTGGGGCACAAGCCGAAAGAGACTGGGGAGACTGACCCAGAACCTGAAGGCTGGGGCTACACACTTCCAGGCTCCCAATGGGAGATACAGTCCACCCATTAGCCCTGAAACTTCTCATTTCTCACTGCGATGGCTTGTGTTTGTACATCTGACAGTGAGGTCACTCTGGAGGCACGTTCTATATTTCAGAAGGAAATAAAACTCGTAAGAGCTGACCACTGTGTTTGAAGCTTATATGCAGCGGATCCTAGGAATTTAGAGAGGGCAAGATTGTGCCCCCAGTCCCGGGCACCAGTGCGCACCCTCATACCTGCTGGCCTGAGAGGGTCGACTCCTCAGACACATACTGCTTCCGGATGGAGTAAAACATTGCACATTCTTTACCAAGGCTTTCAAAACATTCCTTTTCGTCATCCCAGTTCACCTGCTCCCAAGAGAGAATTCAATACCTCAACATAGGTACGTGCTTTAAACACATTTCATTTCTAAATGGAGATAACAGACAGCTTAAAAACTAAACGTGACTTTTTAGGCATTAAAGCTGTAAGTTGGAACTACTGAGTATTGCTGGGGTGGGCGGGGATGAGAGGGACCTTAACCATGCTACCCTTTTCCTCTTCATCATTACAGACGACGGCAGGGCCATGTGCCCTCCCCGCCCCACGCGCACACACACCCACAGGACTGTCATCAGGATTGGCTCCATCACTTGCCTCAGTGGCCAGTCGGAGAATGAAGATAGGCAGACCCTCCAAGGGGGGCACGTAGTTGTCGATCAGAAGGGGTAATCCAACCAGGTTCCCTTCCTGCTTGTGGAAAAAGGCCAGGACGGGACAAGAAATCATGCCGTTACAGTTGAAACAAATTCTCCCTGGTGCTTCCTCCAGGTCTTGTCCTCAGACCTGCCGTTCTAGGCAACCAGGTGCTTGACCAGGCTGGGCACTGGGGGCAGCAGAACTAAGCACTTAGAGCCTTCTGTCCTGACATGTAGCAGAGCCACCTTCTCTTTGGATCTGCTCACCAACCAAAGAACACATCAAGGAAGGCCCCAGAAATCAAGGAGTAAGAGGAAGAAACCTCTTAGGAGAGCAAGTGGCAAAGTATCATTTCCTTCACTGGGGCCTGCAGGGACCGTGGGATTCAGCTCTCCCTCCTGCCTGGGTCCTGCACCCTAGGACAGGAATGGGCACGAATGGATGATAAAAGTTGTGGAAACTAGAAACGCAAATAGGGAGTGAAGATGTCACAGAAGTCACAGGCTGCTTCTGAGAGGGGGCCCAGCCTTCTTGTCCTGATCCTGGACCAACTACAGAACTTGACTCTTATCTGAAGAATACAATGGAGGTATAAAAATGACCATCACCCACCTCATCAATCTCCAAAGAGTAGTAGTCTGCAAGCATCTCAGCCTTCTTTTTCAGAAACTCAACAATGTATTCGGCAAGTCCTTCTTTGGGACCATCTTCCTCTGTCCAGCCACTCTCAGGACTATCTAAGGCAAGCATGGCGAGGTCAAAGAGAGGTGCTGGCTCCTAGGAAGGATCAAAAACATTAGGGGTGAGCATAACAGGGCATCCAAAAGCAGCCTGAATTCCCACAAAACCATCTTCACAACAGCAGGTGAGAAGTGACAAATCTAACACTCATTCTGCAGTTCCCCCAAAGAAAACACCTGAAAATCCACAAAAGAAGCTCATCCTCCTCCTCACCAATGGCCATTGCAACAGAGAAGGTGTGACCAACAAAAAGACCGGCTGAACAGGTGGGAAAGGCGAGGCCGTGAGGAGGCACTTTCCTTCTGTGTAGCTTTAAGGACCCCAATTTTGTATTTCTAGAAAATCACAAGGCAGACACTAAGCAGATCATTCATTTCTTCCTACTGCCTTACCCATAACTAAAGCAAGGGGGAGGGAGAGTAAGTTAAATCGAATGACATTTCAGGTAAATCATCTGATTAGTAAGAAGACTGTAATCTATTGTGAAAAATAAGATGCCTAAATTTTCTTCCATTTCTCTCCTTCAGACATTGTAACTGTTGTCATACATTTTACACATTATAAACCCACAATACACTGTTCTTACAACAGAAGAGTCAATTAACAAAAAGACCTAACAATCCTAAATGTTTATGCACTCAATAACAGAGCTTTAAAATATATGAAGGATAAAACAGAACTGTGAAGAGAAATAGACACAACTACATGGAGGCTTCAATATCCTTTCCCCAATAATTGACAGAACAAGTAGACAGAAAATCAGGATACAGAAGATTTGAGCATCACTATCAACTTGATACACCTGCCATTTATAGAATATTCTACTCAACAAGCCCATTTTCAAGTGCACATATTTACCAACATAGACTATATTCTGGGCCATAAAACAAGTCTCAATAAGTGTAAAAGGATTCCAATATGTTCTCTGCAAAAATGGAATTAAGGGGTTCCCTGGTGGCACAGTGGTTGAGAATCTGTCTACCAACGCAGGGGACATGGGTTTGAGTCCTGGTCCGGGAAGATCCCACGTGCCAAGGAGCAACTAAGCCCGTGCGCCACAACTACTGAGCCTGCGCTCTAGAGCCCGCAAGCCACAGCTACTGAAGCCCACGCGCCTAGAGCCCGTGCTCCGCAACAAGAAAAGCAACCGCAATGAGAAGCCCACGCACCACAACGAAGAGTAGCCCCTGCTTGCAGCAACTACAGAAAGCCCACGTTCAGCAACGAAGACTCAATGCAGCCAAAAAATAAAATGAAACAAATAACTTTTTTTAAATGGAATTAAATTAGAAATCAATACCAGATCTCTGGAAAATCCCCAAGTAATTAGAAACTAAGTAATATACTTCTAAATAATGCGAGGGTCAAAGAAAAAGTCAAAAGGGAATTTAGAAAGTATTCTGAACTGAATGAAAATGAAAACAACTTATCAAAATGTGTGGGAAGCTGCTAAAGCAGCACTTGGGAGAAATTTATAGTACTTAACACCTACACTAGAAAAGAAAGATCTCAAATCAGTGACCTCAGCTTCTGAAACAGAAAAACAAATTAAACTTAAAGTAAGTAGAGGAAAGGAAATATAAAGATCAGAGCAGGTAGCAATGAAATAGAAATCAGAAAATTAACACAAAAATCAATGAAACAAAAAATCAGTTGAGATCAAACCCTGAGCCAGACTGATCAAGTTAAAAAGATATAAATTACCAATATTAGGAATGACAGAGTACAGTACATCAGTACAGATCTACAGACATTAAAAGAATAAAAAATATTCTGAACTTTATGGCAATAAATTTGAAAACTTAAACAGACAAATTCCTTGAAAGAAACCAAATACCAAGGCTCACTCAAGAAAAAGCTAACATGAATAGCTCTATATCTATGAAAGAAATTGAATTTTTAGTTAAAAATCTTCCTGTGAGGAAATCTCCAGGCCCAGATGGCTTCACTGATGAATTTTACCAAACATTTAAGGAATAAACAATTCTACACAAACTCTTTTGAAAGATGGAAAAGGAAAAAGTATTTCCCAACTCATTCTATGAGGCCAGCATTACCCCATACCAAAACCAGACAAAGACAATACAAGAAAACTACACACCAATATCATTCGTGAATGCAGATGTTACGAGTTGTAAACAAGGGACTTCCCTGGTGGTCCAGTGGTTAGGACTCCACACTTTCACTGCCAGGGCCCGGGTTTAATCCCTGATCAGGGAACAAAGATCCCACAAGACGCACAGCCCAGCCAAAAAAAAAAAGTTGTAAGCGAAATTTTGACAAATCAATTCCAGGAATATATAAAAAGGATAATACATCATGTACAAGCAGGGTTCACCCCAGGAATGCAAGACTGGTTTAAAATATGAAAATCAAGCAATGTAATTCACTATATTAACAAACTAAAAAAAGGAAAACCATACAATTATCTGAACAGATACAGAGGAAGCATCTGAAAAAATTCAGCGTCCATTCCTGAATAAAAACTCTGAGCAAACAAGGAAGGGAACTTCCTCAACCGCCTAAGGGTCATCTACAAAAAACATACCGATGGCAGAAAGCATACTTCATAGTCAAAAACTGAATGCTTGCTTCCCCCAAGATCAGGAATAAGAGAAGGATTTCCATTCTCACCACTACTGTTCAACCTTGTACTAAGCTTCTTGCCAGTGTAATCAAGCAAGAGAAAGTAAGAAAAGGCATCCAGATTGGAAAGGAAGGAATAAAACTGTCTTTACTCACAGATGCTATGATCATCTACGTAGAAAATCTGCTGGAGTCAATAAAAAAGCTACTAGAACTACTAAGTGAGTTTAACTAGGTCACAAGATATAAGATTAATGTACCAAAACACTTGTATTTCTAGATACTAGCAACAAACAACTGACAATTTATAAAAATGTCACTTACAATAGTATCCAAAAAATATAAAATATTAAGGGATAAATTAACAAAAGATTTTCTCCCCAAACTGATCCATAGATTCAACACAATCCCAATAAAAATTCCAGAGGGCTTTTTTGTAGAGTATGTCAAATGTAAAAAGAAGACATGAAACTACATAGATAGTATGATTTTTAACTCTAAATTAAAATTAGGCAATGACAAGGTCTTGAAAGAAATGGACTAAACTTGTCAGCTGGAGTTGTGTTTGGGTCATGAGCTTTAAAGAATGTTTACTTATATTTTTATCTCTTTCCAAGTTTTAAGTAGATATGTATTAATTTCTATAATAATAATAATAAACATTTAAGTTGGCTACCAAATGACTGTTCTGCTTTGTATAAAACTATATGAAGATACCTCCATATGCAAATCATACAATAAACTATTCTAAGCATATTTAGAAAAATTTAATATACTACAAATAAGATAATAAGGCAGAGCTATTTTCAGAAATGACCAGTTGTTGAAGTTTCAGAAATGAGAACCAGGAAATAAACTTACCGATAACCTCAGAACACCAAAATTGGCAAAATCATAAATGAGAATCTGGTAGAACAGCTCTTCACTGAAAATAAAAATGAAGTGACATTAAGGAAAAGCTGAATCCATGCTTCAGAGCCAAGCAGTAGGGACAAAATGGGAGAGATAACCCGAGACGGGTAGGACAGAGATGTGCTGCTTCACGGTGGCCTTTCTAACAGTCCTGGGATCTCCTGCTCCACCAGGGCTTTGGTGGCCGGCCTCTGCACACAGGTCAGACCACTAAGACCATCTGCCTTGTCATCACCCGTGCTCTGTCCCCAACCCTCTGGTGCTGTAAAAGGTTCTAACACTCAGTAGTGATAAAGTTAAGAAGGAGTTTTTGTTTGCTCACCTTTTCCCCACTTGCAAAGAATCCTATAAATCACTTCTTTTACAACTCACCATTTAAAAAATATGGGCTGTATAGGGAGGTCAGGGACGTGACCCCGGTTTTAAATCCAGTCAGTTGGATTTATAGGGCTGAGAGTGGGCGATGCAGCAGACGTCCGCCAGAGCATCTCCCACAGTACCCTGCTGTACACAGCACACGCTGCAATGCTCCACCAGCACTAAGCCCTTAGCACCCAGTTCACAGCAGCCAACTTTTATTGAGCACCGGGCATCTACCAAACCCAGGCATCTCATGTAATTTTACCTTCACAAAACCCTACAAGTTAAGTAGTAATAACCCAAATTTCTCATCTTACAGATGAGAAATCCAAGACACAGATTAGGAAAGTGACTTATCCATAGTCACATAAATGGTAAATGGTTGAGCCCAGATGTGAAACGACATGCGACTCTAAAGCCAGGGCTCTTTCCAACTATGTCATCCTGCTCTCCCCGGCTTTTCCTGCCTCTGCCTCCAGGACTACCCTTCTAGCAGCTCTGCTTTTTTCACATTCGCACTGATTTACCTAAGTTTGGTGGTGTTGAGAAGGTATAACTTGGTCTGATGCTGTGCCAAGGCCCATTGAGGATTCACACAGCCCACAAATGAGTGGTTACGCAGCACCTCCCGGAGAGCTGGAAAACAAGACACAGGTCAGTAACTGCACCCCACCAACACCTCTCTGCAGCCCAAAGCACCAGAACTAGAGACAACAAACAGGTACCTGAACGGAACCTCTTGCTGAAAGTACACACAAAAAAGGAATAAGATAGAACTCATCTTTCAAAATGCAACAAGGAATTGCCAAAAGATTTAGGAATACTCAAAGATCACAATCCAAGACAAAGCAGGAAGCCAGAGAAGTAACAAGAGCTCTGAAACCAGCTTTATCCAAAGACACTGGAGGAACTGCAGGTATTAAGAACTTCAGTTTTTGCAGGCTCTAAGGTGTAGAGAAAGAAAAACAGAAGCCTAGGAATGGTGCGAAATGTGGACTGTAACAGGAGGCCACTTCCCCTCTTTTGCAGCCAGGATTCACACTAAGCAGGTTGCTTGACAACTTAAAGTGGAAATTTTAGTTTAAACTGATTCCAGGGCTGACTGTTCCTCCAGGTTCCTGATAGAATCAAATGCAAATTCTCTCTGGAGAAATTCATCTTCAACCCAGACTTCAAATAATTCCTCACAGATAAAGTACCAGGACTTAGTGGTTAAAAAGTTACAAAATACACAAAGAAACTAGGCACCAAGAATTAGAATCCAGAAGAAATCACAGAATCACATCTGCCAAGTTTTAGAGACTGGAAATACTGGCAAAGATGATAAAATAATAAGCATGTTCAGTATGCTTAAGAGATATTAAAACACTGAATAAGTGACAGGAGACTATCAAAACTGATCAAGGAAAGACAAATATATGATATCACTTACATGTGGAATCTAAAAAATACAAATAAAATTATTTACAAAACAGAAACAGACACAGACATAGAAAACAAATTTATGGTTACCAAAGAGGAAAGCAGGTGGGGATTAATTAGGATTATGGGATTAACAGATATACACTACTATATATAAAACAAGGACCTACTGCATACCACAGCGAACTATATTCAACATCTTGTAATAACCTAGAATGGAAAAGAATATATGTGTGTGTGTATAACTGAATGACTCTGCTGTACATCTGAAACTAGCAATACTGTAAATCAACTATAGTGCAATTTAAAAAATAAATAGAAACATAAATAACACCAACCTTACATAAACTCTTTCAAAAAATAAAGGAAGAATAATTCCTACCTCACAAGGTTAGCATAACCCTAAATACCAAACCTGAGAAGACACTGAAAAAAGGAAAATTTTAGACCAATATCCTTTACAGTCATAGGTGCAAAAATCCTAAACAAAACATCAGCAAATTAAATCCAGCAATATATTAAAAAAATAATAATAATAATACAATCAAGAAGAGATAAGCCCAGGAAAGAAAGGTGATTTAGCGTCTGGAAAATCTCACCATATTAACAGAATAAATGAGAAATACATGATCTTGTTAGATATAGAAAGAGTACTAGACAACAATTTATAATTAAAAACTCTCAACAAACTAGGAACAGAAAATAACTTCCTTAATCTGAAAAGGGCATCTATGAAAAACCTCCAGCTAACATCATGTTTAATGGTGAAATACTGATGTGTTCTTTCCACAATGGAGAACAAGATAATTAACACCCATGCTCACTCATCCTATATGACGTTGTACTGGGGGTCCTAACCATTGTAGTGAGGCAAGGAAACAGTATAAAAATATGAAAGGAAAAAAGTAGAACTGTCTCTATCTGCACCTTTGGCAAGGTCACGTGACACAACATCTTTTGTATTTTAATATGCTAACAGGTGGGGGTCAAAATACCATGGTAAACAATGCGGAAAATGATTTTATTCTGACTCAATCTTAAAAATTTAAACCAAAGTTAATCAAAATAAATTTATATTAAAAATGACCAAGGAGATTTCAAAAACAACCAAATAAAATTTCTAAAAATAAAAAATATAATAACTGAAATTAAAAATCAAGACAGACTGGGGCTTCCCTGGTGATGCAGTGGTTGAGAATATGCCTGCTAATGCAGGGGACATGGGTTCAAGCCCTGGTCTGGGAGGATCCCACATGCCGCAGAGCAACTAGGCCCGTGAGCCACAACTACTGAGCCTGCGCGTCTGGAGCCTGTGCTCCGCAACAAGAGAGGCCGCGATAGTGAGAGGCCCGTGCACCGCGATGAAGAGTGGCCCCCGCTTGCCACAACTAGAGAAAGCCCTCGCACAGAAACGAAGACCCAACACAGCCAAAATTAAATAAATTGTCTAAAAAAAAAATGGCATGAACATTATCACAATAAAGGGGGAAAATACTCTTTAAAAAAAAAATCAAGATAGACTGAACAGAGTGGACAAAATTGGCAAGGTAATTAATGGTAAGGTAAATCTAAAAAAATTATCCGAAGTGCAGCACAGAGAGACAAAGAAATGGAAAATATGAAAGATAGCTTATGCAACATGGAGAAGAATAAATATGTAAGTCCTGGAAGGGGCGGGGGACAGGGAGAGACAGTAACTGGAGACTCTCAAGACAAAAGATCAGAGAATATCCCAGAAGTGATGAAAGACACCAAACCTCAGCTCCAGGAAGCCCAACAAAATCCACACCTGAGATAAGCAGGACACTAAAGAGATCTTTAAAAAGCTCTCAGAGAGAAAAGAGAGAATACCCACAAAGTATTAAAATATAAGACTGACAGCTGAATTTTCAACAGCAACAATAGAAGCCAACAACTGATAAAATAACACCTTCAATGCACTGAGAAAAAAATAATTGCCTATCTGGAATTTTAAACCCAGCAAAGAAACTTATCAAAACAAAGATGGATTAGACAAAGCAAAACTCAGCTTGCCATCTCAGGCCCCACAGAAGGAGGTGCTTAGGGCAGACCATGAAAGGTCTGAGGAAAAGAATTATGAGCAGAAAATATTGGCTAAACCCAAACAAACAACATAATATGGAACAATGAGATATTCACATGGAAACTGTGACTGTAACACCATATACCAAAAATTAATTCCAGGTGGACTAGAGATTTAAGTATAAGCATTTTAGGAGCTAATATAAGAATATAGACTTAATTATCCCAGAGATAGAAAGAATTTCCTAAATAAGATTAAAAGGCCAATATGTGGTTAGAGGAGTGATCAAGATGGCAGAGTACTAGGACGTGAAGCTCACCTCCTCCCACAAATACATCAAAAATACGTCTACATGTGAACAATTCTCACAGGATATCTACTGAACACTGGCAGAAGACCTTAGACCTCTGAAAGGGCAAGAAAATCTCCATGTAACCAAGTGGGGAAAGAAAGAAAGAAGGAAAGAAAGGAGAGAGAGAGAAAAGGAAAGGAAAGGAAAGGAAAGGAAAGGAAAGGAAAGGAAAGGAAAGGAAGAAAAGAAAAGAAGGGAGGGAGGGAGGGAGGGAGGAAAGAAAGGAAAGAAAGGAAAGGAAAGGAAAGGAAGAAAGGAAGGAAGGAAGGAAGGAAGGAAGGAAGGAAGGAAGGAAGAAGAGAGAAAGAGAGAGAGAAAAAGAAAAGAAAGAAACAAACAAAAGGAAGGAAGGAAGGAAGGAAAGGAAAGAAAGAAAGAAAGAAATAAGAAAGCAAGAAAGGAATCGGGACAGGACCTGCATCCCTGGGATGAAGCTGTAAAAGAGGAAAGGTTCCTGTACCCTGGGAAGTCCCGTCACCAGCGGGGAATCAACCAGGACAGAGGGGGAGCTTCAGAACCTCAGAGAACACAGCAACCAGTGTGCAGCAGTTAGAACAGAGAAAGACATGCACAGTCAGTCAGTACCACAGCTCTGCACTTCCAAGCTTGAGACACCTATCTGCCGATCCAGGCGGGGGCTGGGTGCGGAAGCTTGAGCTTCAGAGATCAGACCCAGAGAGAGGACTGGGATGGACTGCACGGAAACAGCCTGAAGGGGCTGGAGCCTGGTGCAACCACACCTGATGGTGTATGCAGAGGAAGCCTGGGCTGCCTTAGAGGCCAGGTGCCATTGTGTCAGTAGTGCGTGAGGGGAGGGGCGGGAACCACCATTACAGCCTTTCTACCCGCGCGAGCTCTAAGGCAGCAAGACACTGCCTACACGAGCTCCAGGAGCAGTCACGAGTCACTGCTGCTCCCTGGATTTCAGGAGCAGTCTCGAGCTGTGCACCTTGCCCTCCCAGACTCCAGGAGCAGTCCCGAGCCACCTCCATTCTAATCATGTGCTCTGGGGGCACACGTGAGCTGCCACTGCCACCGAGAACTCCACGACCAGGCACCAGCCACAATATCTGCACATCCACTATCAAGAGGTAATGGCCAGCACACACTAAGGAAAGAGGTAGCAGGCATCCAGACTAAAAACAGCCCTCACACCAAAAACTCTTAAACCCACACAAGCTACACAGGGACGCTTCCACATATAAATAGCCCTCCAAGACCACAGCAGATAATTGTTTCTCCTAAACTCATAGAGCAAGAGAACTATACGTAAAATGAAGAAGCAGAGGAACCACTCCCAATTAAAAGACCAAGAGAATTCCCCTGAAATAACAAACAATGAAACAGACCTCTTCAGTCTAATAGACACTGAGTTCAAAAAGGAGATAATGAAAATACTGAAGGAATTTAGAAAGGCTATTGACAGAAATGCAGAGTACTGTAAAAAGGAACTAGAAGCTATAAAGAGGGACTAAGAAAAATTAGAAAACTCATTTGCTGAGATGAAAACTGAACCAAAGCAATGAATAGCAGAATAAATAATGCAGAATAATGAATAAGCAACCAGGAAGATAGAATAATGGAAATGACCCAATCAGAACAGCAGACAGAAAGCCAAATGAAAAAAAAAAAGAAAGCAACATAAGAGACCTATGGGATAATATAAATTGTGCCAATGTATGCATAATAAGGATTCCAGAAGGGGAAGAAAGAGAAAAGGGGATCAAAAATGTATCTGAAGAAATTACGGCTGAAAACTTCCCAAACCTAAAGAAGGAAACAGATATCCAGGTACAGGAAGCACAGAGGATCCCAAACAAGGTAAACCCAAACAGACCTACACCAAGACATATTATAATAAAAATGGCAAAAGTTAAAGAGAGGATTCTAAAGGCAGCAAGAGAAAAACAAAGGAGGCAAGGGAACCCCCATAAGGCTATCAGCTGATTTCTCTACAGAAACACTGCAGGACAGAAGGGAGTGGAAAGATACATCCAAAGTCCTAAAAGGGAAACATCTGCAACCTAGGATACTCTACCCAGCAAGATTATCATTTAGAATAGAAGGAGGGATAAAGAATGTCTCAGACAAGCAAAAACTAAAAGAATACAGCAATACTAAACCTATCCTAAAGGAAATATTGAAAGGTTTTCTCTAAATAGAAAAGAATCCATAGGAAGGAGAAAATCACAATCAGAAAGCAAATCACCTAAATAAGCCAGTACACAGATTAAAAAAAAAAAAATTCTGTGAAACTAATAATAACCACAATGAAACAACAAAAGGATGAACATGAAGATGTAAATAAGGAGATCAAAATCAGAAAACGTGGGGGAGAAAAGTAAGAAAATGTAGATTTTTTTTTTTCATTCCCTAGAATGTGTTTGAGCCTAAATGACTACCCGTCTAAGACAAGTAGATATAGGAAGGGGTTAATACACTTGAAAAATGGTAACCACAAATCAAAAACATACAATAGAGTCACAAAAACCAAAAAGAACATAAGCATAATACAAAAGAAAACCATCAAACCACAAAAGGAAAAACAAATAAGAAAGGGACAAAGAAGAAATATAAAATCAAAGGGAAAACAAAGTTTAAAATGGTAATAAATACATATCTATCAATAATTACCTTAAATGTCAATGGACTAAACACTCCAATCAAAAGAAAGAGTGGGAGATTGGATAAAAAAGCAAGAGCCTACAATAGGCTGCCTACAAAAGACCCACTTTAGAGGAAAGGACACACATAGATTGAAAGTGAGGAGATGGAAATAGGTATTTCACATGCAAACAGAAATGAAAAGAAAGCAGGGGTTATAATATTCGTATCAGACAAGATAGACTTTAAAACAAAAGCCATGAAGAAAGATCTAAGGACACTATGTAATCATAAAAGAATTAATACAAGAAGAGGATTATTACATTCATATATGCACCTAGGAGCACCCAAAAACATAAGACAAATACTAAAAGACATAAAGGGAGAAACTGACAAAAATACAATAACAGTAGGAAAGTTTAACATCCCACGCACATCAATGGACAGATATTCTGGAGAGAAAATCAGTGAGGCAACAGAGATCCTAAATAATACAATAGAACAGTTAATTAGACTTAATGGATATTTTCAGGACATTACATCCAAAAAAAAAAGAAATTCTTTCCAAGTACATATGGAACATTCTCTAGGATTGACCACATACTAGGGCACAAAACAAGCCTCAACAAATTTAAGGATACAGAAATTGTCTCGAGCATCTTTTCTGACCACAACAGCATGAAACTAGAAATCAACCACAGAAATATGTGGAAAAAACGATTACATGTAGGGCTTCCCTGGTGGCGCAGTGGTTGAGAGTTCACCTGCTGATGCAGGGGACACGGGTCCGTGCCCCGGTCCGGGAAGATCCCACAAGCCACGGAGCAGCTAGGCCTGTGAGCCATGGCCGCTAAGGCTGTGCGTCCGGAGCCTGTGCTCCGCAATGGGAGAGGTCACAACAGTGAGAGAAAAAAAAAAAAAAAAAGATTATATAGAGACTTAACAACATGCTACTAAAAAAAAAACAGCAGGTCAATAATGAAATCAAAGAAAATTTAAAAATACCTTGATATGAATGACAATAAAAACACAACCATACAAAATCTATGGGATGCAGCAAAACCATTTCTTAGAGGGAAGTTCACAGCCATGTAGACCTTCCTCAAAAGACAAGAAAAATCTCAAACAACATAATATACCACTTAAAAGAATTAGAAAAAGAAGAACAAAACCTAGTCAGGAGAAGGAAAGAAATACTCAAGATCAGAGAGGAAATAAATAAAATAGAGATTAAAAAAACAATAGAAAAAAATCAATAAACCAAGAGCTGGTTCTTTAAAAGGTTAAACAATATCGACAAACCTCTGGCCAGGCTCACCAAGAGGAAAAGAGAGAGAACCCAAATAAACAAGATAAGAAATGAAAAAGGAGACATAACAACCAACACCACAGAAGTACAAAAAACCATAAGGGAATACTATGAACATGCCAACAAATTCAACAACCTAGAAGAAAGAGACAAGTTTCTAGAAACACACAGCCCACCAAAACTGAATCAAGAAGAAACAGATAAGTCAAACAGACCAATCACTACTAACGAAAGTCCACGACCAGATGGCTTCACAGGCAAATTCTACAAAGAACTTATACTGATCCTTCTCAAACTCTTCCAAAACATTGATGAGAACACTCCCATTCTATGAAGCCACCATCACCCATGATACTAAAACCAAAGACACCACCAAAAAAGAAAATTAGAGGCCAATATCTTTGATGAATATAGATGTAAAAGTTCTCAACAAAATATTAGCAAACCAAATCTAACAACACATAAAAAAGATCATGCACCACAGTCAAGTGGGATTCATCCCAAATTCACAAGAATGGTTCAACATTTGCAAATCAATCAATGTGATACACCACAGAAACAAAAGAAAAGACAAAAACCACATGATCATCTCAGTAGATGCAGAGAAAGCATTTGACAAAATTCTACATCCATTCATGATAAAAAAAAACTCTTACAAAAGTGGGTATAGAGGAAACATATCTCAACATAATAAAAGCTATTTATGACAGATCCACAGCCCATATAATACTAAACAGTGAAAAGCTGAAAGCCTTCCCGCTAAAATCTGGAAAAAGACAAGGATGCCCACTCTCGACTCTTCTATTCAACATACTATTGCAAGACCTAGTCACTGCAATCAGATAAGAAATAAAAGATAACCAAATTGGAAGGGAAGAGGTAAAATTGTCATTATATGCAGATAACATGATTCTATATACAGAAAACTTTAAAGACTCCACACAAAAACTAAAACTGATAAATGAATTCAACAAGATAGCAGGATACAAGATTAACACACAGAAATTGGTTGCATTTCTTTACACTAACAATGAAATATCAGAAAGAGAATGTAAAAAAACAATACCTTTCAAAATCGCACCCCCAAAAATAAAATATTTAGGAATAAACCTGACCAAGGAGGTGAAAAACCTATTCACTGAGAACTATAAAACATTAATAAAGGAAACTGAAGAAGATTCAAAGAAGTGGAAACATATCCCATGCTCTTGGATTGGAAGAATTAATATTGTTAAAATAGCCATACTTCCCACAACCCCTATCAAATTACCCATGATATTTTTCACAGAACTAAAAAAATAATCGTAAAATTCATAGTATATGGAACCATAAAAGACCCAGGATTGCCAAAGCAATCCTGAAGAAAAAGAACAAAGCAGGAGCCATAACCCTCCCAGACTTCAGACATACTACAAAGTAACAGTAATCAAAACAGTGTGGTATGGGAATTCCCTGGTGGTCCAATGGTTAAGACTCTGCACTTCCAATGCAGGGGGCCCAGGTTCGATCCCTAGTCAGGGAATTAGATCCTGCATGCCGCAACCAAGAGCCCACATGCCACAACTAAAGATCCCACGTGACGCAATGAAGATCCCACGTGCGGCAACAAACACCCAGTGCAGCCAAATAAATAAATAAATAAACACAGAACAACAACAACAAAAAGAGCGTGGTATTGGGACAAAAACAGACATATGGATCAATGGATCAGAATAGAGAGCCCAGAAATAAACCCATACACCTATGGTCAATTAATCTTTGACAAAGAAAGCAAGCATATACTATGGGGAAAAGACAGTCTTCTGCAAGTGGTGCTGGGAAAACTGGACAGCTGCGTGTAAACTGATGAAGTTAGAACACTCCCTCTCACCATACACAAAAATAAACTCAAAATGGCTTAAAGGCTTAAACATTAAGACATGACACCATAAAACTCCTAGAAGAGCTCAAAGGCAAAACACACTGACATAAATCGTACCAATGTTTTCTTAGGTCAGTGTCGCAAGGCAATAGAGATAAAAACAAAAATAAACAAATGGGACCTAATCAAACTTAGAAGTTTTTGCACAGCAAAGGAAACCATAAACAGAAGAAAGGTAAGCTACAAACAGGGAGAAGATATTTGCAAACAATGCAACCAACAGGCCTAATATCCAAAATATACAAACAGCTCATACAGTTCAATAACAAAAAAACTAAACAACCCAATCAAAAAATGGGCAGAAGGGCTTCCCTGGTGGTGCAGTGGTTGAGAGTCTGCCTGCTGATGCAGGGGACACAGGTTCATGCCCCAGTCCGGGAGGATCCCACATGCCGCGGAGAGGCTGGGCCCGTGAGCCATGGCCGCTGAGCCTGCGCGTCCGGAGCCTGTGCTCCGCAACGGGAGAGGCCACAACAGTGAGAGGCCCGCGTACCAGGGGAAAAAAAAAAAAGGGCAGAAAACCTAAATAGACATTTCGCCAAAGAAGACATATATTTAGGTCTTTAACCCATTTTGAGTAAGACCAGATACTATAAAATTCTTAAAGGAAAACATAGGCAGAACACTCTGACATAAATCGCAGCAATATCTTTTTTGATACATCTTCTAAAATAATGGAAACAAAAACAAATAAGTGGGACCTAATTAAACTCAAAGGCTTTTTGGCACAGCAAACAAAACTATAAACAAAACGAGAAGACAACCCACAGAATGCGAGAAAATATCTGCAAACAATGCGACTGACAAGGGATTAATCTCCAAAATTTACAAACAGCTCATGCGGCTCAATATCAAAAAAAAAACAAAAAACAACCCAATCAAAAAATGGGCAGGGGCTTCATTAGTGGTGCAGCGGTTGAGAGTCTGCCTGCCGATGCAGGGGACAGGGGTTCGTGCCCCGGTCCGGGAAGATCCCACATGCCGCAGAGCGGCTAGGCCTGTGAGCCATGGCCGCTGAGCCTGTGTGGCCAGAGCCTGTGCTCCACAACGGGAGAGGCCACAACAGTGACAGGCCCGTGTACCACAAAAAAAAAAAAAAAAGGGCAGAAGACTGAAATAGACATTTCTTCAAAGAAGACATACAGATGGGCAACAGGCACATGAAAAGATGCTCAACATCACTAATTATTAAAGAAATGCAAATCAAAACTACAATGAGATATCACCTCACACCAGTCAGAATAGCCATCATCAAAAAGTCTACAAATACCAAATGCTGGAGAGGGTGGGAGAAAAAGGAACCCTCCTAGACTGCTGGTGGGAATGTAAATTGGTACAGCCACTATGGAGAACAGTATGGAGATTCATTAAGAAACCAAAAATAGAGCTACCATATGATCTAGCAATCCCACTCCTGGGCATGTCTGGAAAAAAACATGGTTCAAAAGAATACATGCACCCCAATGTTGATAGCATCACTATTCACAATAGCCAAAACATGGAAGCAACCTAAATGTCCATCGAGAGATGAATGCATAAAGATGTGGCACATACATGCAGTGGAATATTACTCAGCCATTAAAAAGAATGAAATAATGCCATCTGCAGCAACATGGATGCAACTAGAGATTATCATACTAAGTGAAGGAAGTTAGAGAAAGACAAATATCATATCACTTATATACAGAATCTAAAAAAAAATGATACAAATGAACTTATTTACAAAATAGAAACAGACTCATTAGACTTAAGAGAACAAACTTGGCAGGGAGGGATAGACTGGGAGTTTGGGATTGACATGCCCACACTGCTATATTTAAAATAAATAACTAATAAGGACCTACTGTATAGCACAGGGAATTCTGCTGAATACTCTGTAATAACCTAAATGGGAAAAAAATTTGAAAAAAACTAGATAAATATATCTATTCTTTAGATAGATATATATAACTGAATCACTTTGCTGTACACCTGAAACTAACATAACATTGTTAATCAACTATACTCCAATATAAAATAAAATGTTAAAAAATAATATTAAAAAGTTTAAAAATATATATATGGGGTGGGGGAGCATTCATTAAAAAAATACTACATGAGCCCCAAACTGAGGGAAGATATTTTCACATAACTGATTACTGTCTAGAATAAACATATAAAGAACTCCTGAAATCAGTTAGAAAACACCAAGCACCCAACAGAAACATGAGCAGAAAACTAGAACAGGCACTTAAGAGAAGAGGAAATACACCTACTCAGCTTTATCAGTGATCAGGGAAACACAAACGAAAACCACCATTAGACACCATTTCACAAACACCGAACTGGTAAAAAGTCTGACAATACCAAACACCGGAGAAACAGTGGAGCAAAGCAACTCTCCACACTGCTGGTGGGACCACACACTTAGCGACCCGTTTGGAAAACAAGCTGTCACTTTACAAGCCAGCAGTAACTCTAAGTGTGTGTCTACCCTGCACAGAGCTTCCCAGCCAGTGTGCCAAGCTCCTGATCTGCTCAGGTCCAGGAAAGGGGCTGGGGGCTGAGAGGGAGGGATGACGCCCCTGGAGTCCTCCACATGTCCTTCCATAGCAGAATGAATGACTAAACATGTGGCAAAGTCAGGAAGTGGAATCTATTACAAGCAGAAAAAGTAAACCAGAACATAGCAAGATGGAAGAATTTTAGGAATATGTGTATACTTATATACACTGCAGGAAAACATAATATAATTCCCTTTATACAAAGTTTAAAATTTGTACAAGTAAACAATAAATTTTGTAGGGCTACAAATATGGGTGGTAAAACTATAATAAAAGAAAGGAAATAATAATCACAAAATGTAGGGGCACAGTTACCCTAAGGGAGGAGGGAAGGGGCTGGACAGGGAAAGAGCACACAGGGCTGCACAGGTGATGGCAACGAGCTGTTCCTTTAAGTTAGCGTTCACTTGTTTTCTACTGTAGATCCTACTTATGTTTCATAAGCATGATTTTGCACCTACTAATTTATCTGAGTGTGTGTGTGTGTATGTGTACATAAATATCTATTTAATGGAAGAAGTAAACATACCACCACAAAGGGGGACAGGGGAGAAGGGGTGGAGACAGCAGGGCAAGGGTCTGGCGACAGCCATAAACCTGTACATCACATTTTTACTGTACTTTTTTTTTAAGCTTGGACACCACACATGCGTTCTCACATTGTTACATAAGTTCTGCAACACTCTCTGCTCCCCCCGCAGAAAGAGGCTTATTTTCCTCATTTTTAGAATAAGTGTTCCCCTGTGTTCCCACTGGAAACTCAATGTCTCTACAGGATGTTCTGCGTAGGTGGAAAATGATTATTTTAAAAGCTAGAGAACATCAAATAATCTTGAATAATGAGGCACTGGAGGAAAGAGAAGCAGTGTAATTTACTAAAGAAGGGTCAGAGATTTTTCCATACAGATTTTTCATCAAAGCTCTGACGCATCCACAGGCCACCAAGGCCCAGCCTGGCCAGGGGGCCACGAGGGGGGCGTTGGCTCCCTGCAGGGGGCTCCATCCAGGCAGGAGGTCAACAAGGAGGACATGCAGGGCTTCTCCTCCCTGGGCTCCATGAGGCTGACTTGCACCCATTCCAGCCTCCTATCAGGACCTCTAGAACCTGTGCCTCATTCCTCTCCTAGTTATGCCCACAGCACTGGAGGTCTGCGGGCGTTTCCCTGCCATTCTGCCAGCAGCAAAATAGGACCAAATGCTCTGTGCTTCAAAGCCAAACCACACATCCGAGTTCACAACGTCAGCCTAGGGCCTCAGCATGTTCTCTGAGAAGCAGCAAGTAAAGCCACCTGAAGGAAGGGTGAGCTGTCCTCTGGTTCCTAAGGGCCACATGTGGAGCTTGCTTCCTGGCAGCCCCCCGGGGCGCCAGGGCCTCTGGCTGCTGCCTGAGCTGATCAAGCAGCCCTTCCAGGCAGATGTCACCCTGTCACCCTGGTGACGCGGCCTCTCTGTTCCAGAACGTCCCTCATTCTACCTTATGTCACAGCCACGATTTACCAAACACCCGCCCCCCAACAGCATGGACTCCTTTAAGACAGGGGTTTGAGTGCATTCAATGCATTTTCTGCCTCAGGGCTCAGCGCGGTGCAATGTCTGCTAAACTGAATTCTGGGGGGTTTTTTTTCAAGTTTTTTTTATATTTATTTTTATTAATTATCATTTCTTTTTGGCTGCGTTGGGTCTTCGTTGCTACACATGGGCTTTCTCTAGTTGCGGTGAGCGGGGGCTACTCTTCGTTGCGGTGCGTGGGCTTCTCATTGCGGTGGCTTCTCTTGTTGCAGAGCACAGGCTCTAGGCGTGCAGGCTTCAGTAATTGTGGCACGGGGGCTTCAGTAGTTGCGGCGCGTGGGCTCTAGAGCGCGCGCTCAGTAGTTGTGGCGCACGGGCTTAGTTGCTCCGCGGCATGTGGGATCTTCCTGGACCAGGGCTCGAACCCGTGTCCCCTGCATTGGCAGGCGGATTCTGAACCAATGCGCCACCAGGGAAGCCCCCTGAACTGACTTCTTGAACCAAAAGAAGCTGTTAACGTGGTGACAAACCATAGAAGAGTGTGTACACTTAAACCCAGGACTGTTCACCAAACATCAAGAAAATAAAGTTGTGGATGAAATGCTAAGCACATTTTCAGATTCAAGCGATAGCAAATAACTTATGACATTCCTCATCCTCCTTAACAGATCAAAATTATGTGACTGGCAATAAGTAACTTAGTCATTATTAATCCAGGATAAGCCTAATTCCACGGATACCGGGATACCGGGCCAGAAATTAACCTCGTTGGTTGCTCGAAAGTGTACCCAGGAGGACTGGATAAATCCAAAGACTCCAGAGTTGTCTGATGGAGCATTCAACTCTGACGTCCCTCAGAAATAGATTCCAGGGCTTCCCCTCTGAGGCAGCTCCTCCCAATCCCTCCTTCAGCAAAGATCTCCTGAGTCCCCGAGCCAGGCACTCTGCCAGGTACCGCGATGAAATAATCACACAAATAAGTGCAACTAAGAACATCGTTAAAGGAAAGCATCTTACTTCCTTCCTGGGCCAGGGTCACAACTCTGTGGGGGCACAGCCAGGCTCTGGCCTGCCTCCCCAGATCTGAGCTTCAGAGAAATCCCCGTAGGCATTCAACTCAGAGACAAGCAGCACCCCAACCTGGGGCCGCATCAACAGATGCAGTGAGCAGGGCCTGAGGCAGCACACCCCACCCCCACCTTTGCACATGCGTCTCAGGTGTTCACCACAACAGCCTGGTAAGGGCTGTAGCAGGAACACCATTTCACAGAGCAGGGAAAGGCCCCACAAAGGTGAACAGACTTCTGAGTGGCTACGGAATGGTATAGCTGGCAGGGGCTTCAGCAGAGTCCTCCTGGCTCCAAAGTGCTCACCCCACTCTCCACACCAAGACTGGGACTCCCTCTGTAGACCCTACCCTGAATGTCTGAAAATAGCCTCAAGTCTGAGGGATCAGGGATCACATGCTGTGCTCATCCCAACATGTGATCTTAGAGCAGCTGATCTAGTTTTGCACCTAAATATTGGGCTAGCATCTCTGATGAAAGCCACACCAGTAACAACCCACCCTCCACAGGGCAGGCACCCAGGCCAGTTTTGCCTTGTAGGGATGTTCCAACTAATCTGTCCTCTCCATCTTCCATTTCCTTATCTTTAAAACAGAGATAATAGCATCTGCTCTGCCTCCCTCACAAGACTATTCTAGAATTAAATGAGGTAGCACTCATGAACATACAATTTCAGAACATTTAGATTCATCAGCACTTCATCAATGAACTCCAAACCTGACCAAACCTGGTGCAGGTTAGCTTTGTACTGCACTGAAAATAGTTTCCAACTATTCAGAAATTTATTGAAATTATAACTTTAAATAGCCTGCTTTGCATAAGGAATACAAATCCTTAAAGAAAACTCAGTAAATTCCAAATCTGAGGGAGTCTGTCAATGAAGCAACTGTGAGGAAGGCTGCTAAATAAATCAAGTCAGGGCCCAACCTCCTCTTAATTATTTAAAATGGTTTTAAAAGCTCCCAGCTTGAAGGCCAATAACAGAGG
>NW_006789542.1:1382765-1386724 GCF_000442215.2 Lipotes vexillifer | reverse complement strand
GGGAAAGAGCAACGGGAGCAAATCTTAACGGAAACAGAAATTAGAAGCCAACTGGCAGCGCCGTCTGCAAGTTGCAAGGCCTTAGTCACAGGAAGCATGTAGCCTTCCAAGGGAACAGGCCCCCTAGGCCTTTCCCCACATGCAGACACACAAAGGCCCAGAGTGCGAAGAAAAGAAAGAACGGGCAAGGAAAGGCAAATTGAGGCCTTCCTGCATTCATTCAAATAAGCAGTGACTGAGAGAGAAGATGTAAGGGGCCTCTGAGTCAGAGCAGCTGTTTAGGAGGCTAAGAGTCAGTGGGAAAGGCACTAAATTGCTCCTTGGCCACGCCGCACAGCTTGTGGGATCTCAGGTCCCTGACCTGGGCCCTCAGCAGTGAAAGCGCAGAGTCCTAACCACTGGACTGACAGGGGATTCCCCACTCATTTCTTTTAGAAGTCCAGGTTGTCATATTTTAAGATAACTTTCAACACTGCTATAAAATGTTAACTTGTTTAATCAAGAAATGGTGTAGTAGGGCTTCCCTGGTGGCGCAGTGGTTGACAGTCCGCCTGCCGATGCAGGGGACACGGGTTCGTGCCCCGGTCTGGGAGGTTCCCACATGCCGCGGAGCGGCCGGGCCCGTAAGCCATGGCCGCTAAGCCTGCGCGTCCGGAGCCTGTGCTCCGCAACGGGAGAGGCCACAGCAGTGAGAGGCCCGCGTACTGCACACACAAAAAAAAGAAATGTGTAGTAGATGAAAAATGGCAAGGCCAGGGCTAAACCGTGTAGACTCAAGTGCAGAGCCGCCCAGTGGAGCCCAGCAATGATGGCTCCACCCGGAGCACGACTGTGACTCATCAAGTGGGGTCAGGACTGCTATTAGGTCCAAGTCACTATCACACGCCTCAGTCCCTGTGTCAGTTCATCCCTGGGAGGTGACGAGCCCCCTATCGTTACTAAAACCATAAAGTTAGTTTTGGAGTAATGGGGACTCAAATGGAGTTTTATACTCAAGTGTTCTGAAAGCTATTTCTGAGGAAGATAATGATTTTTCACTTTATCTTTAGGATATAAAAATATCTATTGACTCCTTACTCTGTACCAAGTGTTTTACTTAACATTTTCTCTCTAACCAGCATAATAATATTCAAGCGTGAAATTAATCTCATTTTACAGATGAGGAAAAACTGAGTCACAGAAAAGTTAGGTCATGAGTCTAAGGTCACACAACAGAAGCAGTAGTGCCCAGATACAAACTAGGGCCCCCCAGAGCCTGTGCACTTACAGCAACAGCACACCCAGGGCAGGACACGCTGCTTTTAGCTAAGACAGAAATCAAACTGAAGATTACTTAAATGACCACTTTACTCTGACTCCTCTGGTTTAACGAGAGTACCCATTAATTCTAACTAAAACCAGAGACTACTTTTTCCCTTCTCTCCCAGTTGAAAATTATTTTTCAGCTGCTGCTGCTGTGGGTTACTAAAGGAAGCGAGGTTTGCTCAGCACACTGCAGAGGCTGTCCCAACACAAACGCTTCCTGCACTTCCCAAACCTTCATATTAGCAGTTCTGGCCCTGGGAGTCGCAGGCAGCCCTCAGCACTTACGTACTCTCATGTCCCCGCTCACTGATTTCTTCCTGGAGACTCAGAATGCTGGTAAGGTTAATGATCCTTCTCCGGGGGGTACAAGCTGCTGTCATTTCCTTTCGGGATGCATCCTCCACCATTTCCAAATCAGAGCCTTCCCGATGTCTCTTTCTGCAAAGTAAACGAGGAACTGGCAGCTCATAACTATCTTAAAAAAACTGTTTCAAACTCAGTCAAATTTTGTGCCTTGCATTTTGGTGAAGGGAGCAGCTTCTCTGTGCCGGCTCTCCACATCTGGGGAGGGCTCCCTGTGCTGGAGACGGCCAGCCAGATCAGGATGTCCTCCCAGATACTGCTTCTCTGACACCCCTCAAGCCTTACTAGTGGCCACTGCAGGCAGCAGGGCTTTGGAGTCTGGCTCAGCCCGGAGACCTGCAGGGTCTCGATCAAGTGCGCTGACCTCACCACATCTCATTCATTCAGCCCTCCATCCATCCGTCCATCGGGCACTGTTGTAATACCAACCTCACACAGCCATGACGAAGTGCCTGCCCTCACCATGCTACCTTTCTAGCGGGAGAGTCAAACAGCAACCGAAGAAAGATCATTTTAAGGTAGCGACAAATACTGTGAGGAAAATAAAACAAGGTAACAGAATGAAGGGGAAGAGAACTTTAGATGAAATGGACAAAGAAGGTCTCTGCTAAGAGGCGATATCCGAGTTGAGACCTGGGTGACAAGAAGCCGGAGAGTTCCTGCGCCGAGGGACCAGCACGAGCAACGGGGTGAGAGCTCAGGGAGGTCGGGTCAGCACTGGAGCAGCGTGGCCAGAGCGCCACAAGGGGGAGGAGAGTGATGAGCTGGGGCCGGGCAGGCTGGTCTCACCCCAAGTGCCGCGGGAAGCACTGGTTTTCAGCAAGGAGTGAGACACCCTGGTTCCTGGGTCAGAAAGATTCCTCTGCTGTGTGGTAAACGGCTCGCAGCATTAAGTCCCCAAGTGATAAACAGAAATGTCACACTTCCCAGCAGGGCTGTTAAGAGCATTAACTGAGATAATGCATATTAAGTATCTGGCACACAGTGGATGCTCAGTGAACGTTAGCATCCTTTATTATTCTCTGAAAACAAATCCTTAGAAGCCATCTCCCTAGACTGACTTGGAAGTGAGCAAACCGGAGCTAAAAAACTCACCCAAGTTCCACTGGGCAATCAGAGCCAGGGTTTCAGTGGTCAGCCACCAGGGGGATGTGCGGCCTCGGGCAAAGGACTTCACCCTGAGCTCCAGGGTCAGTACCCGCACACACTGAATAAGGAACATCCACCTTACAGATGTCAGTGAGATGTCCTTGAAGCACCCACAGAGTGTACACTGAAGATGCTCAAAATTAACTGACAGTCATTAGTACGGCTGTTCCTGCCCCCTCTCTCTAGCTCTCGTTCACCACTAGCTCTCGTTCACCACTAGCTCTCGTTCACCACTAGCTCATGCACTTCAGGGAGTTTCATAATTTGAACTGAGAAACTGTTTTTCTGAAAGGAGTGAAAGCAGCTTGGAGTAGGATGGAAGAATCCTCCAGATATTTTAGGCCCCCCTTTCCAGCCACCTCTGCTGTTGAGGCTTTATCAAAATTCAATACTAAAATTAAAGGATAAATCTTCTGATTTTTTTTTTCCTGATGTGTTTTTTAAATAATGTTTGGAATCACGGACATTTAAGATATTTCAAAGGCCACTGTGATGGGTGACTCTAAAGCCATGGTCAAAGGCCAACAGTAGACCAGGCCAAAGCACCAACCCATTGGAGGGAGAGGGCGAATCAGGGAGAGAAGGTGCAAGGGGTTTGTGACAGTCCAAGTTAGAAGGTAGTTTCATTAAAGAACAAAGGAGGACTTCCCTGGTGGCGCAGTGGTTAAGAATCCGCCTGCCAACACAGAGGACACGGGTTCGAGCCCTGGTCCGGGAAGATCCCACATGCCGCGGAGCAACTAAGCCCGTGCGCCTCAACTACTGAGCCTGTGCTCTAGAGCCTGTGAGCCACAACTACTGAGCCCACGTGCCGCAACTGCTGAAGCCTGCATGCCTAGAGCCCATGCTCCACAACGAGAGAAGCCACCGCAATAAGAAGCCCGCGCACCGCAACAAAGAGTAGCCCCTGCTCACAGTAACTAGAGAAAGCCTGCACGCAGCAACAAAGTCCCAATGCAGCCAAAAATAAAGTAAATAAATTTTTAAAAATAGTTTAAAATAATAATGATAATAACGAAGGAGGCAAGCTGTGCTTTCCCACTACGCCATACCTGGGGTTCTCAGGGCTGGAAGAGGGCCCTCTCTTCTCGAACGAGTCTGCAGTCCTCTTTGCTGCATCCTCCTCCAAGCCCTGATTCTTG
>NW_006789542.1:1308842-1382755 GCF_000442215.2 Lipotes vexillifer | reverse complement strand
CAGGAGCTGAGAGTTCAAGCATTTCCTCATCCTGCTGCCTGGCCCCGCTACTAGAAGCAGCTGTCCTGTCCTCTAGGACAACAGCCTGGGGCTGACTGGATAGGGCCTTGCTCACAGGCTGCACGAAGGCATCGAGTTTCTGTTCCCGGCAATCTGTGCGGACCATCTGGTGGGCATACACCTTGTCGCCACTTCCAGCAGTAGATGAGAGGGTCACACCTGCTGTGGATTTAACCACTTCCCCAGAGGGGCCAGTAAGACCTGGTAGTAAAGTCTGTGTCAAAAAAGAAGACAGTGGGAAGAGTCAGTGTATGAAGGACAGAAGCACAGGTCCCAAAATGGAGTAAAAGCTAGAACCAGGTATATCATTACAGAATTATTATAGAAGCAATTCTGACCAAAATTTGAAGTATGAAATTAAAAATACACAAATATAAAATTCAGCTAAATCCTTATAATTTAAAAACTGGTTTGAGGGCTTTCCTGGTGACGGAGTGGTTAAGAATCCGCCTGCCAATGCAGGGGACACGGGTTTGAGTCCTGGTCCGGGAAGATCCCACATGCAACGGAGCAACTAAGCCCATGCACTGCAACTACTAAGCCTGTGCTCTAGAGCCCATTAGCCACAACTATTGAGCCCACGTGCCAAAACTACTGAAGTCCGCGTGCCTAGAGCCCATGCTCCACAACAAGAGAAGCCACCGCAATGAGAAGCCCGCACACCGCAACAAAGAATAGCCCCCGCTCACCGCAACTAGAGAAAGCCCGCACGCAGCAATGAAGACCCAACGCAGCCAAAAATAAAATAAATAAAAATTTATCAAAAAAACCCTTAAAAAAATAAAATAAAAACGGGTTTGATATAAAAATACTAGTGTAAAACTCTCATATTTTTGTCTACTTTTTATTTTTTTGCTGCCATAAGAGATGTTTTTTTATTGTGGTAAAGTATACATAACATAAAATTTATCATTTAACCATTTTCAAGTGTACAGTCCTGTGGCATTAAGTACATTCACACTGTCGTGCACCCATCACCAATATCCACCCTCCCAAACGGAAACTCTCTACCCATTAAACTCCCCATTCTCCCCTCCCCTCTAGCTCTGGCAACTACCTTCCTATTGACTATTTTTAAATATACATATTTCCTAGGTCTGTCCACTGGAAAGGCCTGAAAGCAATGACTACCCAGTAGCAATGAGGTCCCCCAATCCCAGATTATAGTGTCTAAATGCCATTCCCCACTAAAATAAACCAGAGTTCCTTGGAAAAGGGGCCAATTCCAAGGCATGGGCTGGGAAAGTACAGAGTGAGCCTACAAACATCCTGTCTCACCAGACACAAGGAAACTATCAAAAACTCATGGAATTGGGTCAAAAGGACAAGAGCCCCAGCCTGAAGGGGCTTCTGCTGGCCAAAGATGGAATAATTTGACTACAACTGATTGAATTATGATGCTTGTTAACAACTATGACAAAATACTAAAAGAGAAAGAGAGAAAAATGGAGAAGCGAAAGAGGGAGGGAGAGAGGGAGAGACAGAAAAAAGTCATTAAATGTTACTGGACATTGTTAGGACACCAACCCATTTCCCTGCAAACTGACCATCAAAGGCATAGAACTCAGCATTTATCCTTACTTTATGGTATGAACTGTATTTCAGGATAACCTGTTAGCTCTAACAAATGAGTGAAAATTATTCTGTACAGAAAATTATAGATTAATAAAGAAGAAATGATAAAAATCAGAAAATCATAATCTTGCAATCCTAATGAAATAACTGATGCAGGCAATGGTCATCAATGAATGGCGAAACCTTTAAGCAAATCACTAATAGTGAACTTCATGGTGAAGGAATCAGGCTGTCACCAGCTAAGCCTGCTGAGAAATCCTAACACCAGGATGATAGAAGAAGCCACCACGCGCCTCCTGCTGGGATTCGATAGAAAGTACATGGCAGGGGCTTCCCTGGTGGCACAGTGGTTAAGAATCTGCCTGCCAATGCAGGGGACACGGGTTCGAGCCCTAGTCCGGGAAGATCCCACATGCCGCAGAGCAACTAAGCCTGTGCGCCACAACAACTGAGCCTGTGCTCTAGAGCCCGCAAGCCACAACTGAGCCCACATGCCACAACTACTGAGCCTGTGTGCCACAACTACTGAGGCTCCATGCCACAACTGAGCCTGTGTGCCACAACTACTGAGCCTGCGCACCTAGAGGCCATGCTCCACAAGAGAAGCCACCACAATGAGAAGGCTGCGTGCTGCAACAGAGTAGCCCCCGCTCGCTGCAACTAGAGAAAGCCCACGTGCAGCAACGAAGACTCAATGCAGCCATAATAAATATTTTTTTAAAAAGTACATGGCATCATCTATCACAAATTCTTGCAAACATTTTGTCAATCTGAATATAATCATACCTCTAGATCTAATTTTCAGTTTATAGGAAATATGGAGGATTGAAACAAATTAAAGGACACTAAGAAGAAGCAATCGGCTAACCCCAAAATATGCATTTTTCTACAGGACACCTTCAAAATAAGCTAATAAGAACTATAACCAAAAAAGGTAGGGTGATCTTTCTAGTTTCAAAGAGACATAACCAAATATAATGAGTGGAACTTGACCGGATACAGATTTGAACAAAGCTACTTTTTTTCTTTTGGCCATGCCACGTGGCTTGCAGGATCTTAGTTCTGTGACCAGGGATTGAACCTGGGCCCATGGCAGTGAAAGCACCGAGTCCTAACCACTGGAGCGCCAGGGAATTCCGGAACAAAGCTACTTTTATAAAAAGATCTTTTTTTTGAACAATTGGGGTACTTGAACACGGACTGGATGTGAAATGGTATTATTACTATTAATTGTATTAGGTGTAAAAGGACATTGTGATTGTATAAGGAAAAAAAATGTTTTTAGATGCATAATGCAGTACTAGGGGAAAAATAAGTGCCTGGAATCTGCTTTAAAATACTCCTCCCCAGGGACTTCCCCAGTGGTCCGGTGGTAAAGAATCCGCCTTCCAATGCAGGGGACTCGGGTTTGATCCCCACTCGGGGAACTAAGATCCCACATGCCATGGGCAACTAAGCCCACGTGCCACAACTACTGAGCCCGTGCACTTCAACTAGAGAGAGAAAACCCACATGCCACAACTAGAGAGAAGCCCGAGTACTGCAGTGAAGATCCCGGGTGTCGCAACTAAGACCCAACACAGCCAAATAAATAAATAATAAAAATTAAGAATTAATTAAAAAATACTCCTCCCCATCCCCCACCCTCAAGTGGGAGAGGGAGAGAGAAAACAAGATGGCCAAGTGTTGATGGTTTGTTGAAACTGGGTGATAGGTACATGGAGATTTGCTGTATTACCTGCTTTTCTGTGTATTTAGAAAGAGTCAGTAATAAAGAGTTAAATAATTATTAAAAGTTACAGTAGCAACTCTGCTCAAAAAGGAAAAAGTCTCCTGGCACAGTTTAAAAAGCCCTTGTGATGCACTTACTTCATCTGCCTGTGTGATTTCCACAGGTGGATTTTGGGAGGCAGAAAGTAACATAACTACTCTGCAGACAGTAATTTTAAAGTCCTGAAAAGTGAAAAACCTTGTCCAATATGACAGAGTCGGAACAAACTGCAAGAGCTGCCAGGGTTCCCGATTTCCATACCAAATGGCCTCACAGCAAACCAGGGCTCTTGCTGTACTGGCCCCTGGAGTAGAGTGCAAGGCACAAGCTGGGGAGCAGGACGAAGGTGACCCACAGCCAGAAGGTCAGGAGCCAGGGCAAACTGCTGTTGGCAGGGCAAGAAGGTGTTCTGATGACCCCACAGGAGCAGGGACAATCTGAGTTTGGAGCCCTCCACGCAGAGCAATGCACCAACAGAGGGAGGCCCTCTGATCCAGAAACGCACCTTCCTTCTAAAGACACACTGGTCAGGACCAGCAGAGTTCTTTTCGGAAATAAAATGTAATCTAACTAAATGAATCTGCCTCATGCAAGATCAGACAAAGAGGGAAACCGAGGGGTTCTTTTCCCAGTGGAGCGACAGACTCCTCCTGGATCTCTGGTGAACCCCTTCCTCTGGGCCTCTCCCCCAACTCCCCACAAGCCAACCCATGTCCAGGTGCTGGCAATTCCAGATTTTTAACTATTAGTGAATGGAGCCACGTCCTCTGCTCAGACCCGCTCCCCACCTGTCCCAAGTCGCTGTGGATTTCCATCCACTCTCCAGGCCACAGCCAGAGAGCTCTTCATAAAATGCAAACCAGCTCCCCCCAATTCCCACCAAGTCAAGATCTAAACTCCTTAACTTGCTGATAAAAACGTCTCGACCTGGCCTGAATTCTGCGGTGATTGTAGGCCTTCAACACGCAGGCTCCGCGTTGCTTAACCCCGGCTGCACATGCCAGCACCCGGCAAAGCTTTTAAAAACTGATGCCCAGTCCCCACCCCCTGAGATTGATTTATTGGTTTGGGGAGGCCCCAGGTATTATCTAAATGGTTCCCAGGTGATTCTAATGGCAGCCAGCATAGAGAACACTGACTCAGCATGCTGAGCATTCAGATCCTCAACACCTGTTCTCTTGCACGCGCCCCCCCCCCGCCCCCCTTCCCCGAGGCCTGTTATCCTCATCCTTTCCTCTGCCGGAAATGCCCTGTGCACTCCTCGTCCCCTTCTGCCCACCTAATTCCTTCTCAGCCTTGGGGGCCCAGGCTCCACATCCCTTCTTTCACATCTCTGAGGCCCAAGCCCAGGACAGGAGCCCCTCCTCCCTCCTCCCAAGTCTCTGTTTTTCTCTCTCGTGGGATGGGGACTCGAGGAGACCGAACCCAGCAGCATCCTGCCCATGGGGGAGCCTCAGCACATATTTGGGGAGGGAGCAGTAAAGGGTGCTGAGCAACAACAACGGATGAAAACCACCTGCCAGTTATGGAGCACCCCCTGTGCAGCTCCTGCTCCAATGGTTCACACACACCCCACCCTCAGCCCCAGCAACCTCTAGGCGTGCAATCCCCAGGGCTGTCCCAAGTGCGTTCATTTCACCGCTGGTCTTCCACCTAGGTTCTTTCCAGGTGGTAACCGTGAATACTCTTATGGGAAGCACTTATCTGCTTGGTCACTCTGAAAGTTTTCTGAGAGGCAGGGCTCACAGAAGCCCGCTCTCTGCTTGCAGGACCCAGTGTAATTTAACAGGGAAAATGTTTCCATTTCTGTAGTTTTGGTGTCTGCTGTGCTTCTGATGAACCCATCAGAACCCATCCTCACTATGAATACAGTACAGGACTGCCCAGAAATGATGTCATCTCAGAACTGGGACAGGACACTAGAGATCATATTATCAACCCACTATTTTACAGATGGGAAAACTAAGGCCCCAGAGAGGAGGAGCAGTTTATAATCAAAGCACTTAGAACCTGGATAATTGTAATAAGATGAAAGGTGCCAGGTCCTGGACCAGACACTTTCCATCTGCTGTTCACCAACCACTTGTAACCGTCCTTGAAAGTGGGGGTGACCACTTCCACCTTTACTGAGGGGGACGTGGAGGCCAGGGAAGGTTAGTCACACGGCAGTAACCCAGGTCTGACAATGAGGGGCCCCGCCCTTCCCCTGCCTCTCCAGAGCTTGGCCCCTGCACTCTGCCCTAGGTATGTGGAATCAGCCTCCTCTGAACGTCTCCAGTGGAGAACGCAGGGGAGCGACGCCCTACTCTGTTTCAGACAGCTCATTTTCCTAGGAAGGCAGTCTAAGGTCAGAAGGAGGCAGAGAGAAGAACTCAGGGCTTGACTCCAGGCCCAGGAATAACAGTTGGGTTCAAAGACGGAAATGCTGCTGAAAGAAAGTCCTAAAGCAACCGTCAAAAACCTGGGCTCTCGTGTGACAGGGCACATTTGAGGTGGCAAAAGCACCAGAGAAAGAGCTGGGTGAAGCGCCCCCACCTGGGTGAAATAGGTCCTGGAGGCGTTGGAGCCCAGGAGTCTGCTCTCAACGTGCTGCTGCACCCGCTCCAGGATGCTGTCCTCGTGCAGGAAGTGAACTTCGTGCTTCGTGGGGTGCACATTGACATCCACATTCTGGGGGCTGATTTCTAAACTGGCAGGAAAAAAGAGAACAGTTACTTCACATGGTGAAGAATGGGGGCAGGCAGTTCACTCACGGTGTATGTGGTGGGTGGAAGACTTGAGGCCGAATGACACAGCGGTTAAGACTTCAAGGTCAAGTCTGAGTGACCTGGGTTCAAATGCTGACTCTGCTACTTGAGAGCTGAGTGGCTGTGGGTAAGTTACAGCATCTTTCTATGCCTCGGTTTCCTCACTTGTGAAACTGGACGTAATACATTGTGGGGATTAAACTCGTGTAAAGCACTTCGCATGTTTATCATACGTCAGCTGTTATTATCACCTCTCCAGAACTAGTGGAATTTCTCATTACATAACCCAGGGCCAAGGCACTTAACTTCTCTGGACTGGTTCTCCCATCTGTAACCATGAACCTGTCCCTATTTACTGCTCAGCATTACATGGAGATCAAAACAGTATATGTGAGAGAACTTTCTAACATTAAAATGTAATACAAAAGTCAGTTTAGAGGCTGTGCCAGCTATCAACTTATTGCCTCAGGCCAAATTCACCATTCACTGCAGGCTCTGATAATGGAGCGTTGTAGTGTGGAAGGAAGGGTTTCTCTGCCAGGTTCGGGCAGGTTCCTCCTGGTGCAGGGGCAAGACCTTATTCACCTTTGTTTCACTAACACACTGCATGGCACAAGGGAACCTCTCAGTGGGATTCTGCAGGAGTGAATAAATAAAGGAAAACTGTGCCCTTTACCTGTGAAAAGGGAAAGAACAACCTGTGCCAGTGGGGTATGGGATTCACTCTGACCAGGCTAATTAGCAAGTCCATCTCTTTCAAAGAGGACCGCTGGACAGAATTACTCTTCCTTGTGAGTCTTGGGTAAGGAGTTCGGAGCTGCATTACCTGAGGTACAGGAACGGGTGTGTGTTTTTGGGCAAATATGCTGCATACACCGTTTCTATGGCTTTTCTTAAGGAAGCTGACTCTACCAGACGATCTAGAAAATAAAAGTAATTAGCTCAAATCTGTCCCAAGGGGTGAGGTGACAGGTGCACACCTATACTATGCCATGACATCAGCTCAGGAAGAACACCTCTGGGGTGACATCCACATCAGCCCCCTTTACCATTACAACTCCTCAGCATCTCACTGTGGGATTGGGGCTCTCCTCTCACCCGAGTAGCAGGAATACGACAGGGCAGTCAATTCTGCCTCCCCACTCCCTTCCCCCTGCCAATCCCGGTGGACCACGTGCCCTTGCTCAGAATTTCATTCTGCAAATACATCGTGGGGACCTACCACACATGCCACAAGCTGGGAGACAAACTCTGGTAAATAAACCTAATTCCAACTCCCAGAGGTAAGGACCACAGGGGAGGGAGCGGCTACCTCTGCTCAGGGACCTCCAACAGTGGGGGAGCCAAAAGGAGTACTTAAGGTTAAGAGTGTGTTTTCCAGGCATTTCAGGTGGTAGAAATATCTGAATGCACGTTGAAGGTAATTCAGGAAATGAGGCAGGCTTGAGGGGGTGGAAAACAATAAAAGCTGGGAGAGATAAGACTAAAATCAGGGCATTGGCAGGTGGATTCTTAACCACTGCACCACCAGGGGACACACGTTCGAGCCCTGGTCCCAGAAGATCCCACATGCCATGGAGCAACTAAGCCGGTGCTCCAAAACTACTGAGCCTGCACTCTAGAGCCCGTGCACCACAAATACTGAGCCCACGTGCCACAACAACTGAAGCCCATGCGCCTAGAGTCCGTGCTCCACAAGAGAAGCCACCACAATGAGAAGCCTGCATGCTGCAACTAGAGAAAGCCCATGCACCACAAATACTGAGCCCACATGCCATAACTACTGAAGCCCATGCACCTAGAGTCCGTGCTCCACAACGAGAAGCCACCACAATGAGAAGCCCCCACAATGAGAAGCCCGCATGCCGCAACTAGAGAAAGCCCGTGTGCAACAACAAAGGCCCAATGCAGCCAAAAATAAAATAATTTTTTTTAAAAAAGGAGCTGCTTTCAAAAAAAAAAAAGACTAAAATCAGAGGAAGATCTTCATACAACACAGCTCTCTTTTCTCCTCAAGACCGATGACCTGCTGATGACCTGCTGTCCTGCGTTGGTGGAGCCAAGGATATGCCGCATCTTTTTATTTCCAATGAGAAGACCCGCCATGATCTTAGCAATGAGGAGACTATAATTCTGAGTGCGCACTACATCACCCACAGCTGCCTCAATAATGCTGATGTACTATGTAATCTGACAGAAGGACAGCTGGAGCCCCTCAGCTGAGATTTCTGAACTTGAGATATGCCTAAGGAGTGTTCTTTGTCCCTGCCACCTGAGTGAGCCTGTCCAGTGTGTAGATAAGCGAATGGCACACATATGAGTCTGAACTAACCTCTAAAAAGTCTACAAATAACAAATGCTGGAGAGGGTGTGGCAAAAAGGGAACCCTCCTACACTGTTGGTGAGAATGCAAATTGATACAGCCACTATGGAGAACAGTATGGAGGTTCCTTAAAAAACTAAAAATAGAATTACCATATGATCCAACAATCCCACTACTGGGCATATATCCGGAAAAGAAGAAAACTCTAACTCCAAAAGGTATATGCACCCCAACATTCACAGCAGCACTATTTATAACAGCAAAGACATGGAAGCAACCTAAATGTCCATCAACAGATGAGTGAATTAAGAAAATATGGTTTAGGGACTTCCCTGATGGTCCGGTGGCTAAGACTCTGCACTCCCAATGCCGGGGGCCCAGGTTCAATCCCTGGTCAGGGAACTAGATCCCACGTGCTGCAACTAGGATCCGGCACAGCCAAATAAATAAATATTTTTTAAAAAAAGAAAATGTGGTGTATATATGTATATACACAATATTACTCAATCATAAAAAAGAATGAAATACTGCCATTTGCAGCAACACAGATGGACCTAGAAATTACCATACTAAGTGAAGTCAGAGAAAGACAAATATTATATGATATCACTTACATGTGGAATCTAAAACATAATACAAATGCACTTATTTACAAAACAGAAAGACTCACAGACAGAAAACAAACTTATGGTTACCAATGGGAAAAGTGGGGAGAAGAATAGGAGCATGGGATTAACCAATACACAGCACTATATATAAAACAAACAACAAGGATTTACTGTATAGCACAGGGAACTATATTCAGTATCTTGTAATAACCTATAACAAAAAAGAATCTGAAAATATATATATAGATGTGTAACTGATTCACTTTTGCTGTGTACCTAAAACTAATACAATACTGTAAACCAACTATACTACTACTTTTATTTTTGGCCGCTATGCGCAGCTTGCGGGATTGAACCCAGGCCATGGCAGTGAAAGCGCTGAGTCCTAACCACTAGACCGCCAGGGAACTCCCAATCAACTATACTTCAATTAAAAAAAACAAATACTGCCTACACCTGAGATACCCCCTCCCTGTATCCTGCTGTGCAATTTCCGATGGTGGGCCTTGATAGAAGGAGAGAACAAAGATCTGCCCAGGGCCTGCTGGTAAAGGCTCTGAGGCCAGCAGGCGAGCAGGCTGAACTGGCTCCCAGGGGCCTGGGATGCCGTCTCACAGGCAGGAACCAGACTCCCCAACTGTCAGCCAACAATGAGCACATGTGAGAGGGCTAAGCAGACTAAGGGCAGAAATTAAACCACATTACGGCATGAGGTTTTCCTGGGTGTAGTCAAACCTGTCCATGAGGAATTTCTCCATGGCCCCCTAAAGTGCCCTGTGGATAGATTTCCCCATGTGGCTCTTTCTCACTTACGATTGATGAAGAGTAAGAAGATGCACTTCTTCACCGAGTAGTTTGCGTTGGATATGTAGCCATTCATTTTGAAGGCGAGGGTTTTATCCTCACACCCAACTTCTATCAATTCTCTGATTGGAAAAGAGAAATTCTGAGGTTTTGGGAAAAAAATGGAAAATTCAAACTTTCTAAAGAATCAGAGTTGGAAAAATCAGGGCTCCTTCCCATACACTGACTGCCAAATATGGACCCCTGTGACTTGGTTCATTGAGATCCCCGGGGCCCGCCCATTCATCCGTCTGTCCATCCATCCACCCACCTACCCACCTAGCCAGTGTTTTCAAGCACTTATAATATGTTACGTGCCAAGCGTCACCGTCACTGCTAGGACACAGCAAGTCCAGGCTCTGAGACCTTATTTTGCCAAAACTTTTATGTATCTTAGTAACTAAGTCCCAAAGATGAGATTCCAAAGAACTCATCTCTGCTGAATCCCTCACTCTGCTGATGGGCACCATGATGGGGCTCCTGTGTGGTGCTCCCCAGAGTGTGTTTATGGGGAGGGGAGGCTAACAGGTGAAAGGAGGTTCTCCCACAAGCCACACTCATTTCTGCCTGAGGGCCTCGCAAGTGCTGGTCCCTCTGCCTGGAAAGCTCCCACTGCTAGCTAATTAATTCCTCCTTATCCCCTGTAACTCGGGGACCACTTCCTCAAAGAGCCTTCTATGACAATCCCTCTCCCCAACCACAGGAGATCCCCCCACCTTATACTTTTCCTTTGAGGCATATAGCACAGTCACTAATGAATGGAATAATTATTTCCTGTGTCTTTCCAACTAGAATATGAGTCCTCTGAGGGCAAGAATCCTTTCTGCTTTATTCCCTACTGAATATCTCCACCACACAGCACAGCATCCAGCAAGGAGCACTTGCTCATTAAGCACTTGCTGGATGGATGGAGGATGCTTTGCAGGCAGTGGTGTGTGCTCCCAATCTGAGTAGAGGGCATAGCTCGCCTTTCTTCCACCACACGGTGAACCAGCAAATCCTCTCTTCCCCAAAAAAGAGGCTGGTGCTCTGGAAACATATTTTGGGAACTGCTGCTCTCTTACAGTCCCTAGGAATTTCATAACAACTAATTCTGAGTCTTAAAATTTGGTCAATGAGCTCTTAAAAGTTTCACTGTACAACAGAGCTCTCTTTTTGCTCTGGGAGCACAGCTGAAAAAACAATTCCTTAATACTTAATGAGTAAGAAAAGGGTAATTAAAAGCAAATTGACTGTTCCCTAGCTAGGAATGTGGTTTTATTCCAAGGATGAGTAATTTATCCTTCAAAGTAGAAAACTGAGTTCTAGGACTATTGCTCCTGCTTTTAAGATTACTGGAAAAAGTGAAGTCAGGGGCTATCTAGTTCATCTGTGTACCCCCAGCATCTGGTGCACACCTGGCATATAGAAGGCTCTTAGTATTTTTCCCCTCAGATTATGACACAGGCACTTTGGGCTTTGCAAAGTCCTGAGATTTAGCTATGGATCTGTGATGGAAACAGTGATTTTCACCCACAGAAGGGACTGCCGTGAAAAATCTATAATAATACCAGCAATTTTCCCGCTCAGGCTTTCCGTGACAATGAAGATTTGGTGACACAAAACTGCTTGCCCCCAGACAGGCAAGTGTTTAAGGGCAGAAACACTTTATTTGTCTTTATATCCTTAACTTCTGGCACAAAGACTGGAATATGGGAGGCAATTAATAAATGTTGAATGATAATAAATGCAATCCTAAAGTGATGATAATGAAAATACAAGGACAAGAGGGAGCACTGGAAGATAACAGAATTCTCCTATACTGGAGGTATTTTGAAGACAGTGACCTAGAGAGAACACACTGATTCATAGCCAGAGCATCTAGGAGATGTCATGCACCCAAGAAGGGTTGATTCCATGAAATAATCTGAAACATGACACTAAGCCTGAAGCATGAAAACAAGCCTGCATATTTGGTTAAAGCAAACTCTTAAGGCAGGTGTTAACAGATTCCAAAATAATGTGACGGAACGCAGATTTTTAAAAATATAAATTATCAACGTACCGGCTAACAGCATTTCCAAAAATGGAGCGAATGTTGTCCACGGTTGTGGCATTGGGCAGTGTCCTGACGTCGGCTACCGTCTCACCTTGCTGATAAACAGAACAGAAGATCCAACTTACTGTCTCACAGGGCTGACTGAAACACCGATACCTCGTCTCCACGGGTAACTATAAAAAAATCCTTTCTTCTTTTACAATACATAACCATCCCCTATAAATCAAGAACTTACTTTTTTAACCGAGAAACTAATGCCTGAATTGTGTACTGAATACCTGGCAGAGAAAAAAACAAAACAGTAAAAAAAGAGTGGCCAAATGCAGAGTACATGCCCCCTTTCAGTTAAACAAACTGGTGGAGTTAAGTAATCTAAACAAAGATATATACAAACAAAAATATCTTTAAATGTCATATTTTACCCACAGGAAAATAAGCCAACAGAGACGACATGAAGATATCAACGCTAAATGTGGCAGAATCGAATAAAAAACAAAAAACTTTGCTTCTATACATTGCTGACTAGACTCAAGGATATTTCAATACAATCTCCTCCTTGCCTACAGTTTTATTTTCACAAACTCAAAAGATCTGGGTTGCCTCAAAGACATCTTGAGAATGTCGCCTGAACACCCCCCGCACTCTGCTGCTCTGTCTCAGAGTCCCCAACACACCCCCTCCCCACCCGCTTCTTCTCCCCTGAGGTCCTGTCCTAGTATCTCCCAGCCTTTTCTCGGCTGGCTATCATTTACTACTCCTTCCTCCATGGGCCCCAGGACCTGGAGGATTGTGTCTAGCCAAACGCACTTATTCAGTAACAATTAGTTCACTTAACACACCTAGAACTAAAACAGCCAACCAGAACTCCTCTATTTCCAGGAGCTAATTGATATTATGATACTGATTCATACGATTCCAGGGGGAAAAAAGCAAAAAAACTTGATGTGTCTGTTCCACTTTAATAGAGGTAAATGTTTTACTGATTTTAATTTTTGTAGCAATACTGAGAAATAGTTAACACACCTCTGTTACAATTCAAGGACACGCAGGCTCAGAGAGCCATGCTGGGGCCACTGTACTAGCGGGTTAAGTCAATCCTGGACATAATGTTGTTTTCACCTGCCCTGAGTGCCTTCTCACTCTGCTAACAGCCCCTAGTCTTCCTTTGGGACACTACCTCTTCCCCATTTCACTTGATATATCCTTAGACTGCCAGTCAAGAAATCTTCCCCCCACAAATGTGGGCACACGATGCGGGGACCCAGGCTATGCCAATAAGATGCACTCTCCCGGGAGACAGGATCTTGAGCAGAGTCAGGAAAGGAATGAAAACAGTTGGAGCAGGGCCACTATATTAAATCCCTGAAGCCATCCTGCTTCTTGTTCTCCCCAAGGAGCAGCTGTCTACACACTTCTTTCCACTTGCTGAGTCACTCCTCGCCTTTCAATAAATGTCTTTTGGGCTCAAGTTAGTACACTCAGTTTGTTTTGCCTGCCACCAAAGGACCCTCACTGATACAGAGACCAACTCCTGCTCTCTCCTGGGGACATGAAAGACAACCCAGAATTGGTGACTAAACCTTGACCAGAAACAATCTGTAGGCTAGTACTGCTGCTTACCATCTAGCTCAGCAACTGTTCTCAATTTCTAAGCAGTGGAACACATTCCTTTGGTGAGCGAGTGGTTCAGAGACCCCCGCCCAGATTTTGGACTGTACCTGCCGACAACTTCCAGAATTTTCCCATACTCTTCACTTGGATTTTTTAAAGCTTTCCTCCTCGTGGATATGTTGTAAAAAAGGTCCTCTACCTGAATAGAAGATTGATTTTTCTTGTAAACTCACAGAAATAGATGGAAATAAAGCTGGGTCTTATGGCAGAGAATCCAACTACATTTACCACCAGCACAGTTCTAAGCATTAGGGGAGGGGGCAAGAGATGGGGCAGTCTTAACAAAAGAAAGAAGGGATATTTCACCTGCCTCCCGCTTCACTCACTGATTTCTCAGATAGGTACTGGGGGCTACCTCCATGTCAGGCTCTTTGCCTTGTGCTGGGAATGAGAAGACAAATGAAGCACAGTACTGCCCAGAATAGCACAAGATTTACTGGGGCAAACATAAACTTATAAACAATTACAATACCACATGGCATTCAAACCTATTTTGCAAACTAAGAATAATTATCAGATCTTTTAGAGGTTCTTGGAAATTACACTATGGTCCCAGGTACAGGATTCCCCCTTAACGCGCACTACGAAGTACACGTTCATTTCGGCCCCCACCCCCCGCCTCCACCTGCCTCATCAAGCCCAGGGCTTGGAACCTTCGAGGAGATGTGCTCTGGCTGGGGCTGAGGGTGGTAGGGTGGGATTTGTAACATGACAGTGGGGTGCTTTATGGGATCTCGGAACGGGAAGACACCAAATGTGGCACCACAGAAATAAGGCAGTGTAATGGAGCACCACAGAAATAAGGCAGTGTAACAGACTTTCTCCTAATTAATGATACAATCTGTTACTCACAGCCCTTTGAGTGAGTGGCAGATATTCTTCATTACATCCTTCCTTGATAGATGAGCAAAGTGACGTTAAGGGACATTAAACGACTTGCCTCTGGACACACAAACACTGAGTGGCAAGGCTAAGACTCTGACTCTTCAACTGGAGCCAAGCTTAAGGTTCTTTCAATGCCAACTACCCTGCCACAGATTTCTGTGGTCTCCACAGAAGAAACTCCCAGCCTCTTAAAAAAAAAAGGAGGTGGTGGGCAGGCTGCCATGCCACAAAAGTCAATAATCATTTCTCTTTCTTAGAGTGTGTTATCTTGGGGCTCCCATTAACTAGTAAATATTCATTTTTTTAATCCTTTGAGAACTCAAAGACAATTTTGTTTTTTACTTCTATATTTATATAAAGCTCTCTTTCAAAAATTTCCCCTCCCGTGTACCATTCTTACCGTGATCTGGGTCCCTTGATTGCCTGCACATGGTTTAGGTGGAGCTTTCAGCTTTCCATCTGAGTAATGTGCTCTATCAGAAAATATAAGAGATTACTGAGAGCTAACAAAAAAAAGAACAGACACTTACCCAAAGAGTAAAAAGGTAAATTACACAACAATAGATTAAAATATAGCCATGTTATAAATTGTCTTAGTTACCCGTTTCCTCTCTTTTTCCACTTCCATAACCATTCTAATTGGATACCAAAGGAGGGGGGAAAAAATCCATTTTTTAGTTTGTTTTTTTTGGCAAATATTGCTTTTTAGTTCCTGAGTTCTGGGCTACAAACAATAGTTTTGCCATTGCCTAAGATGACTGTAAAATTTTTTTCAATGATTCTGCAATCATTTATTGAGGGGCTACCATGTTATCAGGCCTGTAAACGCCCTGTAATAAAGTCAGGCCTTTGGAGGTTCTTGATTTAGTGAGGGGACAGACTTTTCCCGTAAGTGTAGAACAAGGTGCTAAGTGATCCAGAGTAGGAAAACATTTAGCCTGGGGTGGGAGTGGGGGAAGTGTCACAGAAGAGATGACAATTCACCTGGGCTCCGAAGCAGTATAATCTCAGGTGGAGAGAACAGGGAAGACCATCCAGGAGGGGAAAAACATAAACAAAAGCAAAGAAGCTTTAGAATATGCAGCAGCTGAGGATGTGTGGAGGGGAGAGGCTGGAAAGACGGACTTAGTGCATTGGGAGGGTGCTAGTTGCTATGACAATGACTCGATTTCATCCTGCCACAGAAGGAGAGCTACTAGAGGTCCCAAGCAGGGGCCTAACACCCCAAAGGCAAAGAAATGGAACCTGTGTCCCAGGTTATTTCAGAAGACATTCACTCACAAGTGGCTCCTCAGTTTGTCAGAAGGGATTCTAATCATATCAGCCCAGCTAGGTCCTAGGGCTGTTACAATTTGCATCGAGTAAACCCACTCTAGCACCAGTCCTGCAGACTCTGAAATGCTCCATCTTCCATTACTGCACACACTCAACTGTTAAAGAGGGCTGAGAAACAGGCAGAACTGCCCTTTGTTGAAGCTATTTTCTATATAAACTAACAATCTGTATGATAAAAAAAAAATTCTGTTTCTTGGCGTGAATTAGACACTCAATACCCATCTTTCACTAGGGAATGGCCAGTGCTTATGAAAACAAAGGTGTGATTTTGATTCCCTGAATCCCCTTTCTGTTCTGTTCCAAGGTCATTCAACAGCCTCTGAAAACTGTGCCAACATAAAAGACAGCCAGTGGCCACCTGTGGGAAGGTGCAGTGGGGGGCTCAGAGCGGCTAAGGAACCAGGATCCTTCAGCACCCCAGCCACGGCCCCATAATCAGGCCAAAGGGACATCCTGCCAAAGGGCAAAGGGGCAGAATAACATCACAGCTCCCACGGACTCAGAATTGCTCTGTGTAACAGACACCTTGCTAGGCACTTGTAATCTGTTACATCGTAGCTTTCACAAGTCCATAAAGTAAGATTATTACCTATGATGATCCCTGTGGATTATCAACTAATCCAAAGGCAGGAAAGAAGAGTTACCCAAGATCTAGGCCAAAAAAGATAACACTGGTGTTCAGATAGGATTATTTTGAGATGCAGGCAAAAAGCACATTTCAGGATGAATTTATACACATAGCAGAGGACAGCACTATACCTGTATGCACACTTCCCGTCAGCTGTTTTGGTTGTAATGCTGACGTGAGCCACATGGCTTATGCTGGCCAAAGCCTAAGGAAAAAAAGGAAATGGAATGAAAGAAAAACCCACTGCTGGGTCACCCCTTCTCATCATTAATGGAGAAGTTATCTCAATTGCCTCTTCTGTTTTGTATTAACAAATGGCAACAATGAGCACTCTGCTCACTCACTTTGATGACACTTTTTTTAAAAAAAAAAAAAAAGAAAGCTATTGAGTTGAATCTGTAGCATAATTACTAGAACAAGGGGAAAATATACATATATGAAAGTCCAAAAGGAAACACACCCAAGATTTTTTTTTTTTTTTTTTTTTGGCCACACCGCACAGCTAGTAGGATCTTAGTTCCCCAACCAGGAATTGAACCTGGGCCCTCGGCAGTGAGAGCACTGAGTCCTAACCATTGGACTACCAGGGAATTCCCCACCCCCAAGCATTAACGTTAACCTTAATAGCAACTGTGTTCAGGTGTAGAGTTATAGGTGTATTTAATAGTCTCAATGATTTGTCTTCTAACAAGTTTAAAGCCTTCCTTCAGAAATGGATAGTGGAAACACTGCAAATAGATAGTGCTGTATACTGTTATTCAAAACTGTTTCCTGAAAGCAATTTTATGTTTAGAAATATAAATTCAGGGACTTCCCTGGTGGCGTGGTGGTTAAGAATCCGCCTGCCAGTGCAGGGGACATGGTTTCGAGCCCTGGTCCAGCAGGATCCCACATGCCGCCAAGAAACTAAACCCGTGTGCCACAACTACTGAGCCCTCCTACCACAACTACTGAAGCCCGCGCGCCTGGACCCCGTGCTCCGCAACAAGAAGCCCCCACAACAGGAAGCCCAAGCACTGCAACGAAGAGCAGCCTCCGCTTGCCGCAACTAGAGAAAGCCTGCGCGCAGCAACGAGGACCCAACGTAGCCAAAAATAAATAAAGTTAAAAAAAAAGAAATATAAATTTAAAATTATGCAGGGACTTCCCTGGTGGTCCAGTGGTTAAGACTCCGTGCTCCCAATGCAAGGGGCCCGGGTTCGCCCCCTGGTCAGGGAACTAGATTCCACATGCCACAACTGAGATCCCACACCAGGCAACAAAGATCCCACATGCCGCAACTAATACTCAGCCCAGCCAAATAAATAAATAAATATTTTTTAAATTATGCAATTAAGACTAAACAAATTAAAAGAAAAAAAAAGACCATTTTCTTCCCCTTAAAATCAGGATTAGTTTGCTAGCCCTTTGGAATCTGTATCTCCTTTCCCAAGGACACCATAGCATAACAAAATGCAACCCAGGCACTGTGATGGGGTCTGTGTGACAGCATCTCAGGAGACCGTGAATACAGCTGTGGCAGACTCAGTTCATTGACAAGGACCATGGCTCAGGCTCAGAGATTACCAGGTCCTAGCTGGATTTCCCTGGTGTATGTAATTGAGCTAGTTTTCATCATTAAAATTGTAAATGATTTTGCAACCTGTGGTAAGGAAGAACATTAAATACATCCAAAATTACAATGCTACCCAACACCAGGAAAAGAAAGGGCCACTGGCAGATGGTCCTGCTGCTTCAGGGGCCTTTGTACCGGCACCGGAGCAAGAGGACAGGAACACAGACTCTGGAGTCAAACTGCCAGGGCTCAATTCCCCATTCTGCCACTACCTAGCTGTGTGCCCTGGTCATGTTTCTTAAAGTCTGTCAGTTTCCTCGTATGTAAAACATGGTAATAATAATAATAGAACCTACTCTACGGAGTTGTTAAGAGTGAAAGGGTTACTACACACAAAGGGCTGAGAACCATGGATGGCACACAGCAATCCCTCAATAAATCTTCCCTATTTAATTACAACCTCAAAGATACCCTACAGCTGGGCTAAGGCTCCAGGAGGCCAGGCGCTTAGGAACTGACTCAGGAAGTTGCAAAGCCAGAATGAAACTGCTTTGCTAGGGCTGACCTGAGGCCTACTTAAAGTCAGGGGGGGCCTCAGGGTACACAGTCTGATGTTGCCCCTACCTGGAACAACCTGGGGCTCACTGTGAGCCAGAGGGTGCTTGAGACTACCTGGATTTGATCTAAATTGCAGTGACTGGGTCACAGCTGCCTTTTAATTTAAAAAAATCAAATAGGGAATTCCCTGGTGGTCCAGTGGTTAGGACTCAGATGCTTTCACTGCCAGGGCCCAGGTTTGATCCCAGTTGGGGAACTAAGATCCTGCAAGGCTCTCAGAGAGGCCAAAAAATAAAATAGAATGAAATAAATAGATAAGTCAAATAAAAGTAAACTACATTCACGTGATAAAAAATCCAGAAACTACAGAAAGGCCTAAAACGAAAAGTAATTGGCCCCATTCCCCTCCCTGACCCTGGCTCTCATTTCCCCCAAATAACTACTCCAAACAGTTTTCTCTAGTACCTCAGAACCTGCGGAAATGAATACAGCCCTGCTAACACCCGGATTTTAGCACAGTGAGACCCAGTGACACCCATTTCCCCTAACCTCCAGAACTGTAAGATAACAAATTTGTGTTGCTTTAAACCACGAAGGTTGTGGTCATTTTGGGGGGCAGCAATAAGAAACTAATACAAACTACTTGAAAAGGATACATATTTTTACTCACGAATGTTATTTCTATAAATTTATCCTAAGGAAATAACTGAACAAAACACACTGTATGTACATGAATATCCACCAGAGCATTAAACACGAAAAAAATGGCAAAGAGCATAAATGTTCAACAGCAAATTATATAAATAGACTGCAGTATGTACAAGTAATAGAACAGGGACTTCCCTGGCGGTGCAGTGGTTAAGAATCCGCCTGCCAATGCAGGGGACACGGGTTCGATCCCTGGTCCGGGAAGATCCCACATGCCGTGGAGCAATTAAGCCCGTGCACCACAACTACTAAGCCTGTGCTCTAGAGCCTGTGAGCCACAACTACTGAGCCCGCGTGCCACAACTACTGAAGCCCATGTGTCTACAGCCCATGCTCCACGACAAGAGAAGCCACTGCAATGAGAAGCCTGCGCACCGCAACGAAGAGTAGCCCCCGCTCACCGCAACTATAGAAAGCCCACGTGCAGCAACAAAGACCCAATGCAGCCAAAAATAAATAAGTTTATAAAAAAAAAGAACAGTATGTAGCCATTACAATTTATGTTGCCCTACATATATTGAATATCTTTATATCCACAGAGTATTGTCATAAAAATATAAGGTACTATTTTTATCCATTTTCTATTTAATATATCCCTATGATACATCATATAATTTCATTCACAGATATTTCAGAATATAACTTAAAAGGACTCAAAAAAAAAAAAACGATGAAACTATTTTTATACCAAGAAAATTAACAGTAATTTCTCCTTAATACCATCAAATAACCAATCTGTGTTCAAATATCTGTCTCAAAAAAATTTTAGTTTGTGCAAATCAGGATCCAAGTAAGATCAATACATTGGAGCTGGTTCACATGCCTCTTAAATCCCTTCTAATCTATGCTTCTTCCTCCTTTATTTACCTTTCTTCCCCCATACAGTTTACTTTACAGGAAACAAGTCTTTTATCATGTGATTTCCAGTCTCAGTACCATTTACCATGCTCCCTTGCTCCTTGTATTTTTCTGTATATAAGTACTTGGATCTAAGTATTGGTAAGATTCACATTTGATTTTGGACAAGAACCCTTGGTAGATGGTGCTATCTTCTTCCATCAAGAGACCTGGGGGGGTCTCTGTAGATACAGGTTATGGTGTATTAAGTATTTATGGATAGGAAAGGTGGGAGGGAGGGAGATGCAAGAGGGACAAGATATGGGGATAAATATATATGTATAGCTGATTCACTTTCTTATAAAGCAGAAACTAACACACCATTGTAAGGCAATTAAACTCCAATAAAGATGTTAGAAAAATAAATTAAATTAAATTAAATAATTAATTAATTATTTTTTAAAAGTATTTATGAACAATTCTCAGTTTTGGAAAATTGAATCTAAGTTTGCTTAGATTTGCATATATTTAACAAGTAAAAAGTATCATGTCTTATTGACCTGCTGAGAAACATATGCTGACAAATGGCAGAAATGTCATCACAGGAGGATGTTTTATACATTTCTTCAAGCCTCAGCTTACCTCACCCCGAAAGCCATAGGTAGAAATATGAGCTAAATCCTCAAAGGACTGCAGTTTACTTGTGGTGAACCTCTCACACACAATCTCCAGATCTTCCTTCTAGAAGGTGCAAAAAAAATCAGTGAATAATTATGTTACTCATTTTTCCAAATCTTTTTTAATTTCCCTTTTCTTGATAGAATCCAGGAAGACATTCCTCTTGGGAGAAGAGTTCTAAATCAGCAGGAGCCTCCTCTCTGGACATCCAGAACTCCACTCGGTCCTGCTGCTCCTTCTTCCTCTCTCGCCTCACTCCTCAGCCTCGTTTGCTGCTTCTGTCTCATCTCCCCTGAGTGGATGATTCACAGTTCCATCCCTGGACCTCTGCTCTGTCTACACTCACTGTCTTGATGATCTCACCCAGGCTCACAGATTTTACAAAAATCATTACTGTATTAGAAAACTTCTTTATTAAAAATCTATAGGTACACTTAATTGTAGTAAAATATACATGACAAGATTTACCATTTTAACCCTCTTTAAGTGTACAGTTCTGTGGCATGAAGTACATTCACATTGTTGTGCAACCATCACCAACATCCATGTCCAGAACTCTTTCATCTCCACAAACAAACTGTACCCATTAAACAAAAGCTCTCAGGACTTCCCTGGTCCAGTGGTTAGGGCTTCATGCTTCCATTGCAGGGGCCAAGGGTTCAATCCCTGGTCAGGGAACTAAAATGATCCCGCAGGCCATGTGGCGCAGGCCCCCAACCCCCTGGAAACCACCATTCTACTTTCTGATTCTATGCATTTAACAACCCTAGGTACCTCATACAAGTGGAATCATATAGTATTTGTCCTGTTGTGACTGGCTAATTTCACTTAGCATACTGTCTTCAAGGTTCATCCACGTAGTAGCACTTGTCAAAATCTCACTCCTTTGTAAGGCTGAATAACATTCCATTGTATGTATCTATCACATTTTGTTTATCCATTCATCTATTGATACTTGGGTTGCCTCCACCTTTTTGGTTATCATGAATATGTTGCTATGAACATGAGTGTGCAAATCTCTTCAAGACCTTGCTTTCAACTCTTTTGGGTATATACCCAGAAGTGGAATTGCTAGATCATACGGCAATTGTTTAATTGTTTTGAGGAATCACCATACCATTTTCCACAATGGCTGTACTATTTTATATTCCCACCAGCAACATACAAGAGTTCCAATTTCTCAACATCCTTGTCAATATTTTTAATTTTTATTGTAGTTGAAATATTTGGTTTTTATTAATTACTTAATTAATTATAACAGCCATCCTAGTGAATGTCAAATGGTATCTCACTGCAATTTTTATTTGTAGTTCCCTAGTTACCAGTTATGTTGAGCTTCTCTTTATGTGAGTCTCATGGCTTTTAATACCATCAAAATGGAATACACCAGGGCTTCCCTGGTGGCGCAGTGGTTGAGAGTCCGCCTGCTGATGCAGGGGACACGGGTTCGTGCCCCGGTCTGGGAAGATCACACGTGCCGCGGAGCGGCTGGGCCCAGGAGCCATGGCCGCTGAGCCTGCGCGTCCGGAGTCTGTGCTCCGCAACGGGAGAGGCCACAGCAGTGAGAGGCCCGCATACAGCAAAAAAAAAAAAAATGGAATACACCAAATTTTTATCTCCAGACTCACACATGTATCCAACTAACAGGCATCTTAAGTTCAACATACCCCAAAATGAATTTCTGATCTTCCCCCAAACCTGCTTGTTCCATAGCCTTCTCAACAGTAAATGGCAACTCTTTTTTTTTCTATTTGCACAGGCCAAAACCTTGAAGTCATTCTTGACTCCTCTTTTTCTTACTCCCTGTACAAGCAAATTCTGAGAGCTTTGGTCTTCATCATCAACCCAGAAATTCACTGCTTCTTACATCTCTGTCACAACCAAACCGGTCCTGTCCGGTCCTTTTGTCCTGTCCTGCTACAGTCTATTTTCTGCATTGCAGACAAAAGAGTTCTTATAAAACTTGCCAAAGCATGTCACCTCTTTGCTCAAAACCCTCTAAAGAGTATCCCACCTCATCCAGAGTAAAAGCCAAATATTTTACAACATCCTACAAGGTCCTACATGCTCAGCCTGGTTATCCTTCAGACCTCATTTCCTTTTAGGCTTCCACTCCCTCCACCACCCATTCTAGACATACCAACCCTCTTGCTAGTCCTTAAGCGTGTCATGCAAGCTTCCATTTCGTGGTTTTTGTGTGTATTGTTCTCTTTGCTCAGGACACTCAACCTTTAAAGTTTCATGACTCACTCCTTGACCTCCTTATTCTCCTGAACAGTACCCAGCATGGAATAGGTACTCAATAAATATTTATTTTTCAAACAATCCCATCCATAAAAGCCTAAAGTTTCCAGAATAGGGAGAAGTCCCACCAGTTCCTGCAGATGTAGCCCACAAAGCACACAAACATCCTGCTGCTCTGAGGTTTTCCTTACCCTGATCCCAGTGCCATTGTCTTGGATCTGAATCAACTTCAGGCCTCCCTCTTTAATAACCACTTGAATACTTGTGGATTTTGCATCTAAACTGGAAAATCAAACAAAAAAATAATAATTTATTAGTCTGCAACTACTCTAATGCACATATTTTAATACGAGTCAGGGGATAAGAACAAATTCCAGACAAATATAAGACTCAGTGTGTTTTCCTTTGTCTCACAGGCTCTGTGACTACACTGTTATCAGTTTACATGCTGTGTGAGAGAGAGGGAAGGAAGAGAGGGACGGAGGGGGGAACCATCATTTCCAATAGGGCATTCAGCAACATTTCTGTTCCTCTAGGAAAAAAAGAAAGGGAAGTTAGAAGTGGGACCTTTTAGCACATGCCTCTTTCTTACCTACTTTTCAACTAATTCTACCATCTGTTACTCAAACTTTTTTCAGCCTCACGTTCCTAAATGACCCTTATAAAATGTCATTAAAAAAATTCTAAATGTTTTTCTCTACTATTTTCTTTATGCAAATATATTTATGTTGGGGGAAAGAAAAAATGGCAGTGCAGAAAGCTCTTTAAGAAGTCAATACATCTTTTTATTCCTTCAAAGAGTAACCTACAAGCATAGAGCACCTACAGAGCTAGAGAAAATAAATCCAGACTGAGGCTGCATGAGAAAGAGAAGTTTCCTCCTCCTCACACAGAAAATTCCTTATTCAGAAATAAGATATTAAGTTACTTAAATATTAAAGATCTTTCTCAGGAGCCCCTGAATTGAAGTTGTACTTAGCCGTCTTGACTTATGTATTAAAAAGAGCATAACTGGACTCCATACAAAATCTCTGCTTAGAGAATTATAATCCACTGATCTAATATGTGTAGTGTTGCTGTAGTCTTCTGGCACAGTACAGTAACAGGCCTAAATCGTTCTGTCAGTTAATTCTAACACTGTAGAAACAAAAGCCAGCCTTTGTGAATTTAAAGTCAAAAGGAGAAACCGTCCCCAGTCTCCCTGCTCCTTCTTTTGTCTACCTTCTAATTCTCTTCTTTTCTCTCAGTGGTCCTTTCAGACCCACTGTTCTTTCAGTCCCATTACCCACGATGGTTGTTTGTGTTTTCACAACAATCCCTTTACAAACCTACCAATCTTCGCTGGGACATTTTTTTCCTTTTAACGTTTATTAATATCAATGCATTTTAACACAAAGGATCTGACATAACGTTTAGGTACATTATGAGCCTCTGTCCTTTTTAAAGTTTACACTTTACACCCAACTTTCTTTCCACGTTTTTAATCTCTTCCTTCCACAAGGTTTGTGTGACAGTTCTAAACTTCAGAATCCATAAACTCAGATATCTTCAAAGTGACCCCGCAAAAAGTAAAGGGCAGGAAAATCCTAAGTGGGGTCAATCACTTGGCAATAGGGAAATCACAAGTTAAACCCCAAGTCCACCGTCCTCTCCTAAAATCCCAGCAATTTATTTAGAATAAAACTCAAAATGAATTGTACTTCTGAATGTAGATGGATGACTTCTGGAATAAGCAAGAAACTGATAACACATAGTAACCTCTGAAGGATGAAGGAAGTTTTTTTCCTTTTAAATTATAAAAATTTTATACATTTAAAAATGTGCACCTTCCGCATATATAATTTTTAAAGGACTTCTCTTAATGGCAACATGTAAATATTGTGTAACCCTCTCCTTGCCCCACAACAACCCTAAAGTCTCGCGAGGACGCTCGAGGACCCGTGAGGGGGGAAGGCAAGACCCCCCGGCCTCCGCCGCCGCGGCCCTGCGCCCCACACGCCTTGGCTCCGGGCAGGGAGGAGTGTCCGCCCTATCCTGAGCATCGGCCCGTTAAGTCGTAGCCTCTAAGGAAGCCTTGACTCCCTTCGTACCAGTTCTCTATCATCTCCTTGATGGCATTAGCCGGTCGCTGGATAACTTCCCCTGCCGCAATGCGGTTCACCACTGTCTCGTCCAGCCGCCGGATAACCCCCGCTACCAGCGACATTTTGGCGCCAGAGGAGCCCGAGTCACTGGGAGAAGCTAACTGGAAGTGTCTTCAGCCAATCCCCTTAGAGCTTCGTGCCCACATCTTTCCACCAACTCTGCTGACGCCGTCCTGCCACCCTCTAGCGGCAGCGCCGCTTCCGGGCCGGTGAGCTATTGATTGGGCAGCTTGAATGCCAGTCAAGTCCGTGAGTTCCTGTTCTCTTAGTCCCACCCTAAAGCGGCTTCAGTCCACCTTGCAGCTAGAAGGATATGCGCCTGCGCACTAAAAACCGCTGTCCACTCTTCCTATTGGCTCATGTCTGGGGCTGAGGAATACGAAATCTCCAGCCAATAGGGACAGAGGTGTCGGAGCCGCAGGTTGGTGTCCCCAGCTGGGGTGATCTGGCGCAGAGCGGAGGAGGCGCTTGCGGCTCGCTTCTGCTCCTCCCCTCTCCTTGCGGCCTCCCGGAGGTCTGCCCAGCTCCTGTGGCCTCCCGTGAAATGTGGATGACGCCCAAGAGGAGCAAAATGGAAATCGACGAGTCTCGGGGGTTCCGGGCCGAGTGGACACAGCGGTACCTAGTGGTGGAGCCTCCGGAGGGCGAGGGCGCCCTGTGCCTGGTGTGTCGCCGCCTAGTCGTAGCCACCGGCGAACCCGACGTCAGGCACCACTACGAGGCCGAGCACGACTATTACGAGCGGTATGTGGCGGAGGGCGAGCGCGCGGCCCTGGTGGAGCGTCTGCGTCAGGGCGACTTGCCCGAGGCCGCCCCGCTCACTCCGGAGGAGAGAGCTGCTCGTGCAGGTCTCGGGCTCGCCCGCCTCTTGGCCTTGAAGGGTTGCGGCTGGGGCGAGGGGGACTTTGTGCACCGGTGCATGGAGGTAATGCTGAGAGATGTGCTGCCCAATCACGTAAGCGTTCTGGATGGCATTGATTTATCTCCGGAGATCACGCGGCAGAGGGTCCTGGACATTAACCAAAATCTACGCAGTCAGCTTTTTAACCGAGCCAAGGACTTTAAAGCCTATTCCCTTGCCTTGGATGACCAGGCTTTTGTGGCCTATGAGAACTACCTCCTGGTCTTTGTCCGCGGCGTAGGCCACGATTTGGAGGTACAAGAAGAGCTTCTGACCATAATCAACCTGACTCATCACTTCAGTGTTGGTGCCCTCATGGCGGCAATCCTTGAGGCCCTGCAGACGGCAGGGCTTAGCCTGCAGCGGATGGTTGGACTGACCACGACCCACACACTGAGGATGATTGGTGAGAACTCAGGACTGGTGTCATACATGAGAGAAAAGGCTGTAAGCCCCAACTGTTGGAATGTGATCCATTATTCAGGATTTCTTCACTTGGAACTGTTGAGCTCCTACGATGTAGATGTTAATCAAATCGTAAATGCCATATCTGAATGGATAGTTTTGATTAAGACCAGAGGCGTTAGGCGGCCGGAATTTCAGGCTTTACTAACTGAATCTGAATCAGAGCACGGTGAAAGGGTTAATGGACGCTGTCTGAACAATTGGCTTAGAAAAGGGAAGACTTTAAAACTAATATTTTCCTTAAGAAAAGAGATAAAAACATTCTTGGTTTCGATAGGGGCAACAACGGTCCATTTCACAGACAACGAATGGCTTTGTGACTTTGGCTTCTTGGTGGATATTATGGACCACCTTCGAGAACTCAGCGAACTATTGAGAGTGAGTAAAGTCTTTGCTGCTGCTGCCTTTGACCATATTTGTGCCTTTGAAGTGAAGCTGAATTTACTTCAGAGACATATCGAGGAAAAAAATCTAACACACTTTGCCGCCTTGAGCCAAGTTGTTGCTGAGCTTAAAGGGCATCTTCAAGAAGACGAAAAAATACTCGATCCTGATAGGTATCGAGTGGTGATCTGTCGCCTACAAAAAGAGTTTGAGAGACATTTCAAGGACCTCAAGTTCATTAAAAAGGACTTAGAACTTTTTGCAAATCCATTTAGCTTTAAACCTGAATATGCCCCTATTTCAGTAAGGGTGGAGCTAACAAAACTTCAGGCAAATACTAGCCTTTGGAACGAATACAGAACCAAAGACTTAGGGCAGTTCTATGCCGGATTGTCTGCTGAATCTTACCCGATTATTAAAGGGGTTGCCTGTAAGGTGGCATCCTTGTTTGATAGTAGCAAAATCTGTGAAAAGGCTTTTTCATATTTGACTCGAAACCAACACACTTTGAGCCAGCCATTGACAGACGAACACCTCCATGCCCTGTTTCGGATTGCCACCACTGAAATAGAGCCGCATTGGGATGATCTTGTGAGACGAAGAAATGAATCAAATCCATAAACTTTTGTAGTACAACATTGAAACACTCAACAAGAATCCAATTCTAAAAGCAAACATCTGTTTGATTTTCAAGTTTACTAATTTGGATTGTGGGAAAGCACCACATTATTCATCCAAATTGATCACAATTCAAATTCATATTTTTTTTTTCCATCTCAAGAGGCAGCATGGGACTGAAACATGCAGACACCTTTTTTTAAAACTTAATTTGATGGCAAAGTCGTTATCTTTTGCTTTTATGATATAACTGTTTTTAAAGGCATTTAGTACTAATAATGTGAGTTGAATTAGAAGTCTGTTTTTAAGGTGTTTCGAAGAAACTAGCTCTTATTTTAACAAAGTGTTAAAATTCTGATGCATATAGTCTGAAATTATCAACTGCTTAAATATATGTTTGAGCCAATTTGCAGAAACTCACATAGCAAGTGCAGAAGTTTCTGAAAAGGAGGAACGTACATACAGTGGAGGTATTTTGTCGAACTATCAGAATGTTTGAGACTATTTTTTTTAGACATATTTCTGAGTCTGAAGTAAATATTGACATATTTCCTCCCTCTCACCTCCCTCCCACCCGCCCTAGCAATAATGATATTACTAATACAGAAAATAAGCACGTAAAATTTTAGTCAGAGGAGCAAGAATTTTTTTTAATTGCTAGTTTAGGAGGCTTCCTGCAGTCTGGAGATCAGACTAACCAATTTTTTGGAGGTTTCCCCTGAATTTTTCACAATTGGGTGCTGTTTTATGAGCTTGCCTACTAAAGGACTACGGTAAGTATAGACTCTTAGGGGTTGCCCACTAGTAATTCTTTTTTCTACTCTAGACAGTTTGGCCCTGTCAAAAAAGGATGAGGAAAAAAAGATGTTTGCATCCCAGGATCAGGAGGTGTGAGATATTTTAGCTAATTTGTCCTATCTGCATGAGTGTTGCAGCTTTATAAAGAATTCCTGCTTAAAGGAAACCCTTTATTTTAAAGTGATATAATATCAAATGTTGTTTGTTGCTGGAAATGGATTTATTATAAATTTGACACTATCCCACACATTGTGTATTTAAGACAGTGCACAAGTGGAAATATTTAACTCTCAAGAAGCAGCTTTACAGATTGTAGCACTTCCGTATTTCTAAGTGAGACATCTGCTTTGTGCTAAAACAGTAATTTTCAAACTTATGTTAACCATGAAAAGGAAATCTTACAGTAAAGCCAAATATGTGGAATGATTTAAGAAGAGGACCCAACTTAGAGATCCTCTCAAGTACAATTTGAAAACTTGTGTTCAAATGCTGTCTTAACTATTGTAATGCATTTTTCTGTGGCCACTAATTCAGCAAATTCAAGGAACCAGAATACAAACAAGAATTTAGAAGGAACTGAAGCCTGAGCTATCAAAATAGATGCCATAAAGAGCCCAAGAACCAAAATTCTGCCAGTGGTTCTCAACCAGAGACAGTATGCCCTCTTTCCAGAGGATGTTGGGAGACATAAAGGGGACTGTTTTAATTGTGACACTTATTGAGGGAAGTTCTGCTGGCATGTCAGCATGAACGACACCCCATCCCCCACAGTGCATAGGACAGCACAGCACAATAAAGACTTATTCCTCCCAAAGTGCCAGTAGACCCCCTATGTAGATCCTCTTATATTTCAAGGGACAGGGCAAATTACCGGTAGAAGCAGAATTAGAAGGGCAAGTTGGGAAGACTGATAATACTTGATAAGGGAAACTAATTCCAGCATTCCAAGTTTGGCTGGTAAAATGCAATCAAGGCCTTGCTAGGTTCTGGTAGCTCACAATAGCATTTATAAATCAGTAATTGGTATTGAACCAGATTAAAGGGCTCTGTTCTATTATACATAATTGGTTTAGGGCAGAAAAGAAGGTGTAATGTATTACTAAGATACTTAGCAAGAAGGGTGAAGATTTGGGTTAACAGGAAGTAAACTTAAATATCTGGAAAAACAACATAGTGGAAAACCAAACAACAACAACAAAAATCTACCGGTAATTTCCCAATAGTTTGGAGTAGTCTCTTTCGTGCAGGTGCTTTATTGAAAGGATAATTGGAAGACCTGAAAGCTGCTTCTGCTTTCTAACCCCAGTTCCTTAAATATTGAACTCTTGTATATTTTGTGAAGTTCCACTATATATTTTGCTTAAGGTAATAATAAGATTAGTTATATAGTCAGTGAATGTGGGGGAGGCATAAGCTAAGAATTTTAAATTCACCCTGAACAATAGAGAATTGCCATAAACTAGTCTTTGTAAAAAAGAATTAAAAAGTGTGTATTTTACTGTTTTCTGTACTAAGTAATTCTGTAACTGCATGGCAGTCTTTAAAATTTTCTTTTTATAAAATAGTTGTTAACTAGTCCTGTTGTATCAGTGAATATAGTTAAAATAAGTACTATTTTTAAAAAACTCTATGTCCCCATATCTCCCATTCCTACTAGTTTTAAAAGATTTGTCTGTGTTTCCACTCTCCCATATTGCTGCTGAGACTGCTCTACCAAGCTTACTAAGTCCTTGTCAATATTCCTACCCTCTTTACACCACTGGCCACCCTTCCTTAAATACTTGTTTAGTTTGGCTTCAGGGAGATACCATCTCCAAGTATGCTTTCTCAGTCTTCTTTGCAGGCACCTCTTTCCCTTAAACATCTGTGTCCTTGGGATTTTTAAATTTGGTTTTAAGCTGTCTTATTCTACATCATCTCCGTAGCTGATCTCTTTTTTCTTTCATGGCTTCACTTACCAACTTTATGCAAGTGACTCCCAAATTCATATCTCCTTTCTAGACCTTTCCTGATTCCTATATCTAATTGCTAACTTAAGTCCACTTTGCTGTCTCATAAGCACCACAACATGTCCTTGACCTTGCCCCCCCAAACCTGCTCCTCCTTTCCTGGTCCCTCTCTCAGTAAATGCCACCACCTCTGCCAACCATTCAGTTGCCCTGACCCAAGCCCCAAACCCAGTTAGCCATGACTTTTCCCTCTTCATCCATCACATCCACTCACACACACCTTGCTGTTAAGCCTGTTGCCTAAACTTTTCTTGATTCTACAATGCTACTATCCTGATCAAGGCCATCAACCTACCTATATTATAGCACTGGCCTTCTCAGGCTCCATTTCTCTGGTTGTGATCCCTTTCACAGTGCAGCCAGATTTTTCCAAAAGACGTATCTGGTCATATCACTCCTCTGCTTTCACCACTGCTCTTAGGATACGGCTGTTCAAGTTTCAGTTTATATGCCACTGCCTCTAGGAAGCCTTCATCAATACCCTCTAGACTAGGTGCACCTACTGTGCACTCCCTAAATACCCTGTTCTTCCCTAGCCATATACTTAGCACACTTTGTTGTTCCTTCTTATTAATCAGTGCTAGACTGTAAGCTTCACATGGGCTGGGACCATATATATGCCTGCGCACTGCTATATCTAGTGCTTAGCACAATGCCTGACATTTCAATAAATGTTTGGATGAATAAATACTTGTATAGTGCTTTATGATCTTTGCAGCCCTTTCATAGTCTCCTTTGACCTTCACAGTGGTCCTGCCGTACCTGCTTGCTGGGTAATTGTTATCCACATATTACAAATCAAGAAATGAAACTAAGTTCTTTGTGACTAGGGAATTGTATTCCTAGAATTTAGTTCAGTGCTTGGCATGTGGCTCAAATATTTACTATGTGAATGTTGTTGAGGAAACAAACTTAGATTGCAGTTTGCCCTAGTAAACGTAAGTAGTAAAGCTGAGTATACTCGCATAAATCCACCATGTAATATTGTCTTTACCCCCTTGATGTAGAAGTCTTAATTTTATTTTTTTTTTAATTTCTAAAGGGAGGCTTGCAAAGGAACCTGGATGAGAAAGATTGGACAACTATTTAGTGGACTAAAACAATACCTCAGTAATTAAGTTGCATTCAGTATTGGAAAAAGATAATGCTTCTTAAGAGTTAATATCCATTTTCCTTCTGTAAGCATCAACCCTAGGAGAAAATGGCATCTTATTTACTTGCTCTTTTCCTTTACAGATAATTTCTGGCTCTTCTGGGATTTTAAAGTAAGTAAATTTAACAAAATGTTAGAATGACTCAGTCAGCCCTTCTGGTCACTAGATATTCAGTTCACTTGCTTTCCTTCCTGCAGAATGTCCTCATCACCTCCCCAAGGAAGGTAACCCGAAAGTGACATCTAGTCAATATGTACTTCTTAGATTTGCTTTGTTTCTTTGCTTTCTTGTTCGCATGCCTCTCTGAACTTACTTTCTGGGTAACTTGGGCTTTCAGGCTTTGTGGGAGAGCCATACCCTTAATCTCTTTTTCCCTGAGCCATTTTTTTCCAGCTTAAGGGATTAACCAGTGTTACACTCTTAGTTGGACTTTTAATCTGAGGCCCATTAACTAATTCAGAGGTTTTAACAGTAGGTGTGATAGTCATCCAGTGATTTGATCCTTGCTGCAAAAGTGGGTTTTAGTCAACCTTTGGCGTATAGGATTTCTCACTTTTATCTCTTTGTAATTGAGAAGTAGCTTCTTCCTACCCAGTGAGTACTTGAGTTTGTGAACGCTCTTTATTCCCTTGCTTTTTTGCTTGCAAACTGATTAATTCTTTTCTGAGTTCATCTCTTTCCTGTCTATTTTGTCAAATGGGGCCAACAGCAACCAAAACATATTTTGTTTTCTTGTCTTTTTTTTTTTTTTTTTTCTTGAGTAAAGTATAGATTCTCTGCCTTCCAGGTTCTCTCCGGACAGTTTCATCACTCCATTAACATGCATCGCCCCTGCATAAGTTATGTCTTCCATCTTCCACTAGCAATTTCCTGAATGCCTGCCAACTAAGCCAATGTTCAGTATGCTAGGCTTTTCGAAAACAGAACCAGTTTCTGTATCAGAATGGGCTAGGTTGCTGTGCAGTAACAACCCCAAAATCCCAGCTTTTCTCTTGTAGCTTGGCTAGGGGCTTTGCTCTAAGTCAGGGATTGGAGAACTATGGCCATGGGCAAAATCTGCCCTGCTGCCTGTTTCTGTAAATAAAGTTTTATTGGAAAATAGCCTTGCCCGTTTGTTTATGTATTGTCTGGCTGCTTTTGCTCTACAGTGGCAGAGTCACATAGTTGTGGAAGAATGTGTCTGGCCCACAAAGTCTAAAATATTTACTGTGTGACCCTTTACAGAAAATGTTCACTGATCCCTGCTCTAAGTGGTCCTCATTCTAGGACTCAGGCTGACCAAGCAGATATCATGTATGATATCATGTATGGTGTGGCTGCTCATTTTGGGAAATGAAAAAGTCTGACAAATCACTTATAGGCCGGCCCTTAAAGCACTTTCACTGGCCAAAGGAAATCACATGGCCACACCAAAGTTCAAGGAGGAGTGTAATCCTTCCTCGTGCCTTGGAAGAGAACCCAAAATACTTGGAAGACAAAACTACCGACTACACATATAGTTATATCTCCCTATTTATAAAATTTCTTTGAAAATATTTTTTCTTTTTAACTGAGGTGAAATTACATTCAGTAAAATGCAAATATTTAATGTACACCTCAGTGGATTTTTATATACACCCTTGAACCCATCACCCAAGTCAAGATATTGAACATTTCTAGTACCCCAGTCAGTGCCCCGTGCCCCCACACACACACACAAATAACCGCTATTCTGACCTTTATCACCATGGATTACTTTTGTCTGTTTTAAAGCTTCATGTAAATGTGATAATTATATGTACTTTTTTGTTCAACGTTGTGTCTGTGAGTCATCCATGTTGCGTGTAGCAGCAATTCGTTTTTTACTTCTGTGTAGTATACCATTGTATGACTTATACCACAATATATGAATCCATTCTACTGTTGATGGAAATTTTGGTTGTTTCCAGTTTGTGGTTATTATGAATAAAGTTGCTATGAACATTTTTGTGTCTGTCTGTCAGTGAACATGAGCACCCATTTTTCTTGGTATATACCCTGCTTCCATACTTCCCTCATAATTATTCGCACAGCAACTAAACTGATGCTTAATTTTAAAATATAAATCAGCATGCCAGTCCTCTGTTCAGAATCCTCCAGTGGCTTACTATCACAATTAGAATAAGATCCAAGGTCTATCGTGGTCTGCAAGATCTGTACCCACACACACGCTTTTTCTTCCTACCCCATCTTATATCATAACCTTTATCCCTTACCTTCCCCCAACTTGCTCTGCTATGTACTAGACACTGCTGGTAAATTGGGATTGAAGATAAATGGTTTGACCCCATCCTTAAAGTGGTTGTAGTCTACATAGATAATTTTAACAAGCCGTGACACTGATTTACGTTAACTCAGTTACTAGTTCTGTAGGGAATAAGAGGCAAATACGCCCTATGATTAAAATAATTAGTATAACATAATTTACAATAATATTTAACTCCTGGAAGGGATTTAGAGAAGTAAGATTAAAACGTAAAACCCTGTTGATAAATTCAAGAAATGTGTAAGTTCTCGCATTTTAGTTCCACTGATTATGAATTAGAGTTCACCAACTTGGTTACATTATTACAATTTACTATTACATGTTCACTTCCATGAGGGGTAGGTGGGGGCTGAGTGGGGTGAACAGGGGTGAGAAGGCATTGGAATAAATAAGTGCTGACATTAAGCACAGTCCAAAATAGTCATAACAAAGGCCTCCTTAAATTATTGGTACATTATTGGTTATTATAAAATAACTGAAAGAATTCGACTTAAACACCACATTTTTATAACTTTACTGCTGTATCGATACAATGAAGTAACAATAAACTGCACATATTTAAAGTATAAAATTTGTTTTGACATAAATGCATGAAACTCACCACAATCAAAACATTTCCTCATCTGCAAGTTTGCCATTTGGTTTTGACTAATAGGAAGGAAATTTTACTCCAATTTAAGGGGGAGGATGTCTCTCAGAACCACCACTGTCAACTTCCCTCCATTTGCCAGCCAGCCTCATACACTTCCGTGGCTCTCCATCACTACCCCACTCCAGGGCCATTAACCAACTAACCCAGTCTCATATGCCAGTTCCACATTTCCGGGCAAGAAGTTGTGGCAGTCCAGTCTTTGATGTCTTCCCTGAGGCCAGAGTGATGGTTGTGAAGGGCAGGGTCCCATAATGTATTTGATAGGGATTTCTGGTTGTGAGAACCAACAAGCACTAGCTTAAAGGGAAAGAAGGGAATGCTTAGAGAAATACAGAAGTATTTTACAGAAGCCATGTGGGGGAACTGAATTCAGTGGTCATTCAGCAATTATTTAATGAAGGCCCGCTAGAGCCAGGCACTGGTCTGGACACTGGAGATTCAGATTTTGAAGCCAAATAAATTTCCTACCCTCATGGATCTTGTGTGTTCCCTCTGCACGTCTGCTTCATTCTTCTCAATGAACACCAGCCTCCACTGCTCATATATATATTTTTAATGGGAGAACACTGTTATGACTGGAAAGATACTTTTCTTAAAAGGGGTCCATAACGTACTCCAGGCCCCCAGTCCTGAGGCTGGGGTGGGTTGAAGAGGAAGGCTCTACAGAAGAGTTTGGGCTGGGCAGACACACCAAAAGTTGTCTATCACATCTCTGGTGGTTAAGCAACCATTGATATTCAAAACCATTCCGATGGATTTATTGTCTCCTGTTACCAGAGTTTTCATTGATCCTTCTGAGTCAGAATTTATAGAACTGAATGTTAAAGAATCCATAGAAAGCTCATTTATCCTAACTCCTTTACAGGCAAAGAAATTGGGTCCCAGATTTGGGGCTAAGGTTATTCTGAATTACGCAGCAGAAACGGTTCCCCCTCAAGGGATACACATAACAATATCTTTGAGTTGTTTAGCAGATACTGAAACGCCCACCAGGTGGGAGAAGTTAAGGACGGTACGCCACCCACAAGCATGTAGACCCCAGGCTAGCTGGAACCAGAAGGTTGATGATGCTGACTCCCACTTACCTCACCACCAACCAATCAGAAGAATGTCCACAAGCTGATCATTCCCTCTTTGAACCATTGCTATAAAACTTCTCACTACCCCTCTAGGTTGGGACACAGAGTTTTGAGGACATTAGCCCTCTGTGGCCCCCTTTGCCTGGCAAAGCAATAAAGCTATTCTTTTCTACTTCACCCAAAACTCTGTCTCTGAGATTTAATTCAGTGTCGGGGGCCAGAGGCCGAATTCGGCTTCATTCTGCAACAGTTTAAATACTGTACATATTACCGGTTTCCGGAGGGCTTGGGTGGGGAGCAGGGCACAGCCTTTAAAAGAATGACAGAGCCATTGAGGATACAACAAAACTGGTTAAAACCAACTAGGTCCAAGATGGTCAAAAATTCAACTTCCAGTAGACCTTGAGCCTCATTATGCACTCATTGTAGCATATTAGCATATGCTAAATAACACACCCACAGGCACCATGACAGTTCCGAGCCTCCCATAAAAGGCTCAAAAGTGGATGGTGGCCCAATTCCTGGAAATCCCTGCCCCTTCCCCAAGCTAGTTGGAATAATTCTCCCACTCATTAGCCTATGAAATTACCCAGCCCCTAAAAACAAACTATCCCAAATTCTGGGGCCGCTCTCGCCTTCTGAGACGACCTACACTCTATGGAGTATCTCAATAAACCTACTTTCATTGTACTACGCAAAGCCCCACTTGGTGGCCCGACCCATGACCTGGGTCATGACCATCCTCTCGCACCCCATTTTCCTGCAACCTCTTTACAAAGGATTTTTTTTTAAATAGACACTTTATTATATACGCAGATGATAAAATCCCAGACTCACCATTAGGCACATAAATATAGACCCTGCTAAATATTTAATATTATCAAGCTTGTACAACTTGAGCATGGTTTTGAGGCCAGCAACCTCAATGTCTATCTAAATGGGGGTCTGATCTTGTTAAGATGTACTATCACTTTTTTTTTTTAATTGGAGTATAATTTTTTTTTTTTTTTTTTTGCGGTACGCGGGCCTCTCACTGCTGTGGCCTCTCCCGCCGTGGAGCACAGGCTCCGGACGCGCAGGCCCAGCGGCCATGGCTCACGAGCCCAGCTGCTGCGCGGCATGTGGGATCCTCCCGGACCGGGGCACGAACCCGCGTCCCCTGCATCGGCAGGCGGACTCTCAACCACTGCGCAACCAGGGAAGCCCAGTACCATTATTTTCTAATTCATTGATTTCTGCTTTTATTTTCTTTAATTCATTCTTCCTATTTTCTTATTCATTTTTTCTGTTAATGTATTTTTCCCACATCCTTGAGATGAATATTTTTACACTTTGTTTACTAACTAACATATCCTCATTGTACCTCAAACCTATTATCAATATAAAATAAAATTTTAAGACCTATATTATGCCTTTCATTGCCCTGAATTATTTGACTGGTATGGATACTTTGACATGCCACAACAATACCTCTTTTAGCCCTGAAGTTTTTATTTCACCTTTAAAAAAACAAGAACATTTTCTTCTATAATTACAATGCTACTGTCACACCTAATAATAATTCTTTGACAAAAACTAATGCCTAGTCCATATTCACGTGTCCCCATTTGTTTGTAAAAATGACTTTTTTTTAAACATCTTTATTGGAGTATAATTGCTTTACAATGGTGTGTTAGTTTCTGCTGTATAACAAAGTGAATCAGCTATACATATACATATATCTCCATATCTTCTCCCTCTTGCATCTCCCTTCCACCCTCCCTATCCCACCCCTCTAGGTGGTCACAAAGCACCGAGCTGATCTCCCTGTGCTATGCGGCTGCTTCCCACTAGCTATCTATTTTACATTTGGTAGTGTATATATGTCCATGCCACTCTCTCACTTTGTCCCAGCTTACCCTTCCCCCTCCCCATGTCCTCAAACCCATTCTCTACATCTGCATGATTATTCCTGTCCTGCCCCTAGGTTCTTCAGAACCTTTTTTTTTTTTTTTTTTTTAGATTCCATGTATATGTGTTAGCATACAATATTTATTTTTCTCTTTCTGACTTACTTAACTCTGTATGACAGTCTCTAGGTCCATCCACCTCACTACAAATAACTCAATTTCGTTTCTTTCTATGGCTGAGTAATATTCCATTGTATATATGTGCCACATCTTCTTTACCTATTCATCTGCTGATGGACATTCAGGTTGCTTCCATGTCCTGGATATTGTAAACAGAGCTGCAATGAACATTTTGGTACATGACTCTTTTTTGAATTACGGTTTTCTCAGGGTATATGCCCAGTAGTGGGATTGCTAGGTCTTATGGTAGTTCTCTTTTTAGTTTTTTAAGGAACCTATATACTGTTCTCCATAGTGGCTATATCAGTTTACGTTCCCACCAACAGTGCAAGAGGGTTCCCTTTTCTCCACAACCTCTCCAGCATTTATTATTTGTAAATTTTATGATGATGGCCATTCTGACTGGTGTGAGGTGATAGCTCATTGTAATTTTGATTTGCATTTCTCTAATGATTAGTGATGTTGAGCATTCTTTCATGTGTTTGTTAGTAATCTGTATATCTTCTTTGGAGAACTGTCTATTTAGGTCTTCTGTGCATTTTTGGATTGGTTTGTTTGTTTTTTTGATATTGAGCTGCATGAGCTACTTGTAAATTTTGGAGATTAATCCTTTGTTGGTTGCTTCATTTGTAAATAGTATAGTCTGAAGTCAAACAGCCCGATTCCTCCAGCTCCATTTTTCTTTCTCAAGATTGCTTTGGCTATTCAGGGTATTTTGTGTTTCCATACAAGTTGTGCAGTTTTTTGTTCTAGTTCTGTGAAAAATGCCATTGGTAGTTTGATAGGGATTGCATTGAATCTGTAGATAGCTTTGGGTAGTATAGTCATTTTCACAATGTTCATTCTTCCAATCCAAGAACATGGCATATCTCTCCATCTGTTGGTATCATCTTTAATTTCTTTCATCAGTGTCTTATAGTTTTCTGCATACAGGTTTTTGGTCTCCTTAGGTAGGTTTATTCCTAGGTATTTTATTCTTTTTGTTGCAATGGTAAATGGGTGTGTTTCCTTAATTTCCCTTTCAGATTTTTCATCATTAGTGTGTAGGAATGCAAGAGATTTCTGTGCATTTATTTTGTATCCTGCTACTTTACCAAATTCATTGATTAGCTCTAGTAGTTTTCTGGTAGCATCTTTAGGATTCTCTATGTATAGTATCATGTCATCTGCAAACAGTGACAGCTTTACTTCTTCCTTTCCAGTTTGGATTCCTTTTATTTCTTTTTCTTTTCTGATTGCTGTGGCTAAAACTTCCAAAACTATGTTGAATAATAGTGGTGAGAGTGGGCAACCTTGTCTTGTTCCTAATCTTAGTGGAAATGGTTTTAGTTTTTTACCATTGAGAATGATGTTGGCTGTGGGTTTGTCATATGTAGCCTTTATCATGTTGAGGTAAGTTCCCTCTATGCCTACTTTCTGGAGAGTTTTTATCATAAATGGGTGTTGAATTTTGTCAAAAGCTTTCTCTGCATCTATTGAGATGATCATATGGTTTTTCTCCTTCACTTTGTTAGTATGGTGTATCACATTGATTTATTTGTGTATATTGAAGAATCCTTGCATTCCTGGGATAAACCCCACTTGATCATGGTGTATGATCCTTTTACTGTGCTGTTGGATTCTGTTGGCTAGTATTTTGTTGAGGATTTCTGCATCTATGTTTGTCAGTGATATTGGCCTTTAATTTTCTTCCTTTGTGACATCTTTTTCTGCTTTTGGTATCAGGGTGATGGTGGCCTTGTAGAATGAGTTTGGGAGTGTTCCTCCCTCTGCTATATTTTGGGAGAGTTTGAGAAGGATCGGTGTTAGCTCTTCCCTAAATGTTTGATAGAATCCGCCTGTGAAGCCATCTGGTCCTGGGCTTTGGTTTGTTGGAAGATTTTTAATCACAGTTTCAATTTCATTACTTGTGATTTTTCTGTTCATATTTTCTGTTTCTTCCTGGTTTAGTCTCAGAAGGTTGTGCTTTTCTAAGAATTTGTCCATTTCTTCCAGGTTGTCCATTTTATTGGCATATAGTTGCTTGTAGTAATCTCTCATGATCCTTCGTATTTCTGCAGTGTCAGTTGTTACTTCTCCTTTTTCATTTCTGATTCTATTGATTTGAGTCTTCTCCCCTTTTTTCTTGATGAGTCTGGCTAATGGTTTATCAATTTTGTTTATCTTCTGAAAGAGCCAGCTTTTAGTTTTATTGATCTTTCCTATTGTTTTGTTCATTTCTTTTTCATTTATTTCTGATCTGATCTTTATGATTTCTTTCCTTCTGCTAACTTTGGGGGCTTTTTGTTCTTCTTTCTCTAATTACTTTAGGAGTAAGTTTAGCTTGCTTATTTGAGATGTTTCTTGTTTCTTGAGGTAGGACTGTATTGCTATAAACTTCCCTCTTAGAACTGCTTTTGCTGCATCCCATAGGTTTTGGGTCGTTGTGTTTTCATTGTCATCTGTTTCTAGGTATTTTTTGATTTCTGCTTTGATATCTTCAGTGATCTCTTGGTTATTAAGTTGTGTATTGTTTAGCCTCCATGTGTTTGTATTTTCTACAGATTTTTTCCTGTAATTGATATCTAGTCTCATAGCATTGTGGTTGGAAAAGATACTTGATACAATTTCATTATTCTTAAATTTACCAAGGCTTGAACTGTGACCCATGAGCATTTGAGCACTTGAGAGCACTTGAGAAGAAAGTGTATTCTGTTGTTTTTGGATGGAATGTCTATAAATATCAATTAAGTCCATCTTGTTTAATGTATCATTTAAGCTTGTGTTTCCTTATTTATTTTCATTTTGGATGATCTGTCCATTGGTGAAAGTGGGGTGTTAAAGTCCACCACTATGATTGTGTTACTGTCGATTTCCCCTTGTATGGCTATGAGCATTTGCCTTATGTACTGAGGTGTTCCTATGTTGGGTGCATAAATATTTATAATTGTTATATCTTCTTCTTGGATTGAACCGTTGATCATTATGTAGTGTCCTTCTTTGTAAAAATGACTTTTTGGTGGGGGCGCTGTGTTGGGTCTTTGTTGCTGCGTGCATGCTTCCTCTAGTTGTGACAAGCGGGGCTACTCTTCGTTGCAGTGTGTAGGTTTTTATTGCGGTGGCTTCTCTTGTTGCAGAGCACAGGCTCTAGGGCGCGTGGGCTCAGTTGTCGTGGCACATGGGCTTGGTTGCTCCATGGCACATGGGATCTTCCCAGACCAGAGCTCAAACCCATGTGCCCTGCACTGACAGGTGGATTCTTAACCACTGTGCCAGGGAAGTCCAAAATGACTTTTTATAGTTCATCTCTTTGCAATCAGTATCCGAGCAATGTCCACAGAGCATATATATTTGTTTGCCATGCGTCTTAGAACTCATTTAATCTAGAGGGGTCTCTCTGCCTGCTCATTTTTTTCATGCTATTATCTTGGAGAAATCACGTCAGTTGTTGGATAGAATGTCTCATGTGCTACATTTATTTGTTTTCTTCCTTGAGTTTAATTTGTTCCTCTATCCTCCATCTTTTGTGTTGTCTTGTAGTTCATTCTCAAGTCTTGATGAGATCCAGATTTAACCACTAGAACACTGAAAAGGTGATACATATACTTCTTAATTGCTTCACATCAGGATCACAGACTATGCAGTCATCCCAGGTTTAGTAATGCCCAGGTTGGCCACTGGCTTCAGGTGGTCACAGCCTGATCCTATCATGTCAGGTTCCCTATCACTCTTTCACCTGGTGCTTTTGACCCATTGATCACTGTCACCTGAATCTATTACATCATTAGGACTTGCAATATTGATAGTCTAACTCTATCATGCCTTCTACACTTATTAGCATGAATTCTTCTGTAAAGTAGAACTTTTCCTTATTAACTGGGACTATTTATTTACCTTGAAATATAGTGTTAAGCAAACATTGCTAAGGAGTCACAGACAAGATCCATAAGAGTAGGAGTTTATTTTGCTTTCTACTGATGAGTCTCTGGTACTGAGACCAGTGCCTGACACTACTAGGCCTTCATTAAATAATTGTTGAAGGCAGAATAAATGCTTAATTCGTCCCCTTTAATTACTAATTTTCAGAGTTAAGAGTTGGTGTCTCTCTCCTCTTTAAACTTGTGGACTTTTTATATTTTAATAAAAATTTTTATTTATAAACTTGTAGACTTTTATATTTTTAATTGTTTCAGTTGCTTTGCAGTCATTGTTCTTTGTGACGCTCCTGTTGCCTCACCTTTGACCATTGGGAGCTTCTTGAGTTGGCTTCTGTATCCTTTGTCATGATGTCATTAATCTCTGACAGTGTCCATGCATTTCTGCATAAGGTGTTCCAGGCTCATCTCTACATTCCTACCCCATACTTGGTTGGGAGCCCCAGTTCCCTGAAAATAGAGAATTGTAGTTAGAGATCACCATGAGAATGTTGGTGTTGTTTGTTGTTCCTTGGCCGTCATTGCTTCTAGGACTTTCCAGCGCACAGAACTAAGAAATACACATTTTAAGGTCATATTGATATTTCCAATTCAAATTTAACATTGCAGAGTTTTCATTTAACTTCTTTGATTTCGTATTGATATTTCTTCTGCACTTAAAATATTTTTCCTAAAATATTAGCATAATAACTTATGTTTTATCTACAATATACATAAAATTCTTTCAAAATAACATTTAAAATAATTTAGTAAAATTACAGTAAGATTATCAAACGAATTTGAGATTTCTGTGCAGTTCTGGTTTTCCTTACAATATATTCCACTAAGAATGTACAGTCAAAATACTGTGCACTAGGACTTCCCTGATGGCACAGTGGTTAAGAATCACCTGCCAACACAGGGGACACAGGTTCGAGCCCTGGTCTGGGAAGATCCCACATGCCACAGAGCAACTAAGCCCAAGCACCATAACTACTGAGCCTGTGTGCCACAACTACTGAAGCCTGCACACCTAGAGCCCATGTTCTGCAATAAGAGAAGCCACTGCAATGAGAAGCCCACACACCACAACAAAGAGTAGCACCCACTCGCCATAACTAGAGAAAGCCCACGTGCAGCAGTGAAGACACAATGCAGCCATAAATAAATAAATAAATAAATAAATTTATTGAATAAAAATACGGTGCGCTAAAGTCAATTGAAGTAATTTCTTTTTTCATTTTTTAATTGAAGTATAGTTGATGTACAATATTACATGAGTCACAGGTGTAAAACATAGTGATTCACAATTTTTAAAGGTTACACTTCATTTATAGTTATTATAAAATACTGGCTATCTTCCCTCTGTTTTACAATACATCCTTCTATCTTACTTATTTTATATATAGTAGCTTGTACCTCTTAAATGTTTGTGTATATTGTTTTGTCACTAAGCGGGTTTAGGATTGGCTAGTTTGAATAATTTCAGCCTGTTCTGGGATACTGGCTGGGGCTGTCTCTAGTTGTCTAGTGCCCAGCAATATTCCTTTAGGGCAGAGGAATATTGCCTCCTGGTGTGTAGTGGTTCAGAGTATAGGCTCTGGATTAGCTGGTTTGCATATGAAAGGCATTGCATAAAGGAGAGTAGTTTGCTGTGTCTAAGAATTAGCTAGCCCTAGGAGGGGCATTCTCCGCTGGGCCAGCAAGGTCCCAGATGCCAGAGCATCAAGAATACAGAAAGTAAGAAAATATAGTTAATAGGAGGGGTACCTTCCATTCCTGATCCCATGATTTCCTGGCAGGGAAAAGGCAAGTCCCAGTTCAGGGGTAGCTGATGTATGCTTGCAGATGTTCAGGGAACTCATTTCAGGAGTTTCCTATTCAAAGGATGTCTGTCGGTTCTTTCTTCAAGCATGGGCATGTAAATTAAGGGCAGGTCAGTGGCTTGATGGAGAATTCAGTTCTGGCTTTTGTGCTTGGCTTGGTTTCCTCAAGTTTCCATGTAACTAGGAAAGTCCACCAGCTCACTAATACTGTCAGATTAAGTACTACCTACAACATCTGGTTTAGTCTCCATCTGGTGAATCACATGGGTCACCGAGACAAATCAGAGCCTTAGCCTCCTCCTATAATGAGAAAATTGTCTGTTAGTTGGAATATGAAGGGTACAGTCTGAGGGATAAGTGATACTGAGGGTTCCTTTATGGCCCATTGGTTGTGACCTTCCTCTGCTGCTCCTTTACCAAGTATGCTTGACTGTTATTCCATATTTTGAACACAGGTGGAAAGACTGGACACCATTTATCCATCCTTATTTGTCAGGCAGCCTGCAAAAAACTGTTCCTAGTTGGCAGTTCCAAATAGGTCTTTGCCCCTGATTTCACAGCTACTGTAAAGAAGATATGTCCTTGAGCTTCCCTGGTGGCGCAGTGGTTGAGAGTCCGCCTGCCGATGCAGGGCACACGGGTTCGTGCCCCGGTCCGGGAAGATCCCACATGCTGCAGAGCGGCTGGGCCCGTGAGCCATGGCCACTGAGCCTGCGTGTCCAGAGCCTGTGCTCTGCAACGGGGGAGGCCACAACAGTGAGAGGCCCGCATACCAAAAAAAAAAAAAAGAAGATATGTCCTTCTCTACCTGCTACCAAATGTGAATAATTCTGGGTAACTGGAGGTCCTTCATCTTTTGTGTATGCTTGAAAATTCCATAACAGAAAAGGTTTTAAAAAAATGAAACAAGTTTACACCCATTAGGATGGTTACTAAAACAATAACAACAAAAACAAAAACAGAAAATAAGTGTTGGCAAGGATGTGGAGAAATCGGAACCCTTGCATTCTTTTGGTGGGAATGTAAAATGGTGCAGTCGCTATGGAAAACAGTATGGCAGTTCCTCAAAAAAATAGAACTACCATATGATCCAGTAATTCCACTTCTGGATATATATCCCAAAGAGGTAAAAACAGAGACTTGAAGAGATTTGTACACTCAAGTTTGTAGCACCATTATTCACAACAGCCAAAAGGTGGAAGCAATGGATGAATAGATAAACAAAACGTGGTATATACATACAGTGGAACATTATTCCGCTTTAAAAAGGAAGATAATTCTGAAATATGCTCTAACATGGATGAATCTTGAGGACATTGTGCTAAGTGAAATAAGCCAATCACAATAAGACAAATACTGTTTGCTTGATTCCAAATCTGACACCTAGCAAATGAAATTCATAGAGACAGAAAGTAGAAAGGTGGTTGCCAGAGGCTGAGGGAAGGGAGAGATGGGGGTTATTATTTAATGGATACAGAGTTTCAGGTTTGCAACATGAAAAGTGTTCTGGAGATGGATGGTGGTGATGATTGCACAGCAATGTGAATGTACTTAATACCACTGAACTGTACCTTTAAAAATGGTTAATTTTATACTGTGTGTATTTTACCACAATTTAAAAAGAGAATCTAATTTGACTACCCTATAAAGTTAAACATAACCCCTCCCCATAACTCAGAAATTTCACTCCCAGCTATTTACTCAAGAGATATGAAAACATATGTGATAAAAATTTTCATTGTTAAGGAACGTTCATAGCAGCTTTATTCATAATAACAAAAAACTAGCAACAAACCAAATGTCCATCAATAGTAAATGGATAAACAGTATGTGTTCTGTTCATACAATGGGATACTATTCTGGAACAAACTACTGATATACATAACAATATGCATGAATGTGAAAAACATTATCTTGAGCAGCAGAAACCAGACAACCAGACACAAAAGGGAACATACTATTTATATGAAGATCAAGAACAGAAGAATCCAAACTATGGTGTGTTTGTGTGTTGTGTGTGTAGTGCGTGTGTGTGTGTGTGTGTGTGTGTGTGTGTGTGTGTGTGTGTTATTGACTAAAAAGGTCCAAGAAGGAACTTTCTGGGTTGATGGAAATATCTTATATATTGTCTGGGGTGTTAGTTCTACAGGTGTGATATTAATCACAATACTTAAGATCTGTGCATTACTATATGTTATTTATACCTCAACATAACTTGTATTTTTTTAAGAAGTCCTCTCTCTGCTCTCCCCCTGGGGTCAATGAAACAAGTATGGAAAAAGTAATGTGATTTTTAGCCTATCCTCTGTGCTTTGATGAATATCATTTAAACAAAAGTGCTACTCATTTCTCATGAGCAGGTTTGCTTGTACCAACATAGGGCGGCAGGTCATGCTGACTGGCATTAGCCCCCTTAGCCAGGGTCCCAGGCCACAGAGAGGGAAGTGAGAGATGGCAGGTGTGAGCTTCCTGCAGCTGGGCAGCTCACACAGAGGCAAGAGGTAGTTCAGAAAGGTGGCATGGCTCAACAGCTGTGTGAACAGTTTTTTCTCTGGTATCAGTGAAAAGCTGGTTTCCCTGGCAACCGGGGCCTACTTATTGAACGGTGCTGGGCTCAGGCATGACACATCCACAGCACTTGTACACAGAGAAGAAACACCTCCTCACCAAATACTCCCTTTCAGTCTGCATACTCAGGTCTATGGATTTTTTTTTGGGGGGGGGGGTGCCGCAACACGCAGTTTGTGGGATCTTAGTTCCCCTATGAGGGATAAAACCCAGGCCCCAGCAGTAAAAGCGCCAAGTCCTAACTGCTGGACTGCCAGGGAATTCCCTACGGATGATTTTTAAAAATCAGAAAATGCCAAAAGACATGATAGAAAGCTTTGGTGCCCTCACTCTGACCTCCCTCATAGCTAAACTGTGCTAATAACCACTTGTAATTTTTTCCTATATTAGTACTTTTGGTTTCAGATGTATCTCTATATAACACTAACTCAATTTATAAACTCTAGACATTGTTTCTTTATTTCCCACTATGATAAGTAAGGACTTAGCAAATTCATAGCAATTCATACCATCCCATTTCTCCTTTCCTTCTCCTTGCCTCACTTTTTTATACTTGTGTCATTGGTTTTTGTTTTATTCGTTACTTTTGCAGATTTAGATTTTATTCTTAAACTATGTGTTTGTCCTCTGTCAACATTCACCGTGTCTCTAGGCTCTGCTGCTGCCCTTGACTCCATCTCTCCTCCCACCTCTACTTCCTAGTACCTCCGGCCATCCAGTCTGAGGTTAGAATTGAGGGGACTCCGCTTTCACATTTACATTGCCACGGTTGAAAAATTTTACATTCTGTTCAGAAATAATAACTATCCCCCACCTTTGGTCTCTAGGTTGATAATACAAGTTGAAAATTAATAAACAGTAAGTGGTTATGACATATTATTACATTTTCTCCTATACTTACAATGTCATGACTCTCGATGCCTCAGAGGACAATGTTCCTAGAAAATCGTCAAATGGCTTTCCTTTTTTTTTTAACTTATTTATTTTTAATTTTTATTTATTTAATTTATCTTGGTTGCACCATGTCTTAGCTGCAGCATGTGTGCTCCTTAGTTGCAGCGTGCATGTGGGATCTAGTTCCCTGACCAGGGATCAAATACGAGTCCCCTGCATTGGAGGGCAGATTCTTAACCACTGCACCACCGGGAAAGTCCCAGCTTCTCTTTTCTGAAACTACCACAGGTGCTCAAATCCTTACCACACATTAGTTTACTTCAAATTTGGATCATAACTTTCTTGTCTTCTTGGAATTTTTTTTTATTGTCCTCCCTCACCCCCAAATGGGAGAAGTAAAAGCCTTTTCATTATGGCACTGACAGTTTCTTTTCTATTATAAAGCAGCTCAGGGTCTATTCTAGAGCTCTTCATAATGACATCTTTTTGAAGCCCATTGACCTACTGTTTTAATTTGGACAGATTTCTTTCAAAACCTGCTGCAAACTATCATCCTTGGATTTCTTTTCATTAGATTAACAAGGTTAGTTCTATCATTCCTAATTTTCTACATACTCCTCACACTTGGTTTCCTGGCCAACATTTTCAGTTATCTCCTTCAAAAAGGACAAACAGTAGATAAACTCTGAATCTTTGTAGGTGTAAAAATGGCTTTAGTCTATCCTCAATCTTGACTGCTAGCTTGGCTAGGCATAGATTTCTAGGTTCAAATTTGTTTTCCCACAGAACTTGGAAGGTGTGCTCCACTAATTCATTAAAGACATTGAAATTGTGAAATAGAATACATATACGGAAAGGTGCCTAAACATATATCTTTTTGTTTGTTTGTTTATACTGCAGGTTCTTATTAGTCATCAATTTTATACACATCCGTATATACATGTCAATCCCAATCCCCCAATTCAGCACACCACCATCCCCACCCCACCACAGTTTTCCCCCCTTGGTGTCCATACATTTGTTCTCTACATCTGTGTCTCAACTTCTGCCCTGCAAACCGGTTCATCTGTACCATTTTTCTAGGTTCCACATATATACATTAATATATGATATTTGTTTTTCTCTTTCTGACTTACTTCACTTTGTATGACAGTCTCTAGATCCAACCACCTCACTACAAATGACTCAATTTCGTTCCTTTTTATGGCTGAGCAATATTCCATTGTATATATGTACCATATCTTCTTTATCCATTCGTCTGTCGATGGGCATTTACATTGCTTCCATGACCTGGCTATTGTAAATAGTACTGCAATGAACATTGGGGTGCATGTGTCTTTTTGAATTATGGTTTTCTCTGGATATATGCCCAGTAGTGGGATTGCTGGGTCATATGGTAATTCTATTTTTAGTTTTTAAAGGAACCTCCATACTGTTCTCCATAGTGGCTGTATCAATTTACATTCCCACCAACAGTGCAAGAGCATTCCCTTTTCTCCACACACTCTCCAGCATTTGTTGTTTGTAGATTTTCTGATGATGCCCATTCTGACTGGTGTGAGGTGGCACCTCATACCTATACTCTATGTATAGTAGTTTTGATTTGCATTTCTCTAATGATTTGTGATGTTAAGCAGCTTTTCATGTGCTTCTCAGCCATCTGTATGTCTTCTTTGGAGAAATGTCTATTTAGGTCTTCTGCCCATTTTTGGATTGGGTTGTTTGTTTCTTTAATATTGAACTGCATGGGGCTTCCCTGGTGGCGCAGTCGTTGAGTGTACGCCTGCCGATGCAGGGGACATGGGTTCATGCCCCGGTCCAGGAAGATCCCACATGCCACGGAGCAGCTGGGCCCATGAGCCATGGCCGCTGAGCCTGTGCATCCAGAGGCTGTGCTCCGCAACGGGAGAGGCCACAACAGTGAGAGGCCCGTGTACCGCAAAAAAAATAAATAAATAAAATATTGAACTGCATGAGCTGTTTATATATTTTGGAGATTAATTCTTTGTCTGCTGATTTGTTTGCAAATATTTTCTCCCATTCTGAGGGTTGTCTTTTTGTCTTGTTTATGGTTTCCTTTGCTGTGCAAAAGCTTTGAAGTTTCATTAGGTCCCATTTGTTTATTTTTGTTTTTATTTCCATTACTCTAGGAGGTGGATCAAAAACGATCTTGCTGTGAGTTATGTCAAAGAGTGTTCTTCCACTGTTTTCCTCTAAGAGTTTTATAGTGTCTGGTCTTACATGTAGGTCTCAAATCCATTTAGAGTTTATTTTTGTGTATGGTGTTAGGGAGTGTTATAATTTCATTCTTTTACTGTAGCTGTCCAGTTTTCCCAGGACCACTTATTGAAGAGACAGTCTTTTATCCATTGTATATCTTTGCCTCCTATGTCATAGATCAGTTGAACATAGGTGCATGGGTTTATCTCTGGGTTTTCTATCTTGTTTCATTGATCTATGTTTCTGTTTTTGTGCCAGTACCATATTGTCTTGATTACTGTAGCTTTGTAGTATAGTCTGAAGTCAGGGAGTCTGTTCTTCCAGCTCCGTTTTTTTCCTTCAAGACCGCTTTTGCTGTTCAGGGTCTTTTGTGTCTCCATACAAATTTTAAGATTTTTTGTTCTAGTTCTGTAAAAAATGCCATTGGTAATTTGATAGGGATTGCATTGAATCTGTAGATTGCTTTGGGTAGTAGAGTCATTTTCACAATATTGATTCTTCCAATCCAAGAACATGGTATATCTCTCCATCTGTTGGTATCATCTTTAATTTCTTTCATCAGTGTCTTATAGTTTTCTGCATACAGGTCTTTTGTCTCCCTAGGTAGGTTTATCCCTAGGTATTTTATTCTTTTTGTTGCAGTGGTAAATGGGAGTGTTTCCTTAATTTCACTTTCAGATTTTTCATCATTAGTGTATAGGAATGCAAGAGATTTCTGTGCATTAATTTTGTATCCTGCTACTTTACCAAATTCATTGATTAGCTCTAGTAGTTTTCTGGTGGCATCTTTAGGATTCTCTATGTATAGTATCATGTCATCTGCAAACAGTGACAGTTTTACTTCTTCTTTTCCAATTTGTATTCCTGTTATTTCTTGATATTCTCTGATTGCCATGGCTAGGACTTCCAAAACTATGTTGAATAATGGTGGCAAGAGTGGACATCCTTGTCTTGTTCCTGATCTTAGAGAAAATGCTCTCAGTTTTTCACCATTGAGAATGATGTTTGCTGTGGATTTGTCATATATGGCCTTTATTATGTTGAGGTAGGTTCCCTCTGTGCCCACTTTCTGGAGAGTTTTTATCATAAATGGGTGTTGAATTTTGTCAAAAGCTTTTTCTGCATCTATTGAGATGATCATGTGGTTTTTAATCTTCAATTTGTTAATATGGTGTATCACATTGATTGATTTGCATATATTGAAGAATCCTTGCATCCCTGGGATAAATCCCACTTGATCATGGTGTATGATCCTTTTAATGTGTTGTTGGATTCTGTTTGCTAGTATTTTGTTGAGGATTTTTGCATCTATATTCATCAGTTATATTGGTCTGTAATTTTCTTTTTCTGTAATATCTTTGTCTGGTTTTGGTATCAGGGTGATGGTGGCCTCATAGAATGAATTTGGGAGTGTTCCTTCCTCTGCAATTTTTTGGAAGAGTTTGAGAAGGACGGGCGTTAGCTCTTCCCTAAATGTTTGATAGAATTCACGTGTGAAGCCATCTGGTCCTGGACTTTTGTTTGTTGGAAGATTTTTAATCACAGTTTCAATTTCATTACTTGTGATTTGTCTGTTCATATTTTCTGTTTCTTCCTGGTTCAGTCTTGGAAGGTTATACCTTTCTAAGAATTTATCCATTTCTTCCAGGTTGTCCATTTTATTGGCATAGAGTTGCTTGTAGTAGTCTCTTAGGATGCTTTGTATTTCTGCGGTGTCTGTTGTAACTTCTCCTTTTTCATTTCTAATTTTATTGATTTGAGTCCTCTCCCTCTTTTTCTTGATGAGTCTGGCTAAAGGTTTATCAATTTTGTTTATCTTCTCAAAGAACCAGCTTTTAGTTTTATTGACCTTTTCTATTGTTTCTATTTCATTTACTTCTGCTCCCATATTTATGATTTCTTTCCTTCTGCTAATTTTGTATTTTGTTTTTTCTTCTTTCTCTAATTGCTTTAGGTGTAAAGTTAGGTCATTTATTTGAGATGTTTCTTGTTTCTTGAGATAGGCTTGTATAGCTATAAACTTCCCTCTTAGAACTGCTTTTGCTGCATCCCATAGGTTTTGGATCATCATGTTTTCATTGTCGTTTTTTTCTATGTATTTTTTTATTTCCTTTTTGATTTCTTCAGTGATCTCTTAGTTATTTAGTAATGTATTGTTTAGCCTCCATGTGTTTGTATTTTTTACTTTTTTTTTCCTGTAATTGATTTCTAATCTCATAGCATTGTGGTCAGAAAAGATGCTTGATATGATTTCAATTTTCTTAAATTTACTGAGGCTTGATTTGTGACCCAAGATGTGATCTATCCTGGAGAATGTTCCATGCGCACTTGAGAAGAAAGTGTAATCTGCTGTTTTTGGATGGAATGTCCTATAAATATCAATTAAATCTATCTGGTCTATTGTGTCATTTAAAGCTTGTGTTTCCTTATTAATTTTCTGTTTGGATGATCTGTCCATTGGTGTCAGTGAGGTGTTAAAGTCCCCCACAATTACTGTGTTACTGTCAATTTCCTCTCTTATAGGTGTTAGCAGTTGCCTTATGTATTGAGGTGCTCCTATGTTGGGTGCATATATATTTAGAATTGTTATATCTTCTTCTTCGATTGATCCCTTGATCATTATGTAGTGTCCTGCCTTGTCTCCTGTAACATTCTTTATTTTAAAGAGTCTATTTTATTTGATATGAGTATAGTTACTCCAGCTTTCTTTTGATTTCCATTTGCATAGAATATCTTTTTCCATCCCCCCACTTTCAGTCTGTATGTGTCCCTAGGTCTAAAATGGGTCTCTTGTAGACAGCATATATATGGGTCTTGTTTTTGTATCCATTCAGCAAGCCTGTGTCTTTTGGGTGGAGCATTTAATCCATTCATGTTTAAGGTAATTATCAATATGTATGTTCCTATTACGTTTTTCTTATTGGTTTGGGTTTGTTTTTGTAGGTTCTTTTCTCCTCTTGTGTTTCCCACTTAGAGAAGTTCCTTTAGCATTTGTTGTAGAGCTGGTTTGGTGGTGCTGAATTCTCTTAGCTTTTGCTTGTCTGTAAAGCTTTTGATTTCTCCATCGAATCTGAATGAGATCTTTGCTGGGTAGAGTAATCTTGGTTGTAGGTTCTTCCCTTTCATCACTTTAAATATATTGTGCCTCTCCCTTCTGGCTTGTAGAGTTTCTGCTGAGAAATCAGCTGTTAACCTTATGGGAGTTCCCTTGTATGTTGTCATTTTTCCCTTGCTGCTTTCAATAATTTTTCTTTGTCTTTAATTTTTGCCAATTTGATTTCTATGTGTCTCACCATGTTTCTCCTTGGGTTTTTCCTGTATGGGACTCACTGCACTTCCTGGACTTGGATGGCTATTTCCTTTCCCATGTTAGGGAAGTTTTCGACTATAATCTCTTCAAATATTTCCTCGGGTCCTTTCTTTCTCTCTTCTCCTTCTTGGACCCCTATAATGTGAATGTTGTTGCGTTTAATATTCTCCCAGAGGTCTCTTAGGCTATCTTCATTTCTTTTCATTCTTTTTCTTTATTCTGTTCTGCAGCAGTGAATTCCACCATTCTGTCTTCCAGGTCACTTATCCGTTCTTCTGCCTCAGTTATTCTGCTATTGATTCATTTTAGTGTAGTTTTCATTTCAGTTATTGTATTGTTCATCTCTGTTTGTTCTTTAATTCTTCTAGGTCTTTGTTAAACATTTCTTGCATCTTCTCGATTTTTGCCTCCATTCTTTTTCCGAGGTCCTGGATCATCTTCACTATCATTATTCCGAATTCTTTTTCTGGAATGTTGCCTATCTCCACTTCATTTAGGTTTTTCTGGGGGTTTGTCTTGTTCCTTCATCTGGTACATAGCCCTCTGCCTTTTCATCTTGTCTATCTTTCTGTGAATGTGGTTTTTGTTCCACAGGCTGCAGGATTGTAGTTCTTGCTTCTGCTGTCTGCCCTCTCGTGGATGAGGCTATCTAAGAGGCTTGATTGGAGCGACTGGTGGTGGGTAGAGATGACTATTGCTCTGACAAATGTATATCTTAATGAATTTTTAAAATACATTTAATTATTTTATTTTTGCCTGCATTGGGTCTTCATTGCTGCATGCAGGCTTTCTCTAGTTGCGGCAAGCGGGGGCTACTCTTTGTTGCGGTGTGTGGGCTTCTCATTGGGGTGGCTTCTTTTGTTGTGGAGCATGGGCTCTAGGTGCATGGGCTTCAATAGTTGTGGTGCATGGGCTCTAGAGCGCAGGCTCAGTAGTTGTGGCTCACAGGCTCAGTTGCTCTGTAGCATGTGGGATCTTCCTGGACCAGGGCTCAAACCCATGTCCCCTGCATTGGCAGGAGGATTCTTAACCACTGCGCCACCAGGGAAGCCCCTATCTTAATGAATTGTTATAAAGTAAATACCCATATAACCACCATCCAGGCCATAAAATAAAATTTTGCCAAAACCCTAGAAGTCTACACCAACATTCTCACCCCCCAGCTTATACTCCCCTTCCTGATCACAATGCTGCCTTTCCCTCCTAGAGAGATCCATAATTCTGACTTCTGTGTACATAACTCTATTGAGGTATAATTGACAGATAAAATTGTTTATATTTAAAGTGTACAACATGATGATTTAATATACGCATACTTTGTGAAATGATTGCCACAATGAACACATCTATCACCTTATGTAGTCACCGTGTGTGTGTGTGTGTGTGTGTGTATGTGTGTGTGTGTGTGTGTTGAAAATGTTTAAGATCTATTCTGTTAGCAAATTTCAAGTGGTCATTGTGGGTTTTCTTTTCTTTTCTTTTCTTTTTTGGCCACACTGCATGGCTTACGGAATCTTAGTTCCCTGAACAGGGATTGAACCCGCGCCCTTGGTGGCAAAAGCTCAGAGTCCTAACCACTGGACCACTAGGGAATTTCCTCAAGTGTTCAGTATAGTATAGTTAGTTATAGTCATCATGCTGTACATTGTATCGCCAGAACTTATTCATCTTACTGAGGCTTGTATCCCTTGACCAGCATCTCACAATTTCCCCCATCTCTAGCCCCTGGTAACCACCATTCTACTCTCTGTTTCTATGGGATTGGCTTTTTTTACTTTTGATTCCACATATAACTAAGATCATACAGTATTTGTCTTTTTCTGTGAAGCTTATTTCACCTAGCATAATGTCCTCTATGTTCATCCGTGTTTTTTGCAAATGGTAAGATTTTCTTCTTTCTCATGGCTGAATACTATGCCATTATACTCTATCCATGTATGTATGTATGTATCTATCTCATTTTCTATATCCATTCCCTATCTTGGCTAATGTGAATAATGCTGCAATGAAAATGAGAGTACAGATATCTCCACAACATACTGATTTCATTCCCTTTGGATAAATATCCAGAAGTGAAATTGCTGGATCATACAGTTCTCTTTTTAAGTTTTTTGAGGAAACTCCATACTGTTTTCCAAGGTGGCTGCACCAGCTTACATTCCCACCAACATTGCACAAGGGTTCCCTTTTCTCCACATCCTTGCCAACACTTGTTATCTCTTGTCTTTCTGATGATAGCTATTCTAACAGGTGAGGGGTGATATCTTACTGTAACTTTGATGTGCATTTCCCTAATGATTATTGACGTTGAGCACCCTTTCACGTACCCATTGGTCATTTGTTCGTGGCTTTTTTCAATAGTAAACACTATCTGCAGTTGGTTGAATATGTGGAGGAAGAACCTCGGATATGGAGGAACCTCGGATATGCAAGAACTTCGGATATGAGGGCCAACTATAAGTTATATGTGGATTTTCGACTATGCGGAGGGTCAGTGCCCCTAACACCTGCATTGTTCAAGGGTCAACTGTAGTTATTTATTTATTTATTTTGGCAGTGCTGCACGGCACGCAGGATCTTAGTTCCCCAACCAGGGATTGAACCCGCGCCCCCTGCAGTGGAAGTGTAGAGTCTTAACCACTGGACCACCAGGGAATTCCCCTGTAGTTATTTTTAATACTTTCGTTCTTTAACCTTTATACTAGAATTAAATGATTAACACACCACTATGTTACAGTATTAAAGTATTCTGAATTTGATTATATACTTACTTTTATTTTATATTTTCATATTCCTAAGTAGCATCCTTTCATTTCAGCTTTAGGAATAACTTTCAGCATTTCTTGTAGGGCAGGTCTATTGGCAATGAATGCCCTTGGCTTTTGTGTGCCTGGCAAAGGGTTTATCTTTCCTTTTTTGCTAAAGGACAGACAGCTTTGCTGGGTAAAGTGTTCTTGGTTGGCAGTTTTTTCTTTCAGCACTTTTATGTATCATCCCACTCTCTCCTGGACTGCAAAATTTCTGCTGATAGCCTGTTGAGGCTTCCTTTGTATGTGAGATTTTGTTTTTCTCTTGCTGCTTTAAAAATTCTCTCTTTGTCTTTGATTTCAGACAGTTATATTGCAGTGTGTCTTGGAGAAGATCTCTTTGGGCTGAATCTGTTTGGGGACCTATGAGCTTCATAAACTTGGATGTCCAAATCTCTCCCTAGATTTGGGAAGTTTTCAGCCATTATTTATTTAAATAAGCTTTCTCCCTTTCTTCTCCTTTGAGGACTCCAATAACATGTTGTTTTGTCTGATGGTATCCTATAATTCACATAGACTTTCTTCATTTTCATTTCCTTTGATAGCTTCTTTGCTTTCTGGAACAATAAAGTATCCCAGGATCAACATGTACATTTCTGCCCCCAACATGGAATTAATGATTTTCTTTAAAGAGTCTTTGCTTCTTGTATTGATAGAAAGGAATGGTGTTTAGGGATCACCTCCTGGGTGTCAGGGATGCATGCTGTTATTAAACCCAGCAATAATGCATCACATCAAGGAGAGCCAGACAATAAACTGCAAGTTCATACTGATATTTCCAATTTAGTTTTCAGATTATAGAATTTTCCCTAACTTCTTTGATTTTATATTTGTATTTCTTTTCTCTTACACTGAAAATCTTGATTCTGAATGAATTTACTATAATTGATTATTTGCTTATTCTAACTTATACACATTATGGAGTAATAAAAGTATTTCCAAGTAATATCTCTAAATACATGTTTTTAAGAATGTTTGTAAAACATACCAATATTACTTAGTAACAATAAGGCTATGAAATTCAAGATTTCTCTGTTGATTCTTTCTTTCCCTTAGGGTATATCCCTTTGGTAAACAAAACTGTGTTTTAAAGTCACTTAAAATAATTTTTGTTTGGTTGTGCTACCCACTTGATATACAGTTAAGTTCATTTGTCTCAGTATGGTTTCAATTTTAGGAACCACTCTTCAGAAATTAGATTTAACTTTTCAATTATTTTAAAGGTTCCCATGGTTTCAAAGTCAAAACTATAAAACAAGGTTTATTTAAAGAAGCCTAGCTTCCCTATCTTTCCCCTCTACTCTGTTCCTCCTTATAAGTAACCACTTGTCTTAGTTTTTGGTTTTCCTTCCATTGTTTCAGAAAATATAAGCAAATGCATAAAAATATCCACCTCTTGTTATTACTCTAAAGGTAGCATACTATAAACACTTTTTCCCACTTAACAGTATTTTCTGCCCACTAGCCCATAGTGTTTTATCCTAGTGATCCTCCTCATGACTCAGTGCACAGTTCTCTATGGTGTGAATATATCATGGTTTATTCAATCATTCTCTATTAATGTACATCTGGTTCCCTCATTCTTAATCCTGAGCAGATAACCATCTGAGGAAAATCCATAACAAGGAAAACAAAACAAAAAACAGAAACAGAAAAAGGAACCTGGAAAACAGAGCCTATGTAGAGAAAACAAAAACTACTATATCTGCCGGGAAATTAGAAAAGTTATGTAACCATGGAAAAGAGAACAGGGTACTCCAATGAAGGAATGCTTACAGAATAAGAAAGAGCTCTTGGAAAAATCAAAGTGTGGAATCAGAAATTAAAAAAAATTAAAAACCAAAAACTTCATTAAGAAGGATCAGAAGATAAAGTTGAGGAAAGCTCTCAGAAATTAGAGCAAAAAACCAAAAAACCAAAACCCCATAAAGATGGAAAATAGGAGAGAAGTGATTTGAAAATCAGGGGACTACATCATAGAGATCAGTCCTGGAAGTCCAATATTTGAATAACAGGAATTCCTAAAAGAGAGAATAGGGAAAATGGAGGAGAAGAAATAACAAAATTATTTAAGATAATTTCCAAGAACCAAAGAGCTTGAGTTTCAAGACTGAAAGAACTCACTCAGTATACAGTGGATGGATGAATAGGCTTGCATCACAGAGTATCATTGTACAACTTCAAAACATTGGGGAGAAAAAGAAGATTTTTTTAGACTTCTAAAAATTAAAAAAAAAAAAGAGGTCACATGAGTAATTGGATGTTTTCAGAATTTGCAACAGCAGAAGTGGAAGCTAGTGGTCATTGGAGTAATAGCTTCAAAGTCCTGAAGGAAAATGATTTCCAACCTAGAATTTTATACCCAGCCAAACTATATTGAGGGTGAAGGTTTTCAGACAAACACAATCTAAAAAAAAAAATTACCCGATGATGCATAAAACTGGAAAAAAAAAAACCAATAACAAGAAGTAGAGTGTTATTTAGAGACACAAACACAGCCATCAAAACAATCAGCTAACAGAGGTAAAAGTGGTTGCCCCTGGGAATAGATCACGTGGGGGGGGGGAATTCTCTTTCAACTGTGAGAATGAGTAATTTTGATAAAAATATAAAAATAGCAGATAAAAAATATCAGAGAGAGAAGAAACAATTTTTTTTTAAAAAGATGACTTTTGAGAACTGTTTTAAGTTGATGTGACTGTTTTGAAGACTATGATAAAAGACACAGAGGAAGAAGTATGACTCTGAGATGTTTATAGAAACTGGTTAAAGCATCAAAGTTTAGAGGCACCTTTTAAACCATCTGCACTCACCAATCTCCTGGCTTGCCCTCCTTTATGTAAGAACCTGACTAGGCCTTCTGGAAAAAGAGACTCCTTTCAGTTGGCAAAAAAAAAAAAAAAAAAAGAGAGAGAGAGAGAGAGACATGCTGGAAGAGGTGGCTTGGGCCTTTCCTAAATACAGAACTGGGAGATGTTGGGAAAAGCATTGAAGAAAGGATATGTCAACTTTCTTAAAAGTGAAAGGACCAGTGATGCCAGGGAAATGCCAAATAGCTCCAATGATTTGGAGACTAACAGTGTTTCCCAAATTTATTTCATGTTATAATCACCAGGGGAGCCTTTAAAAATCCTGAGGCCCATATCATACTGCATACCAATTAAATCAGATTAAGTAGGAGTAGGGGCCAGACATCAGTATTTTTTTTCTTTTTTTTTTTTTTGACCATGCCGGGGGACTTGCAGGATCTTAGTTCCCCCACCTGGGCCCTCAGCAGTGAAAGCATGGAGTCCTAATCACTGGACCATCAGAGAATTCCCCCGACATCAGTATTTTTTCAAAGACCCTCAGGTGATTCCTGTGTGCAGTCAAGTTTGGGAACCACCGGGGTAGAGTGTGTGTATGAGGAGGATAAGACTGAAAGGATAGGGTAAAATTGTGAAGGGTCTCAAATGCCCAGCTACTAGAGGGCAATGGAGGTGCCACTGAAAGCTTTTGAACTGGAAGTGATGCAGTGTGGTATATGGGGAGATTAATACATAGAAGAAGTGGGAGGAGGTGAGTTCCAGAAGCACGGACAACACTGGCTAGACTGATAGTCTAGTTCTTAGAGTCAGAGGAAGCAGCACAGAGAAGTACGCAGGCTGTGTGCGTTTGGTGAGTCCACGGGTCACCGAGTCCTCCCTGCCTCATTGGAAACTACTGTTCCTCTCTCTCAAGCTCCACGGGGCCCGTCTGGTGTGGTGGTCCCCCAGATGGGTGGGAGAACCACCAGGAGGCAGTGTCGGCCAAAGCCCGGCCCAAGAGAGGGCGGCGGACTCCGCTCTCTGATTGGGCCAGATCCCCGCCGTGGAGGAAAGTGATCCCCGTCCCAGAGAAGTTGAGGACCGAGCAGGGGCGGTGGGTAAGGAGGCTGTGCAGATTTTTGCGCCAGCAACCGAAGGGGCAATGACAGCCTGAGGTTGTCCTAACTGCCCCCCAACTCCTTAGGTCGTCACTGCCCTTCCTTGCTATTCCCGCCTGCGGTGAGAGGTTCACTCCTCTGCCGGCGCCATGAAAAAGCCAGTGAGGGTCTAGAAGTCGGCGGCCTCGCCGACCTCTTCCCACCCGAATCCCCAGCACCCCTACAATGGAGGGCCGAGCGCACAGTAAGTACTCCATATGCAAGGAAAGACTCAACGGAGGCAAACAGGAAGTGGGAGCTGCTGGGCACGAGGGGCATCGACCCCGGGCTTGGCCCCCTAGCTTCTTTGTTGTCGGGGACGGGAGGCCAGGGGCAGAGGGGGGCCAAGGCCGTGAGCTGACCATTTCCTCAGTACCCCCGACAATCGCGGCGACCCAGCTAGGGCGAGAAGTCACGGTGACCGAAACCTGTCGGAGGGGGGCTGTATGCTCGCCCGGTCCCTCGTGACGACTCGAAGCACTCGTTTTCCAAAGGCGGCCGAGAGCCACCCCACTGGAGCGCTCGCCCGCAAGATGGGATACATCGAAACGCCTCTTTTGAACACACGGTGACAAAGACCCCCTTCCACCCAGCGGTGACGTGCACGTGACAATTTTCGGGCCGTGGCAACTACGTGGGAACTTGGAATAGGTCTGCGGCTGCACACAGCCGGGCGCCGGGGTCCCCGCACCCACACCCCGCTCGTCAGGGCCCGGGGGCCGAGCCACTGCGAGCAGGGGACACCCCCCAGGGACCTCCCCCGCCGCGCCTGTCCCCCGGGAAGCGGCTCCCGAGGCGGCGGCGCCGGCCATGTGGGACCCTCGGGCAACCAGGTGCGTAGCGGCGCGGGAAGCGTGGGGGTCGCCTCCGCCTTCCGGGCCCCGCGCCTCTTTCCGGAAGGAGGCGGACCCGCGCTGGGGCCGGCTACCCACGAGGCTGCGTACGGACTGGCTGCCTTGGCGCTCATCCAGGTGCAGACTCGGGCCTGTTGCGCGGGGTCGGGCAAGGGGGGCGGCTACGGCCTTCCAGGCGAAGGGGGACGGGGCGCGCGCTGCGACAGGACTGCGGCGGCGTGCGGCCTGCCTCGTCCCCACCCGGGCACCGAAGATGAGGCTCCCGGGCCCACCTCCCGCCTCCTTCCGGGGACCCCGAGGCCGCGAGTGAAAAGACCAGGGAACGCGCCCCCGGGACATGCCTCGGGCTGGCAGGCGCCTGGGCGCAGGGCGGGATTTGTGGGGAACTTGGGAGAGTGCCGGCCACTTCCCGGCCGGAGGAGGTTGGCGATTCTAGCTCCAGGCAGGCCTCTCCCCCAGCCTGCTGGATCGTGAGCTGGGCTTGCCCGAAAGGGGCTTCACGGCCCACCGTCCTCGGCTAAACGAGTGGGAGGAGGGGATTGCAGTAGGGGCCCGGGGCTCAGAAGCAGAGTCCCCAGAAGCCCAGGCTTCTGCTTCTGAGCGTTTGCAAACGCGGACTCGGAGCCCGGAGCCTGGGAGGCGCAATCCTCCCCCTCGCCGCGCGCCCACCAGGAGCCCTAGCCGGATGAAATTGTGCCTTTCTGCAGGCCCGCTCCCAGCTGGGGGCGTTTCTGGGAGGCTGCAAGCTTTGGTGCTTCCTAGGGAAAATATTTCGGGAGCTGTGCAATTTGAAAAAAACAAAAATTTAAAGAGGAGAGAGAATGGGGGACTCTGAGGTCTCTAGTCCCCAGCCCAGTTGCTTGTGGTCCAATCAGTCCATACTTGGGAAGAAAGCAGGGAGCCAAGGGCCTTTCGTTCCCAGCACCCACGTTCTGCCCCCTGCCTGGTGCTGAGCCTCCAAGGTGGAAGACGCCTTTCTGAAGAAAGGCTGATACCCGGATGGCTTGGTCTTTTATAGTTCACACTGTTTTGTGCTTTATAGGAAGTACTACCTTGTAGGAGAGTCAGAAGTTTGTTTCAACTGTTTTGCAGTCAACTCTGTTTTGTAGAATTGCGGAATGGATGCTTGAGTTCTAAGTACCCTGTGCCGGCCCTTGCATCCTCCACAGGGCATGGAGGTGGGATGGGTGTGTGTGGCATTTGTCCCTAGGGTCAGATCCCTCTGCTTCAGGCCTGTGATCTTTTCAGTCTTTTCCTGATCAAGATCCACAGTAGAGAAGCACACCCACCTACATACATATATAAGTACAAAACTGCAAGAAGAGCTTCACAGGATATTTATTCTCTTTACAGGGAGAGGCACAGTGATATTTTCTATCCTATTCTATTTTCTGTTTTTTAAGAAAGCTAGTCATAATCCCTTAACTTGATTTGATGACTGACTAACCAATTCTAGGTGGCAAGCTTTCTTTGGGGCACCCCCAGAGGGGCTGAGGAGAGAGCATCAGCATTTCCCTGGGAACTAACTTTGGAAGGGGTGAGCTGGTTGATGAGACATGAAGAAGGCTGAGATTCAAACTTGAGTAAGGAGAGTATTGTAGGTTGTGGCTGCAGAGGTGGGCTGAAGGGTACTTCTGGTTACTCTGGCTCCATGTGTCTGGCCCCGCCAAGCTGGCCGCCTGCCATAAGCATAGTGAGTGGGGTCTTGTGTGAGTGGTGTGAGTGCTGGGGAGGTAGGGGAGTAATGGCTTCTTGCCATTATGTCTTTTTTTCTTTTCTTTTCTTTTCTTTTTTTTGAGGAAGAAAGAAGGAGAGTGCTGAAAGGCTGCCACGAGCTCTGGATTCATAAATTCGAAAGGGGACTCTTAAGTCTCTGTGCAGAATTTCACAGCAGGGTCAGGAGCAGGGCTGTGAATATTTTACAGATGAGGAGCCTGAGGCCCATCACCTGGTAGTCACTATAGCTAATTAGTAGTAGATCTGGGGTTAGACCAAAAAGAGGCTTTGTCTTTGTGGAATTCTTAAACTTCTCATTGCTGACCAGTCCTCTTTTCCTGCACTTGCTACCAAAGTCCCATGGCTATGCTGTGTACCCTCTTATTATTTTATTTTTGCTTCTTGGGATGAAGATTCTGTTAGCAGACAAAGTAGAGCCCGCAAGCCCCATGTTTGGGTGGGGAAGGTAAGTGACCCTGAGGATGTTTTTAAAAACTGAAGTGGGGTTGGGCTGTGGGCCTCTGGTCACTGTCATGGTGTGGCATCGCTTTTATTGACCTCGAGGAGCAAGCTCTCCTCTGCCTTTCCAGATGAGGAAGTGGAGCTGACAAATCAGTGCCCTGCCTCTGGGTTTCCAGTCAGTGACACAGCTGACCGTGGCTCCTGGCTTTTGTAATAAGTTTCCTTGAAGTGTAGCCTGAGGTTCTTAAGGCCAAGAAATCTTTGTTATGAGAAATCTTTACAAGAAGACTTTGGGGGAAATGGACAGTCTCTTTAGCAAGGATGACAGTTTACGTTACTGCTGAGATTGATGGTGTGGACAGTGGCAAGGGTGGGGCTAAAATCTGGGTTTAAACTTTATTTTTTATTTTTGGCCGTGACACACGGCTTGTGGGGAGTCTTAGTTCCCCAACCAGGGATTGAACCCGTGCGCTCAGTGAAAGTGTGGCATCCTAACCACTGGACTGGCAGGGAATTCCCTGTTTGTTTTTTAATATTTGTTTATTTATTTGGTTGCACCAGGTCTTAGTTGCAGCACGGAGCTCCTTAGTTGGGGCATGCAAACTCTTAGTTGCGGCATGCATGTGGGATCTAGTTCCCTGACCAGGGATTGAACCCGGGCCTGCTGCATTGGGAGCACAGAGTCTTAACCCCTGTACCACCAGGGGAGTCCCTCCCTGGGTTTAAACTTTAAAAAAAAAAGGTATTGAACAAGGTAAACAGACATCTTGTGAACCCCAAAATCTCACAGTGCCCAAACCAAGAGCAGTGTTCTTTCTTTGGTTAGTGAGGTTGTCCATTCTGCCTGATCAGACGTTTTTCTTTGTTTCAAATTTCCTAAGTAAGCATTGCCTTGTTTCCTTGATTTTGTGGAAAATCTGGAAGTGTGAATGAGCCTTACCTCTGACCCCCTGACCCAGCTTACCTGATCTACTCCATCTTTTGCCTGGGCGTTGAACATCAGCATCAGTACCCACCTGCACCCCCGTGGCACATTTGTCTGAGCTTCCGTGAGCCTGGCGAGCTGGTGGGACCTCCTGTGTGTCTGTTGGAGACAAGCCACGTCTGGGTTTAGCGATGTCTGTGTTTGAAGTTCCGGTGACATCTAGATTGAGACGTTTTTATCTTTTAAGCACTGAGTCCTCCGATCAATGGGGTCAGCACTTGGAAAGGGGGCGGGATTGCTAGCCTTAGAAAATGGTGATGACCTTTTGAAGGTGTAGGGGCAGAAAAATGTTCCCTTCTCTTTTACGTTCTTTGGCTGGTTCTAATAATTAAATTGACATAAGAGATTAACAGGAAAAAAACATTTAATTTCCTGCATATGGGAGCGCCATAAAAATATGAGACTCAAAGAAGTGACCAATACAGGAAGCTTTTAGGCAAAGAAACAATACATTTGTGAAGCATTGACAAGACAAAGGGGCTTGGGGTAATAAATTGGTGAAAAAGTAACAAGGTTTGTTTACACCACGCTCTTGGCCCTAAATTCCCTGTCTCTGGTGACAAGGATGCCTTCTTACCCTCCCGGTACAGGGAGGGTGCCTTTCACATGGGAAATTTATTTTCTGCTTCCAGGGAGACAAAGGAGGGTCACAGTGTCCTTTTTGCACCGGCTGTTTGTCAAGTACCTTTAATTCAAAATAATCACTATGCTAGAGGGGCATATTATTGGGTGGCATATTCAGAGGAAACCACGCCATTTTGGGGAAACTGCACAACAACAGAAAATATACAGAATTATGTGCTCTATTGAGCAGCTGGATTTACTGTGAAAAATACTCGGATCACAGCCTTGAACTGGGATGACTTTCGTGTCCACCTGCAGCTCCTGGGGCTGTCTCCTTTGGTCACCCTCGGGCCAGCTCATCCTCTGCCATCAGAGTCCACTCCACCTGGAGGCTCCAAAATTGGTGACTTCCAAGGCTTACTGGCGTCTGGGGTCTGAACTCACTGTCCAGGTACTAAGGGTCCCCGTAATCTGGCCTCAGACTTTCTCTCTAATATACCCTTTCTTCTCCCATCAGTATCTCACCTCTTTTTGCTTTTCTGTTTTCCAAGGCAGTTTCTGTCCTCATATACCTGAGGGCTCGTACTGGCCAATGGAGGGTGTAAACACCCAAGACCTAGGCGCTGCTAACTGGGTCAGAACAGAGGCAGTGCCAGGCAACCCTGTGAGAAAGGGTGAGGACCTGCAGACAAGCCCTCCAGGAGGGTTCCCAGATCCTGAATCCTTCCCAGGACGAAGTCTGGGAGGTCAGCTTTGAGCTGTGCCCAGACAGATGGAGGGCACTTCCAGCAGGCAGACTGAGGGGCGCCAGGAGGGAGAGGGGACATTCCAGGTAAAAGGGGCAGCTTCGGGCTTCCCTGGTGGCGCAGTGGTTGAGAGTCCGCTCCAAAGTTGAAGTCTTCTTTAGGCAAAAAGGAATCATTTTCTTTCCACTTATAAGACACTATTCATAGAATTTCCTTTATGAAATAAAAGATTAGGTTAGTACTTCTCCTTGCTTCTCTCTCATACCCAGGGAAATAGGCATGAATACCAAAAAAAAAAAAAAAAAAAAAAAAGAATAGTGGTGAGCAAAAGGCCTTATACGCACCAATATAATAATAATAATAATAATGATAATAATAATAGTTGACTCTGTGCCGGGCTCTGTATTAAGTGTATTTCATATATTTTTATTTAATCCTCATAAAAATATTATAAGCAATCTCCATTGTACAGGTTTATCTGCACCAGAATGTAAGCTTCATGAGGGCAGCAGAGGTTTGGGTCAGTCCTGCTTATTCCCATGTCCCAGCATCCAGCAGAGTGCCTGGCACACAGGAGGTGCTCAATACTTGTTGACTGGTTGAGGAAAGAGGGAGTCCAGTCATGTAGTTGATACTGTCCTTGTTCTGCACTAAGGAAACTGAGGTCCAGGGTTAAGGGAATTGGCTACCTGACACCAGGCCTGGGAGAGGCCCAGTGGAACTGGATCCCAGGTTTCTGGACTTTCTCTTCTGTGAGGAGAGAGACACTCCTATCCTCCCCGTGGTGCTGGCTGTGGCCCTGTGACACGCTGTGCAAAGGCATGTGACAGGGAGGGAGCCAGATGAATTTGGGTTCATGTGGTTACAACATGGAGAAGGCTGGAAAGGGAAGTTGAAAGGGGTGTGTGTGTGTGTGTAACAGCTTTGTATTTTATTTAGAAGGCTGGGAGAGTGGGTGAACCACATCTTTTCAGCCTAGCCCAAGTTCGCATTTTTTTCAAGGCCAAGTGCAAAGCCCTGTGTTTCAGGAAACTGTCAGCTGGTGTTAGAACTTGGGCTAGACCTCAGGTCCCCCCAGCACTGCTAAGGGATCTCCCTTCGAGGGGGTGCCCTTCAGGGACACCTGTAGACTCTTATTTATGGGAAGCTCCTGGGCACCTCTGGATCCTTCCCATGCCCCAGTGGATGGTGTGTCAGGCTCTCTGCTGTGTTTGTCTTGCCTTTCAGACTGAGGTGAAAGCAGGTTGCTGTGGTCTTAGGGGTGGGAGGTGGGACAGAGGCCATTAATCTGCATCTAAAGTATTACAGAGGGGCTTGGGGAGGGATGCGGAGGTGAGTGTGACTGGGCTGCTGTTATCCAACTTGAGTTCTCTGAATGAGAAAGCACCTTTGTTCATGGGCTGTCACGGGGGCGGGGTGGGGGTGGGGCTTATGCCCTTGTAGGGGCTGCTCCAACTTCACAACCATCTGTAGCTCCCAGGTGCTCTGAGGGAGAGTGGGAAGCCTAAATGAAGGGGTTGTGGCAGTAGTTGGGCAGCCTGGATTTAGCACAGTTACTGAGTCAAGACTTATGAGCAGCCTGAGCTGGCCGATGTGTAACTTCCTCATTTGTCTTGGGGCAGAGTGTGGAATGCCAGCTTTTCAGGGTCGCTTTTTTCCAGGTTTGATTTTAATTTTCAAGGCCACCCTTCCTGTTTCCCCCAGTCCCCCTGACTGCTTGTTCACCTCATCTCTCTGGGGTATTGTGAATACAGATTTTGGTATCAGACTTGGCTTTGTGCCTTGTTTGGAGAAGTCCCTTTTCTTTTTTTTTTTTTTGTCCTTTTTAAAATAAATTTATTTATTTTATTTTTGGCTGCGTTGGGTCTTTGCTACTGCACTCGGGCTTTCTCTGGTTGCATCAAGCAGGGGCTACTCTTCATTGTGGTGCGCGGGCTTCTCCTTGCGGTGGCTTCTCTTGTTGCAGAGCACGGGCTCTAGGTGAGCGGGCTTCAGTAGTTGTGGCTCACGGGCTCAGTAGTTGTGGTGCATGGACCTAGTTGCTCCGTGGCATGTGGGATCGTCCCAGACCAGGGCTCGAACCCGCGTCCCCTGCATTGGCAGGCGGATTCTTAACCACTGCGCCACTAGGGAAGCCCCCCCACCCCTTTTCTTTGATTAAACCTGTTTTCTGATCTGTAAAATTGGGATCATAATTATACTTCCCTCACTGGCATTGTCAGGGACATTTGATGAGAAAATGTCCGAGAAGGGCTTAGCATAGGGCCTGGCACACAGTAAGTGCTCCGTGAATGTTACCTGTTATCACACAGCTGCCTGGGACTACTCTCATTCGAACTGAGCAGTGCAAAAAGGCCAATCTGTGACACACATGGAGGAGAAATTGTGCCCACCCCCAGCCACCAACTGGGAGGGGTGGCCTCCTTATGGCCTTCCTCTTTGGAGGTCAAGTGATTGAGACTCCACTTCAGAGCCAGGAGTTGAGATGCATCCATCTTCGCCCTTCAGCGATATTTCTTGAGCATCTTCCAGGGACCTAGTGGTTTTAGGTACTTGGAACATCTCCCTTTCAGGGTCCAAACCATCTGCACTCTATCCAAGACTAAAATGTGCTGGAAAGCTCTTAGCTCTTCCTTCCTTGAGAATGAATTTCTTTAGTCTGAGTTTACATTCTTCCTCCTGTTTATTTATTTATTTATTTATTGGAGTTAAAATACTTCTCTTGTGAAATTATGGGGACAGCAGATGGTACACCTTTATTTCTTTCTTTATAAAGATGGTACACTTAAAAAAAATGTTCTGATTTGGCAACTTAAGGAGTTGGCAACGTTATTTAGATTCCCTTCGATTTCTTTTCTGTGTGGGCAAATGTTACTGTTTGTCAGTTCCAAAAGTCTGCCACTGATCTACAGGATTATTCTTTGCTTTTAGCATTTCTGAATCTCTGGGACTATCTTTTCACAGGTGATATGTGGCCCTGTTTGCTGACTGTTGAATTTTCAACAGGTGCTTATAAATTTGGGTAAACATTTTTCTCCTTTGTTTTCCCCAAATTGCCAACAGCTTTGGCAGCTTTATTTTGGTTGGAGTCATCTGGTTGTTTCCAGTTTGTACTTTGTGTGGTTGGCTTTTATTAAATCTGTGTCCTTCTCTGAGGGAACAATTGACATTTCTTGGCTTTCCCGGAGATGGCCAGAAGGCCAAACCACCAGTGAAATCGGCTAGTTTAAATGAAACCCCCCCAAACCTTTCTTCCTCTCCCATTTCTCCGCTTAATCTGTTTCTGATAGGTAAAGAAAGCCAGAGAGTCATTTATTCAGGCAACAACGCTGAGTCCTCGGTTGCAGAAATAATAAAACTTAGTAAAACTTAGTTTCTGCCTTAAGGGTTCAGGCTACTGGGGAAAGGCAGAAAAACAGTGTCTAGTATGGAGCTTTTGAGACCTAGCACAAGGCCTGCAACATCGAGGTTATGGGGGAAATACATGTTGAAAGAATGGTTAGATCCTAACTCAGAGCGTTAAGTGGTTATAAAAGCTACACACAGGGCCTGACAGAGGCGTTCAGAGCAGCAGTGGTGACTTCAGCTGGGGTGAGCGTGGCAGTTGACAGGTTTGCAGGGATGTAGAGTGTAGGGGAGAAGGGCCACAGAATCTGAAAGTCCTTTGGAACTTTCATGGAACTTGTGCTTGAGAGGAGGTGGGGGTGGAGGAGGCCTCATTCATGATCCTGGAGGCTTTTTTAACCTGGGCACAGCACATGATCTGATGGATCTGGGGACTGTCTTGCTGATGGCGATGAAGAGGCTGAGCAGGAGCTGGGTGAGTGTGGAGCAGGGAGCGCTAATTACAAGGCCGATATGGTAGCAATCCAGGCTGATGGGGGCGATATCTCTGGAGGGTGTGTGTGAACCCAGCTTGGGGACACCTGTTCCGGGTCCTGCATGCCTCTTTAGGGGAGACAAAGCTGAGGGTGAGGTGGGGAAAAAGTGACTTGCTGTAGGGCACTTTGGGTGTTCATGTGCTTGGATGCACAAATTGATTTTGGCCCAAGTCTTCGTTATGCAAACTAGGAGTGGCACACAGGATTCATCTGTGGCATGAAATTGTGGCCACCTAGAATGAATGTTGCCAAAAGGATTCTGAGGCCTCCTCAGGCCCTGTGGGCATGAGTAATGTGACCAGAGGCATCGGGTGGGAGGGGCAGGACCCCGGATAGGGATGCTTGCCTAACGCGAAGTCGTAGAGAGGGGTGAAATAGGCAAGCCATTCTCACTTCCTTCCTTTCTAGTGAATGAAAGAAAAAACTCCAATGACTTAGGCCAAAGGTGGAAAGTTCTGGAAGGCTGCTGCTGTCTTTGGCAACCAGGGAAGGTGCAGGGCAGCTGCTGGCCCTCAGAGGCAGGGGAATGTGGACTTGTGGGGCCCCAGAAGGCCCTCCTTCTGCCTCTCCTCTCTCCAGGTATAGGAACTGTCATCTCTCTCCCAGAGTGGTTTCTCCTCTGGGTTGGGGGTAAGGCCACACACACTCTTCTGGAGCCTCCTACCCGAGCGGCCACCACCAGAGGAACTTTTCCCAAAATTCCAGTCCATACCCTCCCAGGAAGGGGGACTCTCTGGCCTGGAGGTCTGGCACCCAGAGCCCAGTCGGGGCCCTGGGCCTGCCTCCACACACTTGGGCGCATCCTTTCAAAGGAGCAATCCCAGTAGAGAAAGATTTGGGACCATTTTCAGATGTTAACACCGCTGATCCCTCCCACCCTTCATTCAAGGCCTTGAAGAACAGATTTTCCTCAGCTGCTTAACTGGTAATTTCAGGGAACCCCTGTGAAAACTGGCAAATCCTAGGGCTGTGGTTTTGCCCCCCCTCCCCTCAGGGCTATGTATATATGTTTGTGTGTGTGTGTGTGTGTGTGTGTGTGTGTGTGTATTTTTTTAATTGGAGTATAGTTGATTTACAATGTTGTGTTAGTTTCTGCTGTACAGCAAAGTGAATCAGTTATACATATATATATATCCACTACTTTTTAGATTCTTTTCCCATACAGGTTATTACAGAGTGTTGGGTCGAGTTCCCTGTGCTACCCAGTAGGTCCTTATTATCAATACTTATCTATTTTAAGCCAGGACATGGAAGCAACCTAAGTGTCCATCGAGAGATGAATGGATAAAGAAGATGTGGCACATATATACAATGGAATATTACTCAGCCATAAAAAGAAATGAAATTGAGTCATTTGTAGTGAGGTGGATGGACCTAGAGACTGTCTTACAGAGTGAAGTAAGTCAGAAAGAGAAAAACAAATAGTGTGTGCTAACACATATATATGGAATCTAAAAAAAAAAGAAAAAATGGTTCTGAAGAACCTAGGGGCAGGACAGGAGTAAAGACGCAGATGTAGACAATGGAGTTGAGGACACGTGGAGGGGAAAGGATAAGCTGGGACGAAGTGAGAGAGTGGCATGGACATATATACACTACCAAATGTAAAATAGATAGCTAGTGGGAAGCAGCCGCATAGCACAGGGAGATCAGCTTGGTGCTTTGTGACCACCTAGAGGGGTGGGATAGGGAGGATGGGAGGGAGACACAAGAGGAGATATGGGGTTGTATGTATACGTATAGCTGATTCACTTTGTTATACAGCAGAAACTGACACACCATTTTAAAGCAATTATACTCTGATAAAGATGTTAAAAAAATAGTTATTTTATATACAGTAGTGTGTATATGTCAATCTCAATCTTCCAATTTATCCGTTCCCCCCTGGTAACCACAAGATTGTTTTCTACATCTGTAGCTCTATTTCTGTTTTGCAAATAAGTTCATTTGTACTGTTTTTTTTAGATTCCACATATAAGCGCTATCATATGATATTTGTCCTTCTCTGTCTATTTCACTCTGTATGACCCCGGGGCTATGTTTTTAACAAAATATTTTCTCTTTGCTGGGTAAACAAAGCAAAGGTTCTGTAAATGTTGCAGGGATCACCACAGCCCATACTGCTAACCTGAACCTTCCTGAACTGGGGGCAAGACCAGGTTCTGGTCCTGGCTTTCCTGCCCACCCACAGGCGGTGTGGCCCAGGGTGCTGGGTGGGGGCAGGAGTCAGCCCAGGTCTCACCCCTGGTGCTCACCCCATTGTGACTGTGGTTAGGCCCCCGAATCTCTGAGCCTGGGGTTCCTTGCTCGGGAAAGTTTAGTCCAACCATCTCACTTTCTGAAATCCTTTCTCTTAATATAATTCTGGGAATATATTCAGAGAGGTGTTGTATTATGTTCCTAGGTCTGCAGGAAGTAATTGTGCAACCACAAACTGGGTGACTTGACAGAAAGGTATACTTTCCTAGTTCAGGAGCATCTTCCCCATTTTTTTCAGATCTGCTCCTCAAAGATCATCACTCATATTCATTTCTTTTTTTTTTTTTTTTTTTTTTAATTTGCGGTCCGCGGGCCTCTCACTGTTGTGGCCTCTCCCATTGCGGGGCACAGGCTCCGGACGCGCAGGCTCAGCGGCCATGGCTCACGGGCCCAGCCGCTCCGCGGCATGTGGGATCGGCCTGGACCGGCGCACGAACCCGTGTCCCCTGCATCGGCAGGGGGACTCTCAACCACTGTGCCACCAGGGAAGCCCAGCCTTATATTTTCAACAACTATAGTGTTCTCTACTGAGCTGTACATTCTTTATGTAAACGTCTCCACTTGTTGGACTTTTGGATTTGTATCCTTTTTGCTTTGACAAAGAATGAGGCAATTAACATCCTCATGTACTTGAACGAAATAGGTCTGTATAATAAATTCCAAGCGGCTGTGTGGGAAGTTTGTGCATTTCTGAAGACAGATGCTGCACCACTTAATCTTGCCATTTTAGCTGTATGTGAGAGTGATTCTCCACCCATAATTTTGCTACTTAGGGTGTTATTAAACTATTTTCAGGGCTTTTTGATGTACAGAAGTTTTAAATTTTTAATGAATTCATGTCTATCACTGTATGGTTTCTGCTTTTGTTATCATTAGAATGGCCTTCTCAAATGTGAAGATTACATACAATTTTTTCATTGCATTAAAACCTTTTCGAATTTATGTAATTCAAGAATCAAAAAATGCAAAAAGGTTACAATGAAAAGGCGGGATTAGGTCTCTCCGCTCCCTCCTCCATTCCATACCCCAGTAAAGGTAAATAATTTTATTTCTGGTGCATCCTTCCAGAATTTCTTTATGCATATATAAGCAATTGCAAATATATATTCTTACTCAGCCCTCCCCTCTGTCTTTTAAAAATTTTGCACAAAATGGAACGTAATGTACACACTGTTCTAAATTTGCTTTGTGCAAATATATTTTGCAAATTATCCCAGATCAGTAAATACAAAGCATCTTCTTTCTTTTTTTTTCTTTCTTTCTTTTTAAAAACTTGTGTAATACTTCACTGTAGGGGGATGGCTACGCTATAATTTATTAAACCAGTCCTCTGTTGATGGGCATTCAAGCTGGTCCCAGTCTTTTATTATTGTAAACAATTTGACAGTGAATAACGTTGTACATCTACCATTTCCTGTGTGTGCAATCGGTCTGTAACATTGATTCCCAGAAGTGGAACTGCTGGGTCAAAGGCCCTATGTATGTGGCACTTGATTAGATCTGACCAAGTTTCCTCCTGGAGCGGTTGAAGATAATCTAAAATTTGTAGCTGTGGTTTCTTTCTCTCAGTGCTTTTTTAAAAAGCATTGGTATTAAAAAAATGAGATATTTGCAGCTAATAAAAGGCACAGATTTTAAGGGTTCAATGAGCTTTAACCAATGTATATACCTGTGTGACCACCATCCCAATCACAGTAGAGAACATTTCCATCCCCCAGAAAGTGCACTCACACCCCCTTTCCAGTCAGTCGTCCTCCTCCTTCCCTAGGCAACCACTCTTCTGCTTTCTTAGATATGCCAGTTCTGGAGCATCAGCCAAATGGAATCACACAGTATACTGTCTTCTGAGTCTGGCTTCTCTTGCTTAACATAATGTTTTTGAGGTTCTTTACATTGCTGTGTGTGCCAGCAGTTTCTTTTTATTGCTGTGGTGTCTTTTATTTTTTAACCTTTTTTTTAAAACATTTAAAAAATTTTATTTATTTTATTCATTTATATTTGGCTGCATTGGGTCTTCGTTACCACGTGAGGGCTTTCTCTAGTTGTGGTGAGTGGGGGCTACTCTTCGTTGCGGTGCGTGGGCTTCTCATTGCGGTGGCTTCTCTTGTGGAGCACAGGCCGTAGGCGCGCGGGCTTCAGTAGTTGTGGCACACGGGCTCAGTAGTTGTGGCTCATGGGCTCTAGAGTGCAGGCTCAGTAGTTGTGGCGCACGGGCTTAGTTGCTCTGCAGCATGTGGATCTTCCCGGATCAGGGCTCGAACCCATGTCCCCTGCATTGGCAGGTGGATTGTTAACCGCTGCACCACTAGGGAAGCCCCTGCCATGGTGTCTTTTTAACACTAGTATTTTTTCATTGACTTAAACGAATTTTGGTATATGATATGTTAGTTTTCTATGGCTACCATGTTAAATGTCCACGAACAGTGGCTGAAAATCATGCAGATTAATTACCTCACAGTCTGTAGGTGAGACATCCGGGTTTGCGCAGCAGGTTTTACAAAGCTGAAATCAAGGTATTGGCTGGCCGGGCTCTTACAGGGAGGGTCTGCCAAGAATCCTCTTCTTCTTCTTTTTTTTTTTTTTAAATATTTATTTATTTATTTATTTGGTTGCACCGGGTCTTAGTTGTGGCAGGTAAGCTCCTTAGTTGCAGCACGTGGGCTCCTTAGTGTCAGCACATGGGCTCCTTAGTTGCAGCTTGCCGGCTCCTTAGTTGTAGCACATGGGCTCCTTAGTTGCCGCAGGCAGGCTACTTAGTTACGGCTCCAGGGCTCCTTAGTTGTGGCATACATGTGGGATTTAGTTCCCTGACCAGGGATCAAACCCGGGCCCTTGCATTGGGAGTGCAGAGTCTTATCCACTGTATCACCAGGGAAATCCCCAAGAATCCTCTTCTAAGCTCAGTCGTGTTGTAGGCAGCATCCAGTTCCTTGCAGCTGTAGGACCAAGGTTCCTGTTTCCTGTCACCCAGGAGCCTCTCTCTGTTTCCAAGGCCACCTGCATTCCTCCCCACGATGCCTCCCTCCATCTTCGAGGCACGAAGTGATGGGGCTAGTCTTTCTTGGGTTTCACATCTGCTGCTGCATCTCTCTTGCCTTCCTATTCCCCAGCATCTTTCTGACTCCAGCCAGAGAAGGTTTTCTGCTTTAGAGGATTCATGTAATTAGATTGGGCTCACCCAATCCAGGATAATAGCCTTGTTTTACAGTCTGTAATCCTGATTACATCTACAAAGGCCGTTTTGCCACACAATGCATTGACAGGTTCTGGAGATTGGGGCATGGACATCCTTGGGGGAGGGTGTGTGTGTGTGTGTGTGTGTGTGTGTGTGTGTGTGTGTGTGTGTGTGTGTGTGTGTGTGTGT
>NW_006789542.1:1304086-1308739 GCF_000442215.2 Lipotes vexillifer | reverse complement strand
CCTATTTTAAAAGCTACTTTTTTCACACATGGAATTCTTTTATAGTGTATGTTTATTTCTGGACATTCTGTTTTGTTCCACTGATTTGCTTGCTTTCACGTTAGTATCAAACTTTAAAAATTAGTTAAGTTTTATGAATACATTTTAAAATGTTAGAGAAGGTTTTCCTCTTGATACTTTTCTTTTTGTTAAGAATATCTTGGCTATTCTGTCTTGTGTATTCTGAGAGGAATTTGAGAATTCTTGCATTCATTTCTTTAAATATCCTGTTTTTTAATTGGAATTTTGTTGAAAATACATTAATTAATTTAGAGAGGATTTGATATTTTATAATAGTGAATTTCTCCAGACAGAATAATGTTGAGTATTAAAAGTTAAAATTCAAGACTGTTTTTTGTTTGTTTTTTTTTTGCGATACGCAGGCCTCTCACTGTTGTGGCCTCTCCCGTTGCGAAGCACAAGCTCCGGACGCGCAGGCTCAGCGGCCATGGCTCAGGGGCCCAGCCGCTCCGCGGCATGTGGGATCTTCCCAGACCGGGGCATGAACCCGTGTCCCCTGCATCGGCAGGCGGACTCTCAACCACTGCGCCACCAGGGAAGCCCAAGACTTTTTTTCAGTAAAGTTTTATTTGTTTTTTTCCTTATCAGTTTTGCAATTTTAAGAGTGCTAGTGGCTATTTTATAAGGAGATTTTTTTTTAAGTTTCTATGAGAATTTTATGTGTAATATATACTTACATTTTTTTAGTTAAAATTTTTCTCATTACTCTTTTTTCTTTGAAAATCTGTGTCTGTTCCCTCAGGTTGGACAGATACAAGGGTTTTTTTCTGCTTATTTGGGTTTGTTTTTTTTTTCTCCTGTGTTAATTTAAGCCTTTAAACATCAAATTGTAAAGCAGTGTAAATATAACTGACTTCCCAGGAGTCCTGCTTCTGCTTTTATGCACATAGTGACATGTTCCATGTGTAATCGAGAATTTAACAGAAAACATGCTTTGAAGTACTGGTTAGTTGCAGGACAGGAGTGAGTCAGTCTGAGGTGAATCGAGGCTTAGTATGAATATCAGGGGAAACAGGACTTTCAGTTGGCTGTATTGACAGGTCTGAACAGTAGGGATCAAACTTGAATAGTGGACTAAAACTGTTCTGTCCCCCTCAGACAGAAACCAAGCTGCTTCATGGAATCATGTCAGAAACTTTTCTTCTTTATGCTTGCTTCGCAAGGTCAATGACAGCTTAATTGACTTGTATCTTGCTTTTGCACGTCTTTGCTCTGTTTAAGGGAATAAGTAGGATGGAAACTTAAGGTTGTGTATTTATGGGGAAGCTATGGAACAGTGAGCTAGTTTCTAGTTGTACTACTGCGGCCACTAAACGGAGGATATATGGCAACCTGTGACCCCACGTTCTATGCCGAAATGTGGTGCAGAAGTAATTCCATGAGAACTTAGCTCCTGATAGCAGATATTATTCATCCCAATGTGTTAGATGTTGTGTGGGATAGAAAGGCAGCACGGTGCTCAGAGGTGGGAATAGGATAGTGCAAGGAGCGTGGAAATTGCACCCCTTCCCCCAAGAGAAAAAGAAAGAAAAACAAAGAAAACAAATTGGAGTCCCCAGAATGAGTATTGACCTTCGATATTTATCCCGGACTGTCTGTACCCACCTTCCTGTGGGGAGCAGGAGGGAGTCGGTTTTAAGAATTGCTGTCTCTGGCCTCAGTCTGGAATTGTCTCTACACACAGCTTTCCAGAGTTGATCTTGGATCATCCACTAATTTGGGGGTGTTTTGAAAGGATTTTAATAAAAAAAGAAACACCACCACCAGAAACCAAAAGAAGTAAACACATTTGCTGTTAGGATGTCAAGTCGTACCCAGATAAGAGATAGGGGAAAAGTGTCTCTCTGCCCCTTTCAGCTGCCCCGAGCCCACCCCGGTTTTCAGTTTTGCTCCTACAAGTCAGTTATAGAAAACTTCATGTGTATATACACAATGGAACTATAATGGAAAAGAATTGAAAAAAAAGAATAGATATATACATATATATGTGTAACCCAATCACTGTACTATACACCTGAAACTAATACAACATTATAAATCAACTATCCTTCGATAACCAAAACAAACACACACACACACACACACACACACACACACACACACACACACAACTATAACAACCTGCATCTGCTCTGTTTCAGACTTGCTTGTTTCAGAACCTCCCCAGTGCGTTTGCATTTTTCTTGCATCTACTTCCTCCATTGTTGCCAGGCAGCCCTGGCCACCTCCCAACAACTGGACCTTGAATCCTCCTAGGGACATAGTGAAACTGAGCAAAGGACAACTCTACCCCTGTGAAACTGCCTTTACGTTCTAATCTTTTAGCTTTAGCCCCGCTGACAAAACTGAAAGTGCAGGGGTGTGATCGCTCGGTGCCAGCAAGTGTCACACTCAAGGATCTGACTGCCTGCTGACCGTTTAGCCTCTGCCTTGGCTCTTCAGAGTGGAGTCGAGCTCCCAAAGTCAGCCCACCTACCTTTGGATTCCAGCACTACCACTGTCCCTGGGACTATGGCAAGGCGCTTACCTCTCCTTGCCTCAGTTTCCCCATATTGTGTCAAATGGGGACACAGTCAAGCCTACCTCCTGGGGCTTCTTGTAAGAATGAAATGACGTGATGCTGTAAAGCATGTAGCAGGTGCTAACTACATATTCTTTCTCAAGGGTATTGGCATTATGGTAAATTATTAGCACTTGTATTTAACAGTTTCATCCTATAAATAGACTGCTCACTTGTTAAAAGGAAGACTCAATAGCTGAGCCCTAAGTATTCAAAGGCAGAGACATAAAGCATTCTCCCCTGCAATGAGGATGTAACTGTAAGTAAATCCTACTGAGAAACAAAAAGCCTTCCCTGTGGTTGGCAATCTCCCTTTCCCCTGTCGCGTGATTGCACCAAGAAAAAATAGAGATGTAAGTGGATGAATACATTTGATGTCTACTCACATAACGTTAAGAGCTCACTCTTGGTTTCTAGAGGAGTATGAAAAAAATTTCTGACGTGAATAGTTTTTATTGTATTTGTAAATACAGTGGAAAGGTTTTGTGTTTGGATTCTTCAATTAAGCCCTTAAAGAGTCTCATTTTAATAACATTTATGGTCTGCTTATGAAGGTGGAACATTCTTGGGCAACTGGAAATTCAAAAAGCACGAGGAGGAAGATTAAAACCCTGCCTAATCCCTATGGTGTGGCTGTTAACATTCTGGCGTGTTTTCAATACATTAGACGTGTTTAAAATTTAATTTGGGATTATACGCCTTTTTATGTAGCCCATATCTTTCATTTACTAGCTTAGCCTATCATTAAGTGTTCTTTTACAACATGACTTTAAAAATAACTGTGTGGGGCTTCCCTGGTGGCGCAGTGGTTGAGAGTCCGCCTGCCGATGCAAGGGACGTGGGTTTGTGCCCTGGTCCGGGAAGATCCCACATGCCACGGAGTGGCTGGGCCCATGAGGCATGGCCGCTGAGCCTGCGCGTCCGGAGCCTGTGCTCCGCATCAGGAGAGGCCACAGCAGTGAGAGGCCCGCGTACCGCAAAAAAAACAAAACAAAACAAAACAAAACAACTGTGTGCTGTTCTACCATATGGATATTGTACAACTAATTCAAATCCGTTGTACATTATGGAATATTTAGGGTTATTTCTGGTTTTTCACTGTGGCAAACATCCATGAGGCTAAAAATATATCAGCGATGTAGTGTAAAAAGGATATGACTGGGGCTTCCCTGGTGGCGTAGTAGTTGAGAGTCCGCCTGCCGATGCAGGGGACACGGGTTCGTGCCCCGGTCCGGGAAGATCCCACAGGCAGCAGAGCGGCTGGGCCTGTAAGCCATGGCCGCTGAGCCTGCGCGTCCGGAGCCTGTGCTCCGCAACGGGAGAGGCCACAACAGTGAGAGGCCCGCGTACCACAAAAAAAAAAAAAAGGAATATGACTGCTCCCACCATTTGGGGTCATTCTTTTAAGTATTTCCCAGTGATCCCTTGCCATTTTAATTCTTCATTTCTTTGCTTACTAGTGACGGTGGACCTGGGTATCCACTCTCCATGTATTTAGCAATTACTTGTATTCCTTTGTGAATTTTCTGTTTAGGGCCTTACACATTTTGGTCAGGGTTGTTGGTTCTTTCTTGCAGTGAAAAGGTATTTATCAAAGAGGGGTATCGGGAATTCCCTGGCGGTCCAGTGGTTAAGACTCAGTGCTTTCACTGCCGTGGGCCTGGGTTCAGTCCCTGGTCGGGGAACTAAGATCCCACAAGCTGAGTGGTGTGGCCAAAAAAAAGGAGTGGGGTATTAACCCTTTGTCGGTTGTTACAGCCATTTCCTTTTTCTAGCTGTCCAAAAATGGCCAGTTTAAAATTATTTATTGGACACACTGGCCTGCAATATTTGAAAGAGAAACATGTTTTTATTCTCTATTCAATCAATTCTTTAATTTTTTTTCATGTTCTACTCTGTCATCTCTGTATAAATGTGAGCCATAAAATTGAGAGATTATTTAATGCAAAGTCTAGGTGGAATTTCGTATTCTGACTTGTTTAGCAATCACATGCCTCATTCTGGTACAGCTCTGCCTGAGGAACGCAGGAATG
>NW_006789542.1:1301953-1303937 GCF_000442215.2 Lipotes vexillifer | reverse complement strand
AATGCAGTTCAAAAGCCCAGTAAGTTCATATGGGTTTAAAATAAGCCACCACTTCTATCTGCTTGAGTCTGCTTCCCCAGCCCCAGAACCCCTGGACAAGATTTGAAATAAGAACAATAAGAATTATTCTCTATCCAAGAATTGTGCTGCTGGAGAAGGCCTTTGGTAATTGTATGACCCCACAGGTGCAGGGCGTCTGCAGCCACCTGAAGTGTCCTCATTTTTAAGACCCTCCCCACTGCCTTGCCTTTGCTGCTGCCATCTTGGGAGGAGAAAATTCTAAGGGACATCTCTTCTGACCCCTACCTTTTTTTTGGCCACAGCGTGCGGCATGCAGGATCTTAGTTCCCCCCCAACAGGGATCGAACCTGTGCCCCCTGAAATGGAAGCACATAGTCTTAACCACTGGACTGTAAGAATGAAATGACGTGATGGAAGTCCCTGACCCCCACTTGTTCCCTGCCTCGTTGGCAGCTGCTTCTCAGGGCTCTCCAAGGCCTCTCCTCTCCACTGCCTTGGTTCAACAAACACTTGCTGAGGCCCATCAGGTGGGCAGGGTTCCAGGCCCTTCTCTCCAACCACCCAGAGACCACACCAGAGAGAATCAGTAACAGACAGCCTGTCTGAGTCTGGCATTCAAATTTATTACACCACAGATATTTAAGTACCCGTTCTGTGTTAGGCCATAGCATTACAAAATAAATAAAACCAGAGTCATGAAAGAGGCAGGTGCTTCCTGGGGGATGCAGACAGGTAAGCAGGCAGTGGTAGTCTCAGAGACAAATACTCGGAGGCTTATTTTACTAGTGTTTTTAGGAAGAGAGGAGGGTGGGAGAGGCAGTGGTGGTGGCCCTGTGTCCTAGCCCCTTGAGGCCTTTAGGGCTGTACCTCCCCTCCCCTTTCCCTCCTTCTAAGAGAGTGGAAGGACTGTCAGCTCCTTGTATGAGTAGGTGATGCAGGACAGGGTCAAGGGCAGAAACTTGGAATTGGAGTCAGAATCGGGGAGCGCCGTTAGTAGATCCTTAGGCAGGTGACTTGAACCTCTTTGAGCCTCAGTCTCCTCATCTGAACAGTGAGGACAGAGCCTCCTTCTGGGCTGCTGTGATGGGTAAATCAGAGAGTAATACTAGTGGCGGTTATGGGAAGAGCTGCCACTACCTGCCAGCTTTATGTCGGCTTGTGCATGGAAGCAGCCTCCTTGCTCAGAGCCTAGCTGGTCATTAACACAGAATAAATGGAATCATTCTGGCTGCTGCTCCTGAGGTCAGAAGAGAACTGAGGAAGAAACCGTCTCATCAGTGCAGACACCCAGTCTGGTTCCCGGGTGGTGAGGGGTGTGGTCAGGGTGTAACCTAGGCCGGTGGGAGGGGCCAGGATGAACAACCTGCCTCTCCAGACTCAGCGATGCAGATGTGGAGGGGAAGGAGGCCTGTTCAGGCGGGCAGCCAGCCTTTCTTTCCTCCGTCTCCTCACAGGATGGACCCCACAGCTTACGCTGAGCAGTTGAAAGAATCTGGCAACCAGGTTTTTAAGAATGGGAACTTCTCTTTGGCCATCAGAAAGTACGATGAAGCCATCCAGATTCTCCTGCACTTATACCAGTGGGGGTAAGTGTTTGGATTTTCTCCCTGCCTTTTGTTTGTTGTTTTTTTAAGTAAAGGGGGACTCACTCTCTTGCTTTTGTTTTTTTCTCATTTGTTAACACACCACCTAGTTTCTGTTTCCTTTCTCCTCCCACTTTCTATTTCTCTTCTCTGCAGTGTTAGCTCGGAGACTAGAGGAATTCAGGAAATGGAAAGTGAAACATAGGGGACTGTTGATAAACATTACAAACTTCCCCTTCTTTCTGGTTCCAGGATCAGAGGTCCTGGGATGACTGAAGCCCCCAAGCCCCTCACTTGTCATTCATTTCATCTTGTTTATCCATTCCATCAACCCCCTGGCCACAGGGCACACCACCAGGAACTAAGCCTCACCTCTTTCC
>NW_006789542.1:1299678-1301932 GCF_000442215.2 Lipotes vexillifer | reverse complement strand
TTTCCCTGCCCCTTCAACTTCTAGCAGACCTGTTCCCAAACATTTCAGGATCACGACTGCTTACAGGCAGGACCCCAAAGAGCTTTTGTTGATGTAGTTTGTAACTATCAATAAAGCCCGTATTAGAACTCAAAACTGAGAAACATTTAAAATACGTATTTATTCATCTTTTTAAAAATAGCAGTAATAAACCCATGACATTAACATAAGCAACATTTTTATGAGAAATAACTATTTTTCAAAATGAAAAATTTGGTGAGAAGAGTTTTACATTTTACATTTTCGCAAGTCTCTTTAATGTCTGTCTCAATGGAAGATGTCTGTCTCCTCACATCTGCTTCTGCATTTAGTCTGTTGTGATACCACACGCCAGGTAGCCTCTGGAAAATTCCCCATCCACGTGAGAGAATGAATGTGAAAAAGGCACACACTATCTTGGTATTATTGTATTAGTTTCCTGTTGCTGCTTTAACAAATGACCACCAGTTTAGTGGCTTAAAACAATACCCGTTGATTATCTTACACTTCTGGAGGTCAGAGGTCTGAAAGGAGTCTTACAAGGCAAAAATTAAGGTGTCACCAGGGCTGGTTCCTTGTGGAGGAGACTCCATTTCCTTGCCTCTTTTACCCTCGAATGGCTGCCTGTATCCTTGGCTTGTGGTCCCTTCCTGCATCCTCAAAGCGCATCATTCCGGTCTCTGCTTCTGTCGTCACATTCTCCTCTGCTGCGGCCAGCTCTCTCAGTCTCCCCCTTATAAGGACCTTTGTGACTGTATCATAATCCAGGATAATCTCCTCCTCTCAAGATCCTTAGATTAATCCCATCTCCAGAGTTCCTTTTGCCATAAAGGAAAACATTATTTGACATATATACAATAATATGTATTAAATGGATAATTAATAAGAACCTGCTGTATAAAAAAACAAATAAAATTCTAAAATTCAAAACAAAAAACCCATCATTTGGAAACCATTATTCAGCCAACTACAATTGTGAAGATATTTTGACCTTGGGAACTACTTGAAATGGTCTTGGGGACCCCCAGAGGTTCCCAGATCGTGCTCTGGGGACAGCTGTAATAGAGGAAGCAGAAGTTGGCATTTGTAGGGTGTATGCAGCCTAAACGTGTACCAAGAAGGGGTACTGACTTGAATTCCCAACACATGGCTCCCACCTCCTCCCTCCTTGGTGTCTACACTCCAGCTGGACTTGAATTGACTGCGATTGGCCTGAGCCTGTGTAGTTCTGTCATTCTGCCCCCTCTTGGTTCAGGTCAGAGCTGTGTCAGAGCTGGGCCTAGAGCTCCTCATTCGGGGGAAAACATTGACCTTTCTTGAAAAGTTAATGTTGTATCTTGGTTGTGGCCATAGACTGACCACACTGTGAGTACTCAGATCTCAGCGCCACCACTTACTAGCTGTGTGACCACTAACGGGACACCTGCCTGCACCCTCACATGTCGCCTGTCATGGGACCTTCCTGACACAGTTCCCCGTGCCCATCACTGCCTTCCTGCTGCTGCCAGCTGACATAGGGGTTTAGGGACTTGTGGTTAACTGAGCAGGTGCTCTCAGGAGAAGGGGACTGAGGGAGAAGCAGGATGGGGCAGGGATGGTGTCTCCGCTGGAGTCAGCTGCAGCCTGATCCCCTGGGGAGCTCTGGGGCCTGAGTTGTACTGCAGAGCTGTCCCACTAGGACAAGGAGGCTGAACTTTTAATTCCCATGTCAGTCAGTCACTGGTCATAGGCTGTCTGGCCCCAGGAGTTGTCCTAGGGAGTGGGGCTGGATTAGTCACCTCAGACTGCAGTAACAAACTACCACTGACAGGGTGGAATAACAACAGAAATTTATTCCTCACAGTTCTGGAGGCTGGGAAGTCCAAGGTCCAGGTGCCAGCCAATTCAGTTCCTGGTAAGTGCCCCCTTCCTGGTTTGCAGCCAGCCGCATTCTCGCTGCATCCTCACATGGTGGAGAGAGAGAACGGAAACCCTCTGCCGTCTCTTATAAGGGCACTAATCCTATCGTGAGGGACCCACTCTCCTGACTTCATCTAAACCTAATCACCTCCCCAAAGGCACCCTCTCCAAATACCATCACTGTGGGGGCTGGGGCCTCAACGTATGAATTTGTAGGGGGAGGGACACAGTCCATAATGGGGGTGTAACTTTCTGGGGAGAGGGCAGCTCCCATTAGGCTGAGGATAAATCTCTGGAGAACAGGGCGTCAGGAGACCCTAGCTGCAGCCAACACTCA
>NW_006789542.1:1297928-1299668 GCF_000442215.2 Lipotes vexillifer | reverse complement strand
CGGGAGCCCCTAGCTGCAGCCAACACTCATCCCTGCTGGGGTCGGCTGCACTGGCCAGGGTGTCTGGGCAGGACACATGACGACTACTACACTGTGGCCACGGCTCCATTGTCAGTTACCCTCTGACAACCCCACTGCTTCTTCTGTGCTTCTGGGTCCTCATCCTTCACTGAGAGGGAATGATGTGCAGTGAGAGGAGCCGGATACACCAAGCACTGCGGGTAGGGACATAGTAGAGGAGATTTTTGCTTTGCTTTATTTTTGTGGGTATCTATATTAACTAACTTTTCTGTCTGTATTATTTTTACAGTTAAAGTATTCAATAAAAAAAAAAAGAAGCATAAGCCTTGCTTTTCTACCTTGTGTGTCTTGAATTCAACAGCACTTGGGCTTCTGTTGACCTGTTATGGTATATTTTGTGTTTTGCTTCTTGCAACCTGGTTTCAGCACTAACCTTGCAGCTGTGTGACCCCCTAGACCCAGGCAGGAGGGGCCCTGACCTGCCAGGCTTTACAGGCCTGCTTTGGCCATCCTCCAGCTGTACCCTCCCCACAGGTGGGAGTCTGGGGCCAGGGGCTTTACCCAGCCAGAGCCCTTGCTTCCTCTTTCGTCCACACTGTGGGTACCAGGCCCCTGGAATGCCTGTCCATGGACCCTGCTCCTAGGGCCTACACAGGCCTCTTACCTGCAGTCCATTCTTTGGCGCGCTGTCCAAGGTCAGGAGTGTGGACAGAGCTTGGGATTGTGTCTTCTGCAGTGCAGGATGAAGGCTGAGATGGAAAGAGAAGAGGGAGGGGGCAGGGGTGCCAGCTTGGCTCACCCTGCCCTGACAGTGCCTGTGTTCTAAATTTGAAGCTTGCCTTTCAGTTATTATAAAGTAGAAGGCTAAAAGATATTTTATTGAACATTTGTAAGCTTGTAAGCCTTCAAATACTTAGACTAGCACGAGTCCAGTAGGACTTTCTGTGATGACGAAAATGTTCTGTAGTAGAGAATTTGGCTATTGAGTACTTAACAGGTGACTGATACAACTAAGGTACTGAATTTTAAATTTTATTTAATTTTAATTAATTTTAATTTAAATGGCTACACGTGGCCTGTGGCTACTGTATCGGACAGAGATTAACCACATGGTGTGAGGGCCTCCTTTTGCACTCTGGCCCTGGGTTCTGCACGCATTTGGGTGGCCCTGCCTATGTAGCAGAACAGTGTTCATCCTGCATCTTTTGCAGGGCCCGTGGGGACAGTGTGGTCATGTGTTCTGATGAGCTCTGCCTGTGAATGTGGGGTGGCTCCCACGGTGTCTGTTCTCTGCGAGGGCTCGGTGGGAACTCCCATCCTCTCCATCTTTTCGCAGCATCTTCTCCAATGGTCTCTAAAGGATAAAAAGACCTGTGGAGGGCTTCCCCGGTGGCGCAGTAGTTGAGAGTCCGCCTGCCGATGCAGGGGACACGGGTTCGTGCCCCGGTCTGGGAGGATCCCACGTGCCGCGTGAGCCATGGCCGCTGGGCCTGCGCGTCCGGAGCCTGTGCCCCGCGGTGGGAGAGGCCACAACAGTGAGAGGCCCGCGTATCGCAAAAAAAAAAAAAAGACCTGTGGAGATCAGTAGGAGTTAGACCCAAGGTGTTGAGAACATTTGTCGCGAAAAGTTGGGAACAGGATTTATGAGTGAGGAAGGGAGATTGGGACATCGCAAACATCCCAGGCTTTCCAGGCTATGAGGGTCAGTTGTCATAGGCA
>NW_006789542.1:1294977-1297918 GCF_000442215.2 Lipotes vexillifer | reverse complement strand
CCTGCTGAAACTCTGGCATGATGGCAGCAACCAGCACCAGAATGGTGGCCTTCAAGGTTCTGTATTTGCAGGATGAAAGAACTATTTACTGACCACCAGTTTGTCCTTTCTCACAGGGTTCCCTGCAGGGACTTGGCTGTGCTGCTGTGCAACAAATCCAATGCGTTTTACAGCCTCAGGAAATGGAACGAGGCCTACGTGGCCGCCAAGGAGTGTCTCCAGTGGGATCCAACCTACGTGAAGGTATGGTGACTGCCAGATGCTGCGGCTGCTGCCTCTTCCTCTTAATCTGCCTCCTTCCCTTCCTTCTTTTTAAAATGGAAATGCTAGGAGTGCTTCTCATTCAACTTTCTTTGCACTTAAGACAGATGTGCACAGAGCACACGTGCTGTATCTGGAGAAGAGCAAGAAGGATGGTGGCCAAGTGTTGAAAGGCATTTGTAGGGGAAAGCGGAGCCGGGCCTTTGGGCAGATGGAGTCCAGTGGAGATCCTGGTGGAACTCATTTTGTTCTGATGTAGTGGCACCAAAATTCATAGTCTGTTCATGTTCTTTGCAGTTTGCAAGTTTCACTGTCTTCTTTGTGGGCATAAGAATTCTCCGGGAGAGGGGATTTATGGCAATCTATATTTCTTGGAGTTTCTGCTTCTAATCAGAGAAGGGAGGCTCCAGGAAGGCTCCTTCCTCTTTCTTTCTTTCTTCCTTTCTTTCTTCCCTCCTTCCCTCCTTCCCTCCTTCCTTCCTTCCTTCCTTCCTTCCTTTCTTTCTTTCTTCCTTCCTTCCTTCCTTCCTTCCTTCCTTTTCTTTCTCTTTCTCTTTCTCTCTTTCTCTTTCTCTCTCTCTCTTTCTCTCTTTCTCTCTCTCTCTCTCTCCCTCCCTCCTTTCCTTTCCTTCCTCCTTTCCTCCCTTCCTCCCTTCCTTCCTTCCTCCCTTCCTTCCTTATTTGGTTGTGCTGGGTCTTTAGTTGCAGCAGGCAGGCTCCTTAGTTGCAGCACGTGGGCTCCTTAGTTGTGGCAGGTGGGCTCCTTAGTTGTGGCATGCAAACTCTTAGTTTTGGCATACATGTGGGATATAGTTACCTAACCAGGGAATGAGCCCCGGCCCCCTGCATTGGGAGTGGGGAGTCTTAACCGCTGTGCCACCAGGGAAGTCCCAGGAAGGCTTCTTTCTGCATCTGTTGAATCTCAGAGGCCTTCAGCTCAAAAGAATCCTTATGCCAAAGTGTCACATTTTGGGTTGATATATTCTGATCCCCTTCACCTCCCTCCAAAATAAAAGGTGAAACTTAGAACTGAGGAAGGTAAAGAAATGGGAAATTCTGTACCAGCTTGCTTGGTTGGTGCGGGGGTGGGGGGAACACCTTTTTTTTCTTTCCTTTTTCTGATTGTTATCTACTGTTTTAGACTTTTAAATGATGGTGAAAACAAATCAGTAAATAATCAGGGATTTGGTATTAAGTGGAATTTCAGGTGCTTGCTTTTTTATGAACCCAGTTGGTGAACACCTTGTGTTATCTTAGACAGAAAATTGTTTTGGTACCTCTTGATACTGATTCATTTTGATGGTTAAAGTGGGGAAAGCAGTACGAATCATTTTGTTCCTTCTCAAGAGTTTGACAGTTTGTTTACAGGCAAAACTGACAATTTTCTTGTATTAACCATTGTAATTTTCCTCTCTCTCCAGAAACCAAAAAAGTTTTTTGGCCTCTGGTGTATGTTGCCTATAATGCGGGGCTGAGTAAACCTCAGTGCTTGTCATTACCATTGGAAATTGTGTTTACTTTGATTGAAAGGAGCAGGGAACAGCTCCTGTGCTGACCTGACAATCTCATTCTTTTCCAGAACACACTGTATTTGTAGGATTGATTTCATTCCTCCCTTCTTGGCCAGGCTGCGATTTGAAGCATGAATACATAAACCACACATGTCATTGGAACCAGGCCTGCTCCCTTCTCTCTGGGTCCTATGTTAGATGCTGTACATGTCATGGACTTGAAAGGGATTATTTTCTTGCCAGTTAAAAAATGGCAGGAACAATGTGGAAATCCTGTATCCAGAGCTTGTTAGAAATCTGTATGTACCTAGAAGTCAGACTCCTGCAGTCTGTTTCCTCACAGCCTCAATCTTGCTTTCAGCAGCAGGTCAGAAAAGATGGGTGTGTTAACGGTTTTGCTTTTCTTCGTTGCAGGGATACTACCGAGCTGGTTATTCCTTGCTGCAGTTGCTCCAGCCTTATGAAGCTGCTCACATGTTTTTCAAGGGTCTGCGACTCGTGCAAAGCAGCCAGGACCACACCCAGGTTGCTGATTTCTTGGTGGGAGTCTTCACCACAATGGACAGTAAGTCAGGACTGGGGGGAGGCCCACCCTCTTTCTTTCTTTTAAAGTGCTTGTGATTTCTTTGAAAGCCTCCTGGGGACTCAGGTTTCTGGGGACATAATTACAGGGTGTTTTTCTTTGTGGCTCATTTATGTAGCTTGAATGAAAATGGTTTTTACACTAGAAAGCACATGGGAAGCTTTGTTGGCTGGGGCCTTTGTGAAGACAACTGGGTCTTTTTGCACAAATCACTTAAAGCTGTCCCAATTTTCCAGTTTTGTTTCAGACTTCTGAAGTTTTCTGTGTTGCTAGCCATAGGGATTTCCCTGCTTATACTATGTGTTTTACCTGATTTTTGCATGTATCTCTCCAGTGTGTCGAGAAATGTTCCTGTTTGCTATGAAAACAATCTGAAAAGGCTGAGGGAGGGGCCTGTGGAAGCTGACAGTCTACGAGGGACACACCAGGTTGGGCGGGGGGTGGCGGTTTGCATCACTTATTCGGTTATTAGTCTGAAGACCTGGCCTGTGAGATGGCTTTGTCCGTGGCCTGGAATTGGCAAAAATAGACAATTCTGAAACACAATGTAATATGCTCCCTGCCAGGGACAAAGGAGCTCTTTCCC
>NW_006789542.1:1294356-1294922 GCF_000442215.2 Lipotes vexillifer | reverse complement strand
TCTTTCCCTGGTTATCACAGCGCAGTCTAAAGTTCTGCCAATGGTCAGGCTGTTGTTTTCAAATACTGTGTTTGGTCAGATTTAAGATTGCACTAATTTAAGATGCACCACTAATTTATGGTCTGCCGTTGAGACAGCATCAATAGCAGCATGTGCCCCGATTCTAGAGATGGTAGAATGTGAACAATGACACATGTTAGAATTGCTGGAAAATGCTCTCAGCTTCAGAAATGGGGAAATTACTGCTGAAGATAGATTCAACTGATATAGATCCAGCTCTTCCCATTGCAATTGTGGGAAAGCAACTTTTGTGCTCTGTGGATGGGATCCTACAGATTTTTGGGAAGTTTGGCACAGAGAAGGGGAGAGAGCAGTGTCAGGCAGTGGGTGGGAAGGGGTTAGAGGTGGGCTCGGCTGTGTCTCCCGGCAGAGAAATAGGTGTCCAGACAGGTGCTAATGGGTCGCAGCTTTCCTGTCAGCCTTTTGCCGACAGTGACTAAAGCCTGCTTCCCTTTCCTCTGAACCTGATGGCTTGACCTATTCCCTACACTTCCTCATTGTTCTCT
>NW_006789542.1:1283307-1294162 GCF_000442215.2 Lipotes vexillifer | reverse complement strand
AAAAAAAAAAAAAAAAAAAAAAAAAAAGCCACTGTTCTGTCAGAAGCCAGGCCAGAGTTATGGGAATTCCAGACAACTGTCTCTTGGTGACTGCCCCTCTAAGAAATCTGGATCCTGAGGGGGGCAATTAACAGGGTTTCTTAGGGTAATGCATCCCAGACTTTTCTACCAAAGCATACCTGTTTTTGGAGGATGAATGTTATGCCCATGGCCCAATTTCTAAATTTTGATAAATGTATTTATGAAAATTGTGTATCTTTTTTATACAATATATGTTTTGCTATTTACTCATTTTTGAAAATCGATAATCCTAGAAGAGGTGCCATGTTATTCTGGCCCCTGACCTGTCACCTTGGATGTTCTCATCCATGAGTTTGCAGGGTCATGAAATGCAAAAGGCCACTAGCTTGAAAGAGTGCAAATTGACTCAAAGAGCTGCTTGACCTGGGTTCCCGTCTTGGTTTTGTCATGAACTAGCTGCACGATAAGCCACGAAGCTTGATCTCATTTCTCATAGTTTCTCACTGTTGGATGAAAATGATATTTGTCACCTTTCTTTCTTTCTTTATTTTTTTTGCGGTACGCAGGCCCCTCACTGTTGTGGCCTCTCCTGTTGCGGAGCGCAGGCTCCGGACGCGCAGGCTCAGTGGCCATGGCTCACGGGCCCAGCCGCTCCACGGCATGTGGGATCTTCCCGGACTGGGGCACGAACCCATGTCCCCTGCATCGGCAGGCGGACTCTCAACCACTGCGCCACCTGGGAAGCCCCTGTCACCTTTCTTAAAGGAAGTGAATTTTATAACTTCCCTTAAGCGCCCATGTCCTCCTCCATATATGGAGGTAATAGGCACTGCCTTATTGGTTTGTTTGAGGGATTACTATAACACCCATCACTGGGCTTGGCAAATAGAGAAGCTAAGTAAGTGTTAGGTCACATTATGCTGCCTTAGGGGACTGACTTTCACCCAAACTTAAAATGATTACCACTTCAATTATATAGGATTTTATATACTTTGAAAAGGCCTTTCTTTTTTTATTTAAAGTTTTAAAAATTTTTATACAGTTTTTAAAGTTTACTTTCCATTTACAGTTATTACAAAATATTGGCTATATTCCCTATGTTGTACAATACTTCCTTGAGTCTACCTCCCACTCCCCCACCCCTATATGGCCCCTCCTTTTTTTTTTTGGCTGTACTACGTGGCTTGCAGGATCTTAGTTCCCTGACCAGGGATCGAACCCTTGCCCCGTGCAGTGAAAGCATCGAGTCCTAACCCCTGGACCACCAGGGAATTCCCAGTTCTCTTTTCTTTTTGATATCTTAAATTTATCATTTGTCTATGTGTGGTCTTAATTGGAGGACCTTTTCCTGGATGTTCTAGACTTTCCCTAAGTTAAAATTTCTAAATTCTGGAACTTTCTTTCAGGTGACCCTATTGTTCTGCAAAGTTTCTTGCCCTGGTTCGATTATATTTTCACTACTGGATTCTCAACTGAAGTGTGGCAATCTGTAATAGAAAAGTTGGCAAAGAAAGGATTCTGGCATGTAAGTGAAAGGAGATGGCTCTCTTGTGGGGAAGGTACATTCTTGCTTAAATGATTTCTTTCTGCTGGCACTAGGGAATTATAATTTAGTACTTGCTTATCTTGATGCCAAAGTAACTTTTAAACTTTAACCTCATTAAAGATGACAAGTCACTGAGATATATCGGTTCGCCAGTTTCCATTTTTTAAGCTAGGAAAACAGTTTGTGGCACCTCACTCTTTGCTGTGTCTCCACTGTCATCAAAGAAGTGTAAAGTCCAGATGCTAATGGTGATGTGGAATGAGGGAAATAAACAATTGCCTATTCATCTTCATAATCCTCTTTATATGGCATTTGCTAGCCAAGGCCTGATAACGTGCCTGTGCTTCTCAGAGGCTTGCTGTATGATTTCAAGGGACTGTTACCCTCAGGTAGCAGCAAGGCTGTAGGACCTTAATCCAGAGCCAGGAATCCTTGGGATGGAGGAGCCCAGTGGACTGTGGAAGCTGGGCTTCAGTGCCACACAGGTGCCTCCCTGAATCCAAATCCTCCCCAGTCTAGTCTAGGCTAATTCCTTCCTCTCTGAGCCTCATTTCCTCATTTGGAAGTTGCAGGATATAAACCTATTCCCTCCCAGTTGAGGTGAGGGTTAGAAATAATGGACCAAAAGCACCTGATAATAATGTTCATTGAGGGTTTACAGTGTGCCAGACACTGAGCCAAAGGGGTTTTATAGCACCTGGCACCTGTATGCTCAGTGCCCAATGAGTAGTAGCTGTCATTGACGCCAGCCTATAAGCGCTCTTGAGAATGGGCTGGCCCAGGCTGGGAGTTTGGTTAGAAAGGGCCTGCAGGGTTTTTAAAGCCAGGCAGTCCAGAAAAGTCACCAAAAGCAAGGGCAGCCTGTAAGGACTCTGGACCCAGGAAGGCTGGATGACTGTAGGATACAGGATTCTTCGGTTTTTGAGAAGGTCACGGGTGCTATTGGGAATCTAATGAAATCGATGGGACTCTCTTTGCACACACACACACACACACAATTACAAGTGTAGCTTCAGGGAGTTCATGGGAACCCCCTAAAGTCTGGCCACGGGCTCCCAGAAGCACATCCCCATATTACAGTCTCGAGAACGTGGCAGTGAGGGGGCAGAAAGCAGGCTGCATTCTTGGGGAACCAGGAATCAGAAATCTGGGGCCCTGTTAACAAGAAATCTGGGATCTTCTCTTTTCCGATAAGATGGGTAAACTAAGAGATCTTTCTAGCTTTATTTTAAAAAGTGCTAAAATTCTGTGATTCCAAGTGTTAGGGTAGATCTGTGAGTGGGAGGCCTTAGGCCTCATTAACAGGAAAGTAGTTCCATTTACAGCTCCCAGGAAAGAACGTTTAATGTCCCCTCTTCCCCACGTGGGATGAACGTGAATAGAGCTCCATAGTCTATGTGGGGAGGGAGGGAGTGGGAGCCCAGTAGCTCCTGACAGGCTATCACCCAGCCAGCCACGATGGCCCAGGAATCTAGCCCAAGTGGTGGTCCCATATCCTACCAGCAGTGGAGCCTAGGCCATTTTCAAACACTGCAGACAAAGGCACCTTATAAAAGCCAGGCCAGCCATCAGGATTGTCAGAGCCCTGAACCTGTCATCTGGGAGTGTCTGGGCAGTAGGATCTGTTTAGGGTGAGCAGTTAAGAGTGGGCATCAAACTGAAAGAAGCTGGAAGCAAGATGTAGCCATAGACTGAGTCCCTGTGGTGCCACGCCCACCGGCAAGAGCATATGTCAGAGACGTGGATTCTGAGACTGGGTCTCCAGTCATGGCCATGCCAAGCCTAGAACTCCTGGACCAGCTGGCGTACCTGGATGATCCCAGTAGGGGCCTCTCAGGATTTGCTCTCTGTGTGACCTAAGGAAAGTTGCTTAACTTCTCTGGGATTCAGTTTAGGGTCAGTGGTTTAACAACGGACTTTCTGAGAAAAAAAAAAAAAAAAAAGTCCTGATCTGCGGCATTTGCCACTTCCTGTAGTGTAAATTCTCTCGACTTCAATGGCCAATTTCAAGCTGCTAAGTCAACTGGAGGACTCACATTTGGGAAGAGATGTGCACAGTGAGCTCTCACTGATAGGAGCTGCCCCAGCACACCACTCGCTAGGGTCTCGTGGACCCCAAATAGCAGTAATGTGCTAAAGAATTAATTGGGGTGGGCTATTTCAAAAGGATTTGATTCTTCTACTTGCTAAGCTTTAAGAGCTTTGCAGGAAATTACTTCTTTACCTCCCTGCCCCTGTACTGTCCCAATGCTGCCTGCCGTCGGCTACTCCTGTCCTCAGCAGGCTTTGAGAAAAGGTGGAGAGAGCTTAGCTCTCAGCACCAACAGGAAGTTTGCCAGACAGAGACACTTTGGTTATCATGGCTCAGGCTGAAGAGCTTGGCAGGTGACTTAAAGAGACAGGGCTAGAGGGTGTCTTGTTCTGTTTTTTTGTTTCTGTGTTTTAAAGCTTAAGATTAATTTTGTTCTAATAACCCATGTGGAGACCATTATTGTTCCAGCTTTTTCTGTTTCTCCCCTTTCATCAGTCATTTCTACTTCTGTCAGCGAGAAAAGACCGGCTACCGAGAAATCTCCACGTCCCAAATTTATCACTGAAAAGTCTCTTTGAGGTAAGGTGGCTTCTTGACACATACGGTTTCAAGTCAGGCCACTTCTGGCCTGTGGTGTTTGGGACCTTCCCCTTCAGCCACCTCACTGCAAATTTGTTATTTATAGTAATCTTAGGCTGGGGCCACAGCTAATCAGGGTTTTACTGATTCTAAACTTTGTGGGTGGGGGGTGGGAGAAGGGGGACTTGGATGAAGGCGGTCAAAAGGTAACCACTTCCAGTTATATGATAAATAAGTCCTAGGGATGTCATGTACAACATGATGAATAGAATGAACACGGCTATATGTTCTATATGAAAGTTGTTGAGAGAGCAAATCCTGAGCGCTCTCATCACAAAAAGAATTTTTTTTTAAATTTAATATTGTATCTATATGAGATGATGGATGTTCACTAAACTTGTGGTCATCGTTTCACGATGTAGGTAAGCCAGATCATTCTGCTATACACCTTAAATATGTACAGTGCTGTATATCAAACTATATCTCAATAAAACTGGAAGAAAAAGAACCCCAAACTCTATGGGGAAGGAGTTTGAAGTTTCATATTGATATGGCCACTGCCATAATTCTTCCTGTGTTTTTTTTTTCTCCAGAAATATGTCTTCATCAGACTTTATGAGAAAATGGAACAGGTGCCCAGGCTAGTCCAGTGGCTCATCTCCATGGGTGCGAGCATTGAGACCATAGGACCGTACCCTCTGCACACCCTCATGCGCCTCTGCATCCAGGCCAGTGAGTTCTTTCCTCATGGTACGCCCTCCACGCTGCCCTCCAGCTCGGGCCTCAGGGACTGTGCTTAGCTCAAGTGAAACCAGAATGTGGAATATTCAGATGATTTGAATAGTTCATGATTTGATCATTCAGATGAATGAAGGCAGCAAGGAAACAGCATCATTTTTCCTTCTCCCGGGACCTCATAGCTAGAGGCCCACACTGAAAGGATTCTGTGTTCTCAGACAGATCCTGGCAGCAGAGTGGAGCCCTGGGATTCAAGGACAGGCCTTGGGACAGACAGCCTTTGCTGGACAGAGCTCTCAGGGAAGCTGTGGAGGGAGTTTCCTCCTGGTGGCAAAGGCAGCCATGGTCTTTTTCCTAGTTCATTTTCTCTCGACTAGAGGACCAACTCTAGTGGGTTGGGGAGTGGGAGGGGGGAAACCCCAAGGGAAACACTAGCTATTGCTGATACAGTTTGCTTGTGGTTCTTTTAAAGGAATCCTATTTTCATATATGTATATATAATTTTTCTTTTTTTAGTCTTCACCACCTGGCTATAGGATTTGAATTTTAAAATATTTTTATCATTAAAACACACATACAATATCCACATTTACACTTTAGATAGAAGTTTGTTTTTCTTTTCTAAGCATATGTAGCTTCACTGTTGGACACTGACCCACACTATCTTAGAGCCAGAAGGAGCCAAGAGAACTTGTCTACACTGTCTTCCTCTTTTAGGCTGTAGCATCTCCTCAGGATGGGAGTAGGGGTGGCCAGTGGCTTGAAGACCTGAGCCCCCATCTTTGCTCCAGCCAGATTTGCCCTATCGTTATACATTTCATCTGTTGTATAAAAGGTATCACTCTTATACAGTGGATAAAACATTTAAAAGTATAAAGTCTGATTAAAAGCAGTCTGATCCAATCCTCCCAGTTTCCAATTAGGTGTGCCTCTGGGTATGAAAGTCACAATTCCTCTCTGTGTCTACTTTTTAAGTTTGCTCCTGCGGTTAGAGGCAGGTGTGGATGAGATCAAGTCTTCAAGTTTATCCCCGATTTGTCTCTCAGAGGAAAACTGACATGGTGACACATGGTGTCCACAGAGTTGGCAGAATTATGTGGCTTTCCAGGACTTACAAGGAAGGAGTCTGGGGAAGGAGTTTGAAATCTCTGTCCTGTTGATAGTAACGTAGTGGGGTAATGATCGTTGCCCTGCCCAGGTCCTCTTTACGACCAGTGCCCCCAGCCCCACCTGCTGCACCCCAGCCTCCTTTGCCAGGGAGCTGCTCTTTGCCAAAAGGCACCATGTCCCTCTCTGGAGGCGGTTCTGTAGCTCTGGATTGATTGACACCGGGGTACAAAAGGTGAGCCCCTGCCTCAAGGTGGGTCAGCACTGTAGTGCAGTTCCTGCTCCACAGCTCCCCGTGGGATCAGGCTGAAGCCGACTCAGCTGAGGCCACATCTCTGCTTGCCTTCATCCCCTGCCCTGCCCTGCTTCCCTCCCCGTCTCTCTCCCTCTGTCAGTAAATCACACGTACAAGAATCTCTGTCTCAGGCTCTGCTTCTAGGGAATCTGACTTAAGTTTCCTATGAATAACTTAATATGACTCATCCTTTCAATGCACAAACTCTGTGTCTCCACACCTGTTTGTGGCAAGTGACAATGTGTGTTGGATGCCCCTTGGGTTCCCTCGGTGTGGTGCACAGTGATTTGCTTTGCAGCTTTTCTTTGTGTTGACAATAACATCAGTAACTCATTCCTTCAGGGGAAAACCATCTTTTCAAGTGGTTAATGGACTACAAGCCCGAGTGGAAAGGTCAGATCAACCAGAAGGACAAGGATGGCCGTACCGTCCTGCACATGGTTGCCGCCCACTCCCCAGGGTACCTCACCAAGCGTAAGTGGCAGCACCACTCGGAGCTGTGCTGTGGGTGGAGTGACTTCAGGCGCTTGGGAACCCACACAACTGACCGCTTTACCCTTGCCATCCTGTGACAGGCTTTAATAGTCAAAAATATCAAATTATGCATTCCTTTTTTTTTTGGATCATATTTTCAGTTTGCTTTTCAGAAAGAAGTTTAATATATTTTATCCTTGAAAGTCTTATCACAGTGATACTCTTCTTGAGCAAAAGTACTTACGTAGCTTTAAATTTTAAAAAACTTTCTGTGATTTAAGACTCTAAGCATTAATTGTTTTCTGGATTTAATTATTACAAAATTATTATTATTACAGAGATCACCAAAGCAAGATAAATATATTAAATTTTCTGTAAGTAATTGTTAAAAAAAATAATTTTGGAGGGAGGTGAGAGAAGGATGTGTCATGGTGCCTTTTAAAAGGGGCTTGGCAGCTACTTGATTTTCCCTTAGGTTGATACTCTGGAGGTCAGGAGCTTTCACCTCCTTTGGGGCAATACTTTGGTAATTGGATGAGTTCTCTATGCTATGTAACCAATCACCGTAAACTTAATGGCTTAAAATGACACTCTAACTCTGTAGGTTAGTAGTCTGACATGATCTGACTGAGTTTTCTGCTCAGTGTCTCTTGAGACTGTAATCAAGGTACTGTCTAAGGCTGCATTCTCATCTGGAGTTGCAGGCCTTCCTTCAAGCTCACATGATTGTGGCAGAATCCGGTTCCTTGTAGTTTGCAGGACAGAGGTCCCGTTTTCTTGCTGGCTGTCAGCTTCTACAGATCGCACACATTCTTTGTCCTATGGCCTCCTCTGTCTTCAAAGCCAGCAGGGGAAAACTTCTTGCGCATCAGATTCCTCATACTTTGAATCTCTGCCCTCTTCTGTCTCTGACCTCTAAACCTTTGACCTTTAGGGTTCATGTGATCAGGCCGGGATAATCTCCCTATCTTAAAGTCAACTGCTTTGGGACCTTAAATACATTTGCAAAGTCTCATCATAGCAGAGTTTAGATTAGTATTAAATGGGTAACTGGGAGAAGGTGTGTGTACACCAGGGGTTGGGAATCTCAGGGTCTGTCTGAGAATTCTGCCTATCACAGTGAGGTACTTGATGGGTAAGAAGTATGACTTTTTAATTTTGTCTTATTTTTGTAAAATGGGAGAAAAGCAGTTGGGACTGGGGAGATGGGGAAGGAGAGCATCACCAGCAGGACGATACCTGGAGTAGAGGTGCTTTGTTAAGGTGGTAAATTTTAGGAAAGCACGGGTATGGAAGCTGGGAATTGGGCATTGATTCCTTTAACCCTCTGTGCTCACATAAGTCTTGGTACCTCCAGGGATACACCTGTTACATTCTGAAATCTGTTGCACCTGTGATCACAGAGACACCTTGATGCTTGGCAAATAGATATGTCAAAGCAGCAAATGGAGGGCTTCCCTGGTGGCACAGAGGTTGAGAGTCTGCCTGCCGATGCATGGGACATGGGTTCGTGCCCCGGTCTGGGAGGATCCCACGTGCCGCGGAGCGGCTGGGCCCGTGAGCCATGGCCGCTGAGCCTGCGCGCCCGGAGGCTGTGCTCCGCAGCGGGAGAGGCCACAACAGTGAGAGGCCCACATACCGCAAAAAAAAAACAAAAAAAAAGCAGCAAATGGAGCTGGCAGCCAGAGGTGGGGCTGCAAGGGTTGAAACAGTGACAATAAGACCCTGATGCAAAAGCAATTGCCACTTTCTTCTCTTGTCTCCAGACAGGCTTTTTTTCTGGGAGTATATTCTGTTTCCTCTCTAGGGAATAAAGAAATCTGAAGTCACAGCTTGCTGTCATCCTTACAGCTGTAACTGTTGCCTAGTAACCAGATTCCCCCTCTCCTTGCTTTTTGCCAAGGAGAGGGGAGAAAGGTAGAGAGGAGCACACTTCTGAACCTCTTAAAATCTATTGTCCTTCCCACTCCACACAGGACTCCTTGCTCTGGGGACTTGGCTGAATTGCCCAAGGCCGTCAGTTTCTATAAGCAGAGAGGGACACTGGTCCCCTTGCCCCAGGCTGCTCAGACCGGGAACTGGGAGGAAGTGCACTCATGGGGACGTCTCCTTATGGAAGAAACCATGACAAACCCCACCCTGCTTCTCACTTTGGCCTGCTCTAGGACAAACAGACGATGTGCAGATGCTCCTGAGCTTTGGGGCAGACCCCACTCTGCTGGATCGACAGTCCCGGTCCGCCGTGGATGTCCTGAAGAGGAGCAAGAACTTCAGAGCCATTGAGAAAATCAACAGTCACTTGGAAAAGCTGGCAGCATGTTCTAAGGACCTCTCAGGTACAGTTTCCAGGGAATTAACTTTTTAGAGGGGGCAAAACTGGTTCTGCGCCATTAGGTACAAATCAGTTTATCTTTTCTTGGTACATGGAGATGGAAGTGAGCACCCCCCCCCCCAATCTTTGGAAAACTTGTTTGCTTTTTTTGAAAGATAGAATGAGGCAACTCTTACTGTGAGAGTGTCTACCACTTTCTGGAAACTTGGCAAGTCTACCTTTGGGCAGTAAGGGTGTTTTTTTTTTTCCATGCATGCACACAGTAAGAAAGAAAAAATTCAGACAGAACATGAGGTAACAAAAATCAAGCCCACTTTTCAGAAACCATAGCTAACAATTAAAACTACACTTATAGCTCTATTTTTTGATCTGTAAGTTTGGAACGGCATATATGGACTAATTGCTGTATACGGTAAAGTGCAACAAGTCAGCCCTCGTTGTTGAATTTTGTCTAGTAAAGTTATTTGTGTCATTTACATCCCATTCCTTAACTCTGGGTTTTCTGTGCTTCATCTATAGATTGATTCTGAACATTGAAAACCATTAAATCACATTTACATGGTAGTATGATTTCTACAAATAGTAGCATAGTTGGACCCATAAAAAAGAATCACCAAATGCCCTGAAAACTTTGCTCTTTAAATGTGATACTCTTTGAGCATCCTGGCTTGATGAAACATATACATACACATTATTGTATATGTGTGTGTATATATGTATGTACACACATATATTTTTAGACTTTATTTAGACTTTAACTTAGACGGTAGCCCCAGCACATATATATTGTGCTTCTTTTAGTTCTTGCGCTCATATGTGGCTCTTGTGGCTCACACTGTCTGTCTAGATTTTTCTCTTACTCTGTTAGGTACCAACTCCAGTAAGTTTTTCACGGAGGAGATATGCACAGTAGACTTATGGTGTTTTTGAAAATGTCTTTAACCTTAGATTGAGAATTGGTCTGCATATAAGCACTGTATTTTATCGATCCTCAGTTGCACTTTCCCCCCACATTTTGCCATCTTTGAAACTGGAATGTGTTTCACAATCAGTGACGTGTCACAGTTTAATGGCAGCGTTTTCTGGTGTGTCTGACAATCTGGGGTCTCTTAGATTTATGAAATACTCTGTAAAACCTCGTTCCTTACAACTTTGTGTTCTAGCCTCCGTTACTGATTAGATGTGTTTCATTTATTTTCCCTTTTAGAATTTTCTGTCCCTAGAGTTGTGGAATTTCCCTGGGATGTGTCTAGATGTGGGTCCTTATTCATTCTTCTTGTCTGGCACCTGCTGGCCTCTTTCAGTCTAACTTTTTTTAGCTCAGAGAACTTATTTTCTATCATTTTGTTCCCTTCCAGCATCTCCTTGCCACCACTTTCACGTGGATGAGCTTCCTGAATTTGTAACATGTCTCTCTACTTTCCCTAACGTCTTCTATCTCCTTTTTTTCTTTCGAGATCTTTAACTAGGACTTTAGCTTTTCCTTTTATAATTCAGCTTGCCTATTGCATTTTTTAATTTGGAAACTCAGTTTTCATTTCTAAGAACTCTTTCTGGTTCTCTGTTTCTTATCTGTGACAACTTGTGCTTGATTGACATTTGCCACTTCTTGAATGGCCTTTAAGAATGGTGAGGGCTTCCCTGGTGGTGCAGTGGTTGAGTCTGCCTGCCGATGCAGGGGACACGGGTTCGTGCCCCGGTCCGGGAAGATCCCACATGCCACGGAGCGGC
>NW_006789542.1:1270698-1282859 GCF_000442215.2 Lipotes vexillifer | reverse complement strand
TGGGCCCGTGAGCCACGGCCACTGAGCCTGTGTGTCCGGAGCCTGTGCTCCGCAGTGGGAGAGGCCACAACAGTGAGAGGCTCGCGTACCGCAAAAAAAAAAAAAAAGAATGGTGAGAATTTTTTAAAGACCGTTGTCCTCTCTTCTGTGAGTTATTTATGTTTTGGGGGGGCTTAGTTGATCCCTCTTCTTGCTTCTCTTTTGTGCTATTGCTTTTCCTATTTTATCTTCTGATCTTTGGATGGTTTGTATTTATGAATGAACTAGACTTATTAATACTTAATAGATGGTTAGTGTGCATTTATTGAAGTTATTTGGATGTGTTTCTCCAGAAACACTCCCCCACTGGAAAGGGTGAGTAGGCGGCAGGTTGTAGGCAGCACATGGGGTGTGTGTGGTGGGGAGAGTGGGAGGCACCCTGCCAGGCTGGGGATCGTGGCAATTTTCAGCGTCAGGAAAGTTTTATGTGAGGGAGATTGAAGCTGCTTTTCCTTTAACACTGCCCCCTGTTTCCTCATCTATGTTTTAATTTTTATTCATTTATTTAAAATATCTCCTGTTGTTTCTGTGAGAGCATGGGAATAAATGTATTTGCAGAGTCCTGTTTTTCTGGGATGTTCTTTTAAAGCTGTGATATGTCATGTTTAGTTTTTAAATGACTTCTCTTTTAAGGAATTGTAATTGTAATTCTGTGAGGTGGTGTAATTAATAAATTATTGTGAGAGGCCTCCTGAGAGCTTATACCTGTAACCTCAGTTTCAGGATGGTTTGTACTGTTTGAGAAATTGAAACTAACCAAACAGATTTCTCTGCCAATGAATTTCAAGGTTTTAAAATAAACTTTCAGAGAAGGACCACCAGTGGCTGATGTGCTTGCAAATTTATTGTTCATTAGTTCTAATCTTAATTCTTAGAATGCTGTAGACTTTAGCATGTCATGCACTTTTGTTTTTGTTTTTAAAGTTTTGATTTTTTTCAGTTTCCTGGTATAATAGAATCTTAAATATCTGCTGATTCTGCCTTTCTCACTATCTGCTGGGGGAAGCCAGAGCCCACGGGGAGTGGGCAGGGTGGGGGTGTGAACCTGAGTGGTCAGGGTTACCTGTCTTTCCCGGCCTCTCACAGCCACCAGTAGATGGCAGCATGTCCACCTTCTCCAGCAGCTGATGCTCGACTGCCCTCAGGACCAACAAGATTGGAGTCTTTTTCTCGCAGTTGTTTGTGATTTTCTCTGATTCACTAGTGCGTGGCCTTCCAGAGTGAGAACGAATCCAGGCCTCTGAAGCCTTTCTCTCTGGTTCTCCCCGGGGCGCCAGCTGCTTTCTGCTCTGTGAAGGCGCCTCTAGCTCTGCAGTAAGAGGATGCGGACCTTCTCTGTGTGTCTGTTTCCCGCATAAACGGAGCCTGTGACTCAGAGGCCATGGTGTGTCATCCTCAAATCCCTCAGCACCACACAATGCCCTGTTTTCAGTAAATGCAGATGTGTGGTATTGATGATACTTCTTCCTCATCATAAAGCAATAGATTCTTTTTTAAAAAAGAAAATTTACATAATGTAGGAAAGGAAAACAAAAAATATTAATTCTGCATAAGCCCACCTGCCTGAAAAAATTAGTATAGTTGTGATTTAGTCATTTACTCTTACTCCATGCATTTATAGTTACACATTTTTATTTTCTTTTGTAAAAATGAGATGGTTACATAAATTTCAATTGATAAAATATATGTAATAAAACTTACCAGTTTCACCTTTTTTAGCTCAAAAGGAAGATTTCATGCAAAAACAAAATCTCTTTGAAATGATTTATTTCTATTTTCTAACACTTCTGAGCGCTTGCAGCTTCGGAAGGTCTCTTGTAGTTTTAATTTCAAATCTGCTTGTATATATCTACTAAATATGATCATTGTAGAAAATCTGTAAAAATTTCATTTTATATAAAAACAAAAATTTATTGTAATTACACCTTGGCATATTTTTATCCAGTCTTTTGGTTGCTGTTCAGTACTTACGTAGTCATCTTTTTTAAAAACCTGTGATTATCATGTATAAGCAATTTTATATCCTGATGCTTCTTTTCTCTCTTATTAAGCTTATAGAAAATTTAGGAAAAAAAGAAAAAAAAACAGACAAGTTCAGAGTAATAAATCACCCATACCTACCCAGAGATGCTGACCCAGGGCTACCATTGTCAGTGTTTCAGCACCTTTCCTTCTACGCTGTTTTATGTTGTTGATATATCACTCTCTGGTTTCTTTTCTGATTTCAGTACCCTTCTCTGATCTGACCGCCTTCTTAATTATTCTGAACCACACAACCATGCCGTTTATTATACAACTGCATCTAATTGTCTCTTTTGTCAAGCTTGGTACATTTCTGTTCAGTTTCAAGTGACTTTTGTACTAAACTAACTGCCCTGGTGGAGGAATGATGCCCTGAGGCATAAGGCAGGGGGACAAGTGGCAGGTTTGCATCTGCCTGGTGGTGAAGGAAGTTCCTCCTTTACCAAGCGTCCTATTTTCCTGGTTCATGAGTTTTCACTGTTTTCTGTGTCTTCATAGGCATTCTAGGATGAAGGTGGGATGCCGAACCCAGGGGTGCTAGCTGATCATTGTTACACCACACAGTTCATGTTCTTTGCCTCGGAATAGGCAGCTCACTGAGGTGATATAGTCTTCCTTTGCCAAGGTTTTCCATTTCTTTTTCTCTGGAGGTTAGTGCTAGGGTTAATGTTAGTTCTTGCTTCCATCTGGCACCGGAAGGTCTCTTGATTAGAGGGCAGTGGGCGTTTGCCCCAGAAGTTGGGGTGTGTGTGTATGTGGGTGTGTGTGTTTCTGGTGCTCTGATCTGTTGAAAGATGATCCAGGTGTGTATCAGAAGGCAGGCAGCTGACATCAGAACTCTGCTTGGGTCCCCTGGGTCCTTTCCCATTGTTGTGTGCTCCCTGGTGTGCCTTCACTTTGCAAAGCCAGCACCTAAGGCTCGTTCTCAAGGAGAACAGCCTATGGGCTTATGGAGCCTGTTTTGCTCAGGCTCCTTCAAACCAGAAGTGCCTGGGAATTTACATCCTCCCAAGGCAGGCTGTGGCCGGTGGCAGAAAGAGGTGAGAATCTGAAAGCCCGGTTCCCTTGCCTTGGATGGCACAGCTCTGAGGTGTGACTCACTCCAGATCCCCCCAGGGGTCAGGCAAGGCACACCTCCACCCCCACCCCGTGGGACTCAGCCTGAGCTCACACCCTGCCTGGTTCCTCCCCTACCCTGACCTGATCCCCCCACCCTCACTGGTCTCTTCCTTCATAAACTACTTGCACACAAATCCTTGCCTCAGGGTCTGCTCTGGGAGACGTGGCTGATAATGGGATGCTTTTATTTTTCCATCTCTAAAGTGTACCTATTCTATTAGAACATGACATTGAACATGAGTTCACCTGTTCATCACATGATAGCACTTACGCTGTGGGCCAGGCCCATCTCCTTGGGTGTGAAAACAGATGTCCAGTTATCTGTTCAGTAGGATTCCATTTTAACCAAGAGAGCTTTCTGAGTGTATAATCTGATACCAAATAAAACATTTGCCCTTTTTCAACGTTTCTTCAGTGGTTGATTTCTAATCATGACTACTTTCTCAGTAAATTGAACCAAGGGGATAATGTTTTCCCTCTTATGGCCAGAGAGGTGGCTCCTTACTCTTGGCTTTTTCCACTTGCCAGCTAGATGCATGGGTGGCTGGCATGTAGTTGGATGTTGCTGCTGCAGTAAGCCACCCTCCTGCCGTCACTTCCCTGAACTGTTGTATCAGTTATCCATTGCTGCATAACAAACAGCCCTCAGACTTAGTGGCTTAGACCAACAAGCACTTATTTAGCTCATGATCCTGCAGCTCAGCCATTGAGGCTGGGCAGTTCTCATAGCTTTAACAGAACTCCTTTAAGTGTCTGCTTCTTGCTGATCTTAGCTGGACTCTTTCACATCTATGGGACTCAGTTTGGACAACTGAACTGATTCCTCTTTGTTTTATGATGTTTCTTATCTAGCTTGGACCTGAATAGAACTAAACAAGGCCTCTGGAGGCCCAGGCTCAGAAATGGCACAAAAATCACATCTGCTGCATTCTCCTGGTCACAGCAGGTCATGAAGCCAGGCCAGAGTCAGGGTCGGGGAGGGTAACAGGCACTTCAAAGTCTCCTGGCTCCACAGAGGAATGGAGAGGTGTGGTCATCCTTGCAGTCTACGGGGCTGTGATCTCTGCAGTCACAAGCAGCACTCGGGGGTATTTTGCAGGACTGAGCAATGGCAGGGGACCAGCTAGCGAGGGCGACATTTTCCGGAAGGCCTCTGAGCAGCTAGTGACATACATGAATTCAGGAAGCCGCTTGTTGCAGAAAAATTTTTGGAAGCAAGGAGTGGTTCAGAGGTTCTTGCGCCTCCTTTCTTCTCTGCAAGGTAAGGTTTCTCACAACCTTCAGTAGTGTTCAAAGATGCTCTAGGCACCTTAAAACTCTTTTCTATTATCTGTTTAAACATTGATTAAAAAATAAATGTCATGACCTGTATGTAAAACATTCAAACAACACAGAACATTCTTCAGTGAAAAGTCGATCATCCACCCCTGAACTTCAGTCTCTAAATCTCATCCGCAGAGGCAACCTCTGTTATTAGTTTTTCATGCAGCCTCCTGGAATTTGCATATACTATCCTTATTTAAAACACCATAGATGTTTCTCTTTTCTATTGGCTAGGACTCTACGCTCCTTGGGTATTCCCAACCTTCCCAAGAAGCTCACGCACCAGTGCTGACACAGGTTCACACGTGGTTGAGTAGCATGACCCAAATAACTAAGTACTTGTTTATGGTTACCCCACGTCTTAAAGATACTGATCCATAACTTGGGGTGATGATGTCCCTCTGTGCTGGGTTTTGGCTGGGGACAGAAATCACATGAACCTTTTTCTGGAGTGTGGTGTGTTCTTGTTTTTGAAAGAAATCCCTCCCGACCTTGTCTATGACATTGACCGCGACTGTGCCAACGCCTTCATCAAGTTTTTACTGGAAAAACAGAAATGGCCTGAAGTGCTTCTGCTGCTGACCCGCAAAGTGAGTGGGGAGCCACCGTTCGGGGACTGTCTCATCAAAGACTGTGACCTCTCGAACCTCAACCTCTGTGCCATCCTCCCCCACCTCAGCGCCTGGGACCAGCGGAGGACCCTGCTCCTGGGCCACCTGATAGGCCACGGAGGTGAGTCCCAGATGCTGAGTCAGCACTGGGAGGACATCCCAAGGGAGTCCAGGTGCCGCAGTTCATGGGGCTTTTCGCTTGATTTCAGAGACTCCTTTAAATTTGGCCTCATTCTCTTCCTCCTCCCTATCTTCTCATTGGAAACAGTGATATAGGGTCGATGCATTTTTGTGAATTCTTCCCTTTCTCTCGTGTAAGAAATCTCAGGCCTCTGGAGGGGGCCTGGGCCCTGGTGTAGCCACAGCGGTCATTTCCTCCCAACCTCTGACTGGACTTTCCCTGCACTCAGTATGCCGCATGGGTCCTTATCAAACGCTGTGACATTCTTTTCTGATCCATGGATTGGGATTTGTGATGCTTGTTTTTTAAAGAAACAGCCAAATAACGGGTGGGTGGAAACTTTTAATCGGCACAATCAGGCTTGGCTGGATGTATGTCTGGAGTGTGCAGACGTCTTGCTGGATCAGGTTTTATTTTAAATCGAATTTGGAAGCACTAACCTCCTCCTTACGCTCCCCACTACCCCCCACTTAGGCCACTACTAACTGGCCACTACTAACTACTAACGTCTCCTCATTTATAAAATGGGAATGAAACTAGTCCCCCTGTCTTAGAGCTATTTGGAATATTCAGTGAGTTCATGGATGCAGACTCTTGGCGGAGCGCCTTGGCTGTGTGGTTTTCCGCCTGCCTTGCCATTTAAGGGGAAATGACCTTCAGAAGGAGTGATGCCACATTGGTCCCAACTCTCAAAGTGACTTACAACGCCTTCAGGCATTGGCTCTACCCACGGGTTTCAGGAGATAGATGGAAGGCCGCCTGTGGTTTATGTCTTCAAACCCATTCCTTGCGTGGAGTGTTACTGCCTTTGCCCAGAAACAATGGTGGTTATGGAATTCCTGTTTTGTTCCCGATGAAGCAAGCACTTATTGAGGGCCTCCCCGGGGTCAGGTGCCAGGGCCCAAGGATGGACAGTGAACATATGGCTGCCGGTGGGTGGCAATGCAGGAGGGCTGCAGTCCTCAGGGGGTGGAGGTCAGGGAGCTTGCAGCGCAGAGGGGAGGTGTGGACTGAGCTAAAAAGAAGGTGATGTGGCAGTGGGGATGTGTCAGGGAACATGGCACATGAGGGCCAATGGGCATTCTCGGGAAGAAGCTTCCTAGAAGCAAAGGATGTGGGAAGCACGCTCACGTCCAGGTCACCAAGTGTATGTCCAGGACTGTGTTGGGGAAACACTGGGAGTTGCGTTGTTCACGCCATCCCTACTCCAGTGCTGATGGTGGTCCCGTGGCGGGGTGGGAGGGGGAGATGGAGAGACAGAGGAGGTGAGGCCCAGGGACAGGACACCTGAAGGGGGCAGGCTTTCCCTCCAAGGGCACTGGGAAACCCTTGCCTCCCAGAAAGGGGGCGTGGCAGGAGGCCCTCAGAAGTCAGGTCAGCACCCCCTCTTGATTTGGAATAAAGGGCAGAATCGATCCCGCCCCCCTCAGGTGGGCCCTGCTGACCTTGGTTCAGGGATGCTGCTCACTGGGCCCTTCTCTCTGCCTCCCCCAGCCTCGCCCGAGGGTCTCCAGGGCAGCCAGGAACAGCCGCTTGCCATGTGCCTGAAGCGTGGGGACTTTGAGCTGGCCTTCCTCCTCTTGACCAAGGGTGCGGACCCCCGTAGCATTTCTCTCACGGAAGGCGACACTCCTTTGCATGCCGCACTCCACATCTTTCTAGATATCAAAGGTAGGCCTTTATTTTGTAAGCAGTCTTTTTCTTGAGGAGGAAGCTGGGTGTTAGAATGGATGCTGTGCTCCTTGGTCTTTCCTACTGGGAAAACTAACCATCTGGAAAAGGCCCATTTCTTGGCCAGGCTGTATCTCCTGGCCCCTCACCCATAGCTTGATGGGAAGGAGTGAGCATCATGGTGAACGGTCAGGGTGGGTTGATGGAGGAGGATTCTTAAGTTCCAAACTTAAGAATCAGTTGTCCATAGCTGCAAATACTTTCCATTTATTTACACCATTTCAAGGGTCCTGACGTAAAGGCTCTTACTGGAATATTTACGGTAATTTCTGGGTTTCTCCACCTTAGCACTATTGCCAGTTGGGCAGGATGAATCCTTTGCTGGGGGGCGCTGTCCTGTGTATTGTAGGATATTTACCAGCATCCCTGGCCTCCACCCACTAGATGCCAGTAGCACCTCCTAAACTGTGACAATCAAAAATGTTTGCAGACACGGCCACCTGTCCATTGGGGAGCAAATCGCCCCCAGTTGAGAACCACTGGGTTATCAAATCCTTGGGGAAGTTCTGTGTTCTGAGGACCCCCGGCTGGCGTCTCTGCTCCCCAGAAAAGCCTTTCAGCACTCACAGGATTTTTGTGTCTTTCAGCTGACATCGGTTTTAACTTCCTCAGCCACCTGCTGGGCCTGTTCTGGTCCAAGCCCACCGAGTTTCACTACCTCAACCCCAACATCCAGGACAACAGCGGTAACACGCTGATGCACATCCTCTTCCAGAAGCGCATGGGGAAGCACGTGGGGAAGCTGATAGATCTGCTGGTGAAGTTCGACATCAACCTCAACCTGAAGAACAAGGAAGGCAGAGACGCCCGGCACCGGGTGAAGAAGAAGGACGCAATGCTCTTGGCCTGGAACAAAGCCCTGCTGGAGAGCAGGCGCCGGGGCCGGCAGGACGCTGCCGCCCCCCCGGGGAAGCCCCCACGCTGCGCAGCCCTGGCTCACACGGCTCCACTCGAGGGCTCCTCCAAGTCGCTGTCCTGCAGCAGCACTGCAAGAGCCCCACCCCGAGGAGCCGGGGTCCCCGAAAGCTGCCAGACCCTGCCGGATGTCCAGACTACGAGGCCAGAGCCTGGGGCGGCCAGGCCCTGTTCGCGGAGAGACTGCCTTGTGCAGGACATCACGGCTTTGATTCAGCAGGTGGAATTGGATCCGTCCCTCCAGGAGGACTGTCCACAGGACTCCGAGCCTCTGGAGACAGGAGCTGGCACCGTAGGAGAGAAACAGGAGCTACAGGGCACCCCGGGGGCGGGGGGCTCTGGCTGCAGCGGGAACAGCCCCGCAGTCCTTGAGGCCATGGAGGGACATGCACAGGCAGGCCTCGGGACCCCGCAGCTCGTGCCTGCTGGTCGCGGGGGGACAGAGGGCAGCGACGACCAGGACGACCAGAACGTGCCGGAGACGGAGGCCTGCCTCCTGGACTTCGAGAACATGACGTGGGAGATCGAGTGCACTTCGGAGATGCTGAAGAAGCTGTCCAGCAAGGTCATGACCAAGTTCATGAAGAAGAAAATTATCCTCACCATCCAGAAGCTCGGCAGTGGTGAATGGACCAGGGGCCTGCGGAAGCGGCTGAAGAACTTGAAAGGAAGCATCCAGCTCTTCGAGGCCAAGCTGGACAAAGGGGCCCGGATGCTGTGGGAGCTCGCCATCGACTTCTCCCCGCGGTGCAGCGAGAACCCCGAGAAGATCATGGCTGCGGAGCACAGTACGCACCCCACCGAGAAGGCGAGGCAGGTCTACACGGAAATCATCCGGATCTGGGACATCATCTTAGATCACAGCAAACTGTCGGACTCCATCAGGGCCATCTGCAGCGCCTACAACCGGGGCCTGTCCTGCATCCTGCGCAAGAAGCTGAAGGGTATCAACAAGCGCCAGGTGTCCGACAGTATGAAAATCCAAAAGCGGATACCCCGCTGCTACGTGGAGGACACGGAGGCCGAGAAGGGCGGGGCACACGTGGATCCTGAGTACTTCCCCCCTGCCAGCGCGGTGGAGACCGAGTATAACATTATGAAGTTCCACAGCTTCAGCACCAGCATGGCCTCCAACATCCTCAACGACACGACGGCTACGGTGGAGTACCCCTTCCGGGTGGGCGAGCTCGAGTACGCGGTGATCAACCTCAACCCCAGGCCACCGGAAACCATCATCCTCATCGGGCGGAGCGGCACTGGCAAGACGACTTGCTGCTTGTACAGGCTGTGGAAGAAATTCCACGGTTACTGGGAGAAAGCCGAGCAGGCGGGAAGCCCGCTGCTGGCCAGGCAGATCTGGCTGAAGCGAAGGTTGGAACTGGAACCCGGAAAGGAGGGTCCAGGTGGGGAGGAGGAGGACGAAGAGGAGGAGGAAGGAGGACCCACTGAGGTGGTAACAGTGGACAGCCTAGAAGAGGAGCAGGCGAGTGAAGCCTGTGCAGGGGGAGCCAGTGGGGAGCCAGGGGACCCCGAACAAGGGGTGGAAGGACCCACCCCAGAACAGCCCCACCAGCTGGAGCATTTACATCAGATCTTCGTGACCAAGAACCACGTCCTGTGCCAGGAGGTGCAGAGAAATTTCATTGAGCTTTCCAAGTCTACCAAGGCCACCAGTCACTACAAACCACTGGAACCCAATGTCCACAAACTCCAGGACCTGCGGGATGAGAACTTTCCTCTGTTTGTCACTTCCAAGCAGCTGCTCCTCCTGCTTGATGCTTCTCTGCCCAGACCATTTTTTCTGAGAAATGAAGATGGCAGCTTGAAAAGATCCATCGTAGGATGGTCCATGCAGGAAGAGTTGACCATCACCAACTGGCAGGAAGATGAGGAGGCTGAGGCAGATGGGGACTATGGTGAGGAGGAAACAACCGTGGAGACACGCCCATGTGACAGTGACCCCCGGGTGTACGTGACATTTGAGGTGTTTGCCAATGAAATATGGCCCAAAATGATCAAAGGGAAAACTTCCTACAACCCTGCCCTGATTTGGAAAGAAATAAAGTCTTTTCTGAAGGGGTCTTTTGAGGCCCTCAGCTGCCCCCAGGGGAGACTCACAGAAGAAGCATATAAGCAATTAGGGCGGAAGCGGTCCCCCAATTTCAAGGAAGACCGGAGTGAGATCTATGGCCTCTTCTGCCTGTATCAGCAGATCAGGTCTCAGAAAGGGTACTTTGATGAAGAGGATGTGCTATACAACCTGTCCCGGAGGCTGTCGAAGCTCAAGGTGCTCCCATGGTCCATCCATGAGCTCTATGGTGATGAGATCCAGGACTTCACCCAAGCGGAGCTGGCGCTGCTGATGAAATGTATCAATGACCCCAACGCCATGTTCCTCACCGGGGACACGGCTCAGAGCATCATGAAGGGCGTGGCCTTCCGCTTCAGTGATCTGCGCTCTCTGTTCCACTACGCCAGCAAGAACACCACGGACAAGCAGTATGCAGTGCGCAAGCCCAAGAAGATCTACCAGCTGTACCAGAACTACAGGTCCCACTCAGGTACGTCCAGGCCTTGGGCTCTCCCTACAGGGGAGGTGCTTGGGCACTGACCCTGGGCTGCTTTTGAAGCTGTGGCCTAGCTTTCGTTGGGTTCTTGTAGCTAAGGATAATATTTTGGAGTTTGTTAGTAACTACCCACGTGAACAAGAGATCTTATGATTTTTGCCAGTACTTGTTCTTTTCTCTCTCTCTCTTTTTTTTTTTTTTTTTTTTTGGCCACTCGGCTTGTGGGATCTTAGTTCCCTGACCAGGGATTGAACCCGAGCCATCCACAGTGAGAGCTCAGAGTCCTAACCACTGGACCGCCAGGGAATTCCCCTTTTTTCTCTTTTTTTTTTTTTAATTGAAGTATAGTTGATTTACAATGTTGTGTTAGTTTCAGGTGTACAGCAAAGTGATTGTTATATATATATATTCTTTGCCAGATTCTTTTCCCTTATGGATTATTACAAGATGTTGAGTATAGTTCCCTATGCTATACAGTAGGTCCTTGTTGGTCATCCATTTTATATAAGTGTGTATATGTTAATCCCAAAGTCCTAGTTTATCCCCTCCTCCTTCCCCCTTTGGTAACCATTAAGTTCAGTAGTCATCACTACTCATTCTTAGGTTGATGATTTAAGCTGTGGTTGAATGGAAATGAACCTGTAAGTAATTACAGCTTAAGTTGTTGGCCATGACATGAAAACATTTCAGGGGAACATTTAAACTGCTTAAGAACTTTTGTTAAAGCACTTTGGAAGCACCTGCTTCTAAAATGTAAAGTAATACGTCAATTACAAGTCATTAATCCTGAAAGAAAGCGGCTTTTCTTCCAAAGAGAAGCAAGAAAAGATGGGGGGGGCAGGAGGTGGTGGGAGATAATGTACTCTCAGGTGCTTTTAATTTGTGCCTCACGTGTGCCCCTTCCCTGTGCCAGGCACAATGCCAGGCAGTTGACATAGGTACCTGCTTTTTTTTTTTTTTTTGACCATGCTGTGCAGCTTGTGGAATCTTAGTTCACCAATCAGGGATTGAACCTGGGCCACGGAGGTGAAAGCCCGGAATCCTAACCACTGGGCCACTAGGGAACCCCCATGGGTACCTGTTTTTAATCCTCCCAAGAACCCTACAAGATAGACATCATTCCGATTTTACAAAGGAAGAAACTGAGGCACAGAGAATACTTCCTTTGTCGTTTATAGAATGCTCACCAATTCACCTCCTGTGTCCTGCATGTGTCCATGAACAACATAGAGTATTATTTTACACGTTTAAAAACTTTGTTTAATGGACTCATACCAGACATACCTTTCTGCAACTTCGTAATTTTGCTTATAATAATGTTTTGGGATTTCTGCATGTTGATACCATGGAGCTGCAGTCCATGCATTTCTCAGTGCTGTTAGTAGTCTAATTCATGACTGCACCACACTTTGTTACCCACTTTCCAGACAAAATTATTCTTCCTTTATCCCTCAACAAAAATATTTTCGTTTTTTATACTTCTCTTGCTGACAACGCATATCCTACTTGCTTTACACACTGAAATGCTTCCCTTATCATTTTTACATATTACAGTTTTTAACTTAAAAGACCTTAACAAAACCAAGAAACAAGTAATTGAGCTGTTTGTTTATATCAGCATTTTCTTTTCTTTTTTTTTTTTTTTTTGCGGTA
>NW_006789542.1:1262095-1270503 GCF_000442215.2 Lipotes vexillifer | reverse complement strand
GGGCCCCAGCCGCTCCGCGGCATGTGGGATCTTCCCGGACCGGGGCACGAACCCGTGTCCCCTGCATCGGCAGGCGGGACTCTCGACCACTGCGCCCCCAGGGAAGCCCTATATCAGCATTTCCTGATTGGCAAGCTTAAGAACATAACATATTCCATAACCTCTAAAAACATATTTTTCTCATAGCACAATTCCTCTTTAATGTGGTACAAGATGCTGTTTAAGGAACCCAAACATCTTTTGTAGTTCTGCTAATTAACCCAAGGCTGAAGGCTCAGGCAAAGTGGGCTGTGTTTGTATTTCAAGGACATGATAAGCATTAACTTCAAGCTTTCTCCTAGGCATATTTTTGTTCTCTCAGGGTCAGAATTACGAAAACAGTATTTTATCAAGCTAGCTTTCTCTAACTGCATATGCAAAAAAGAACCAGTTTAGAGTGTCAGAAGAATTTCATCGTAACCAATTTTCTCTGGAGTCTGAAGAATACTGTTGGCCCACAGTGTTAAAAAGAAAATCGTCTTTTTCTTAGTCATAGGTTCATAGCTAAAATTTTTCTTAATGAATTGAACCTGAATTTCCCATTTTACAAAAAGCAACAAGAATACCAATCACACAAATGGAATACACACTCACACACCAGAAGACAGAACTGTCACAAATGCACTGAGAGGATGACCGATACGGAGTCCCAGACAGACACTTCCCAACACAAATGGTCCTCAACGTCAGAAACACGTCAGAACCAACTGGCAGAATGCCCAGATAGCACCTCATGCTCAAAAGAAAAGTTTGCCTTGTGCTCACCGGTGCCCTACTCAGGCTTGGAGCTCGTCAGCTCGTCCAGATGCATGTTTCCGTTGCACCAAGGAAAAGCATATGTTGGCAGCCAGTGCCGAGCAGGGAAGAAACAGGGAGGATCTCCGAAACAAATGGTTAGGGCAGGTGCTAGGAACGTCCCCCCAAATCCCCCTCCCGAATCCAGTGAGCCACGAGCAACGGGCTCCTCACAGCCACCCCAGTGCTTCTTCATGGCGGCAGCTCTTCCCAGGAAAACCCTGGAAGCCAGATATCGCGAGAGCGCAGCCTCACGTTGGGTGTCAAAAACTTCCCGCAAGTGGGTCCAGGTGCTCGCTGCTCAAAATCCGATAAAGAGGCAAGGTTGGTGGAAAGGAAAGTTTGCTTTATTTCAGAGACCAGCAACCCGGGCCTGGGCTGTCAGGTTCACGTCCCAAGGCCAACTCCCCTTCCCCCGACCCTGCCAATCAGTGGGCAAGAGCTTTTATAGAGGGAGGGAGGAGGCTACATGCAGAAACAGCACAGTCAGCTCCGACCGTCATCTTGAAACTGGTCATCGGTGGTCTGATGATTGTCTTACTTAAATCCTCCTGACCTGGGGTTAAGGTAACCTCCTGTATAGTCTTTTAATGGTTTTAAATTGTGCTCCTTATATTTAGGTAGGTGTCAAAATTTAGGTAAATTTAATTAATTCAATTTAAAATGTATGTGTGGTGTGACATTGTCTTTATTGAAATCATGCTTCTGTGATCTAATTTTTCTTTTTTCCATAGGGATAAACAGTTGTGCTGATGCCATTTACCTCATGGTCCATCCTTTCCCCTCATTTGCAATTCTTTTCAAATATCTGTGAGTCTGTTTCTGGGCTTACTATTGTTTTTGATTTGTCTAATTTGTCTGTTTTTGTACTATTATCACACTGTCTTATTTACTGTATTATCAAATTTCTCCAGTGACTCTTTGTAATTTTGATTGGAATTGAAGTTCTCACTGTTTGGGAAGAATTCACATCTTTACATTGTAGGGATTTCTGAACCATGACCTTGGCATATTTCTCTGTTCAGATTTTTTTTTACTGCCTTCAATAATATTTTATAATTTTCCCCAGACATTTTACACAGCTGTTAGATTTGTTCCAGAAACCTTATACTTTTTGTTACTATCATGGCTGCACCTTTTTTCTCTTTTTAAATTTTCTAGCCATGTCTTGCTGGTATAGAGGGATGCTGTTGGTTCTTGTGTATTGATCTGGTATCTCACAATCTTTCTGAACACTCTTACTACATTTACCATTTAGATTTTGACATTTTTATGCAGGTAAGGGCAGGTTTGACCTTCTCTTCTATACTTGTCATTTCTTTTTTGTATCATATTTTATTGGTTAGGACCTTAAACAGAAACAGTAACAGGCATCCATGTGTTATTCCTGAAGTTAATGTGAATATTTTTTTAACATTTCACCATTTAAGTCTGGTGCTTATTGTAGGTTTTTGATAGATTCCTTTTTTCTGGATACATTTCAGGTAGGCTATGGTTTGGTGAAAAGAGAAAGCACACACAGACCACACACACGTACATACACATACACACACACATTGGTACTCTTAACACCCTTACAATGTAAAAGTAGATTAACATTCTGATTTGTTTAGCCAAGGATTCAGAAAACAATTAGAAGCCAGGTGGCCTCCCAGAGTGTAGCATACACCACGCAGCTCAGCCCAGCTTTCCAGGGCTCTCACAGTCTTCCTGATGTTGCCCGTCAATTCCAGGGTCTGCCTGGGTCTGAGCAGCTCAGCTTCTTGCTCTTCCATGACTTTCTACTTGTGCTGTGCAGGAAAAACTGGCACAAAGAAGTTTATGCTCTTAACAGGAAATACGAGATTTTATCCATTCAGGAAACATATATTGAGCTCCTCCCCTACCTGGCACTGTGTGGGGGCTTGGTGACCAAGATGTTCACATTTCTCTGTCCCCAGGGGGTAGCTCCAGATGGCACCCCCTTTTTTGTTGTCGGACTCTGTAGAGGGGACCTGGCATGAGTAGTTGAATGAGCTGCTTATTCTGATGGTGTACGTGGGTTCAGCACCACTGGTCTGGGGCAGCAGCCTTTATGGTCAGCAAGATAGAGTATGGCAAAGGGAGTTGTCCTGTGAGCAGTTGTTTTTTTGTTTTGTTTTTTTATGTAGTAAGCAACCCACCCAGATGATCACTACATAAACTCCATTTTCCACCTCCTGTCAGGATAGAGGGAAGACTGTGTGTAAGTGTTTCGGTGTACAGAACCAGAGGAAGCCCCAATAATATGTGTTAGATTTGAGAGACTTTAGAAAACACATAAAACGTTAAAAAAAAAAAAAATTCAAGCCCCCTGTAAGGCAACTCACTACTCACAGTTTGTTTCATTTCCTTCTGGTCTCTTTACTGGCCATATACAAATATGCATTTATCACACATATTTATTGATTGATTATGTATATTTACATAATCAATGTTATGATTGATTAACATTGTTTAATCAATCATAATTTAGTGAATATTTAGTGAATACTTCCCCCATCTTTTATTCTTTTTTAAATTGAGATTCACATAGCATAACATTCACCTGTTTAAAATGTGCAGTTTAGTGGTTTTTCAATACATTCATAAGGTTGTGCAACCATTACCACTGTCTAATTCCAGAACATTTTTATCACCCCCAAAAGAAAACCCAAAACCGTTAGCAGTCACCCTTATCCCCTCCTCACCCCTGTGAACTACCATTCTACTTTCTGTCTCTGGATTTGCCTATTCTGGACCTTTCATATAAATGGGATCACACAATATGTGACCTTTTATGTCTGCCTTCTTTCATTTAGCTCAGTGTTTTCAAGGTGCTTCCATATTGTAGCGTGTATCAGTACTTCATTGCTTTTTATGGCTTAACCATCTTTTATTCTTTGAGCATGTTTGTATAAAAAAATTGTATCTAGTTCCCTAGAAGGGCATTTAAGTGGATTCCAGTTTTTCACTGAAATGAACACTTCCGTGCTTTTTTCTGATCCTCTCATTAATGTACATCTCTGAACCACAGTCGCAGCTGATCTGCTTAAATTCAACAGTTTCCACTTGTATTCTTGATTTCTTTATATTGCATAGTGTTAATAATAATACCATTGGATAGTAAAATTTCCCTTTACTATTTGGTAATAGCAATGGGTACACATATGCCCATTTCATAGAATTCTAGCTGGTGTTGGGCAAAGGGCACACGGCCCCTAAGAATAGTGGGAGACCCAGGATGATCTGTATTCAGTCCAGCTTCTTTTGGAGGTGTTTACTAACTTCTCGGACCTTGGAGTCCCTGTTTGTAAAAGTGGGGTTGTCTGGTCTGTCTCACCAGGCTGTTGTGAGAATTAAACAGGTTAATGTTTATGAAGGTGCCTCTTGTTTAGTCGACATCACTGTCAGTGTTACTTCAGCGCTTAGACAAAAATGGGACCCAAGGAAAAAGCTCTTTGGAAAATCCTTTAGCCAGCTCTGACAATTATTGAGTATACTCCTCTCTTTGCTGGGTATAAACCTGGTGGAAAAGGGCAATGGAAGCCGAGGTTGCTGCCCCACCTAACGTCCAGCTCTTCCCATGTAATGTTGTCTCCAGTGCTCTAAGTACCAACGACAGGGGACAGGACAGTTCTTGTTTTTTAACTGTATATTAGCCCCCCTGTATTAGCATTCTGACAGCTCTAAGTGTTTAGTTACATTTCTACCTTGACTCTTCTTCATGAGGTCATTTTCTCTCACATGAATATAGTCCAGGAATGAGATTTACAAAACCTTCTTAGGACAGCAAACACATCTCTGCCTTTGACCGCGGTACCCGGAGTAATACAGCTCGGAGCCAAAGTGATAATCTAACAGGATCTGGAAATTGGCTGCAATTGTATGTATTCTCAGGACCAATACTGCTTCTCAGGAGAAAAGCAAAACCAAAATAAGAAAACACAATGCACGGGAGTTCCCTGGCGGCCTTGTTGGTTAGGATTCCAGGCTTTCATTGCCGTGGCCTGGGTTCAGTCCCTGGTCAGGGACCTGAGATCCCACGAGCTGTGCGGCGTGGCCAAAAACAAAACAAAACAAACAAACCAAAAACCCCAGCCATGTTGGCATGTTGTACAGTATCTGACTTTTTTTATCCCAGGAATCCTCAATCTGGCATCTGGAGTGGTAGATTTACTTCAGTTCTATTTCCCGGAATCTTTTGATCGCCTTCCAAGGGATTCTGGCCTCTTTGATGGTCCCAGACCAATTGTCCTGGAGTCCTGTAGTGTAAGTGACTTGGCAATATTGCTTCGAGGCAACAAAAGAAAAACCCAGCCCATTGAATTTGGAGCCCACCAGGTGAGTTGCTTGAGATTGTATGTTTTAAAATAAAAGGCAGCTTGCAGTTGAAAAAAGGTTTGAGAAGCTGAGTTCTTCCACAAGGTAGAATGCAGTAGCCCCCGTCCCAGAACGAGGAAGTTTCAGAGATGGGTGAGTGACGAAGTGTTATTAATATTCCCACCACGACGGCCGCTCCTCTTCAAAGACATTACTTGCCTCCCACAGAAATAGACTCAGCTTTACTGGATTTCTCTTTGTACGATGTGAAGTTTTTTCTCTTCTATCCCCCTTTGTTTCCTAGGTAATCCTTGTAGCCAATGAAATGGCAAAGGAGAAAATTCCAGAAGAGCTGGGATTAGCACTTGTGCTAACAGTTTACGAAGCCAAAGGCCTAGAATTTGATGACGTCCTCCTTTACAACTTTTTCACTGATTCTGAGGTATGTCATACTGAATTCTTTTTCTCACAGCGCATGTGTATGTATGAGCTCCACTTCCATTCCAGGAAAGAGAATTTTGGAGCTGAGTAGATGAGAGTTTGTCACAGGTGACCTTTTCTCTTTTGGAGCATCATCCATTTGGCATGGGGTTTTGTGTGTTTGGATGCGCCTTTTGACAATGTCTGTGGGTTGTTTCATAGTGTGTTGTGGGATGGCTCTCCCCGTGCCTTGCCTTTCCCTGTTTTCTGGTATTCATCTTTTCTGAATGCCTGGTACCCAAGCGCCAGCTTCCGGTTTTCACTAGGTACTGTTATCCTTGACTACCAAGGATCCTCAAGTTGGAGCAAGGTCTAAGGAGAGCCTTACAAATGAAGGCAAGGTTAGCAGTGTCCACCCTATGAGGACAGAACCAGAGAAGGTCATTCATAGGGAGACAACTGCAGGAAGACACGTGAGCCTTGGTTCCTGCCCACAGGATCAGGTAATGCAGGGGACGAGAATAGCCATCCTGCCTGAGCTCCCTCCGGGCATGGCTTTGCCACCACTGCTTGCCACCCTTGCCCACAATGGCAGCAAAGGAGTCCCCGGACTGACCCCCAGTGACCTCTGTGCCAGCCCATTGTTTTGACTTGGCTCCTGAGTCCTTGAGATGGTTTCTCTTCCCGACCTCAGTACATTATAGGTAGAGCCGCCAGCTCAAGGCCATTGTCCTCAGTTTCATAGCCACTGCCTTCTCTTCACCACCGTCTTTGGTGGAGGCTCAGATTGGCTGCTGACCATGCTGTGGGGTCTCCTTTGGGGACATAGCTGGCTGTACCCTGGTCCCCGTTGCAGACTCCCCACTACACACAGTGCATGCTTGAAGGGGCTGTTTTCATACCCAAGTCACGAGCACTGTTAGCTTTGACTCCTTAAAATCTGCTCCAGAACTTACCCTTTAAATGGAGTCCTTTGTTTTTGTTTTGTTTTTTTCTGATCTTTTTTTAAATGTCACATTTGCCTTGATAATACCTATGACTAATATTGCTATGGATGTTTTACAGTTTATAAAGTGCTTTTTGAAGGCATTGTCTCAATTTATCCTCCACCAACCCTCTGATGTTGTGTGTATTTTTATTACCCTCATTCTACGCATAAGGCTGAGGGTCATGGAAGTTACATAAGTTGCCTGTAGTCGTAATGTAGGTGGCAGAGCTCGGAGATGAACTCAGATGCTTTGAATTCCAAATCTCAAGATCTTTCCACTGTACTCCCTTCCTTTTAATACCCTGCATGCAAATCGGCTTCCAGAACCTTCCACAATGAATATATCATTACCATACCTTCAGTGCACTCCTTTTCTATTGACTTTTCTGATAAAATCAGATGCACTCACATTAATCCTGGAACTATTTATAATCTCTGAGGACTAACATTTTTTTCCTCATAATACATCCATTGGTCATGGTTGGACCGAGGCTCTCTTAAAAGAGGAAAGGGTAAGACTTTGTTGTTTGTGTCCTTTATTAAGTGCCAGTTGTATGCTTGTGCCGGTAAGAAGCTTTAGGAGCTCTGGACTTACGCATCGGTAACTTGTGGTCAACTCTGTTTGTGAGAGAAAAATCTACTTAATTCTCTTTCACCTTGACCCTGGAATGGCACAATCCTGGTTCCCTTGACCCTAAGCTCCCACCAATGGATCAGTGAGTTGCATGAAATTAAAAGAATCACAAATTAAGTCTTGTGGTAACATCCACTTCATCCTATACACAGAATGAGAATTCTAAAAAGACTTCTGATGTGATGCTTCCCAATTACCAGGGAATGGAATCGTGCATTCCCCAGCACAAAGCACACCCTCAGTTTATCATTTACAACCACAGGACCAAAAGGCACCAGTCAGCAAATGAGAGGAGAAGCTACAATCAAAGGAGAGGAAAAACAGAGATCACAGAAGCTCCCATGCGTCTGTGGTCTGGCTGCTCACGTGGGGTTTCTTTTGCGGGTGACGGGTGAAGGCTGCTGAACAATACTTGCTGTTTGACATGGAAGACTGTGGAGGACTCCTCTCTCCATCCCTGGCCTCCTCTTCCACCCCCGTTTATGTGTCTGGAAGGTGGTGTGTGTGTGTGTGTGTGTGTGTGCGCGCGTGTGCGTGTGTGTGTGTGTGTGTGTGTGTGTGTGTAGGGGGCTTCTTGTTGCCCTGGCAGATTGTGATTTTTCTCTTCAGAGGATTCACTGTTACCTGTTCGACCACATGGACACCAGGGTCATTTTCTGGGAATGGTTATGTCAAGGCCTTCTCTTGTAGGATTTTGCCTCATTTGGGGGAGGGGAAGTCATTCTCTGGTCACCTCCAAACCCTCCTCCTGTGGGGACTTGGAGGGGTGCTCGCCATTGACACTCTGCCCCAGTGGGGAGTCCCTTCCTTCACATTCATGTGTGACCAGGACAGGAGAGGCTTTCAAAACCACAGCTTTCAAGAGTTGCTGAACTAACCCAGAGAACAGGCCCCACAAAAGAAGCCTTGCTGGTAGAGTCTTAAGTCCTTTTCCTTCATAATTATTAATCCCCAGAGAGGAAGCTGGAAGACCTCTACGTGCTTCTTCCTTTTATTGCCGGGAGTGCTGCAGGCCTGTATTCTTGCCATAAACACATGTGCTCGCTCCTAGGAGGCTCTGTCTTGAGAGTGAAATGTGTTTTATTCATGGAAACAGGTTAGTCATGTGCCATACGAGCAGCTTCTGCGTCTCCTTCGAGCAGTTTTAAGATACAGGTGCTTTGGGCTTCCCTGGTGGCGCAGTGGTTGAGAGTCCGCCTGCCGATGCAGGGG
>NW_006789542.1:1231066-1262037 GCF_000442215.2 Lipotes vexillifer | reverse complement strand
TCCGCCCGGGGGCCGTTGCCCCCCACCGGGAGAGGCCACAACAGTGAGAGGCCCGCGTACCGCAAAAAAAAAAAAAAGATACAGGTGCTTCACTGGCCTTCCAAGTACGGGCAGCCTGCACCTCCCGCTGTCTGCCGGACCTCCTCAGATGTTAGCATGTGTGTCTCTTGCCTGCTTTCTTTGGCAAACAATTAAGTTGGGTAAACAGCTTTACAAAGATGAAAAGATAGTCACAGATGTGTCCTGAAGATTTTTTTTTTTTGTAACTTTCAACGACTAAAATTGATTACATGACTCACATCTCTTCTCATAACCTGGTGATTAATTCCCTAATTGGTTAGTAGCATAACCACTCTTATTTAATAGATAGTATTTAAAGCATTTAACCCAATGTGTTTTTTTAAATTAACTTATTTTATTTTATTATTTATTTTTGGCTGTGTTTGGGTCTTCATTGCTGCATGCGGGCTTTCTCTAGTTGTGGAGAGCGGTTGCTACTCTTCACTGTGGTGCATGGGCTTCTCATTGCTGTGGCTTGTCTTTGTTGCAGAGCCCGGGCTCTAGGCGTGCGGGCTTCAGTAGTTGTGGCATGTGGGCTCAGTAGTTGCGGCTCACCGGCTCTAGAGCGCAGGCTCAGTAGTTGTGGCGCATGGGCTTAGTTGCTCTGCAGCATGTGGGATCTTCCCGGACCAGGGCTCGAACCCATGTCCCCTGCATTGGCACGCAGATTCTTAACCACTGAGCCACCAGGGAAGTCCCTAACCTAATGTTTATATAGAGTTTACATTATAGAGGAACTGAAGGGAGGTAATGAACTGTATCCACTCCACCTTTCCATCATCCTTGAAAAGATACATAGGTGGCAAGTAGCACCATTTTATAAAAAACTGAAGGATAGGAGAATTGACTACCTACTCCCCCAAGACACACAATAAAGTATGAAATCTGAAACTTCATGGGAATTCTTCACTAGATACTGTGTATAATCTGGTCACGTTTGCCTCCCCAGGGTCTGCAAACCATGGCCTGGGGGCCAAACCCAGCTCACTGCCTGTGAGCTAAGAATGGTTTTTACATTTTTAAATGGTTAAAAAAATCAAAAGGAAAATCGTATCCTGTGGCATGTGAAAATTTAGTATTAAATTCAATTTTAGTGTCAAAAGATAACGTTTCATTGCATCACACTTGCCCGTTCATTTACTGTTGACTAGAGCTGCTTTTGCTCTACAGTAGCGGAGTAGAGTAGTTGCAACAGAGACCATATAGCCCACAAAGCCAAAAATATTTATCATCTGACCCTTTAGCAAAAAAATTTACAGACCCTGATCTACAAGTCACCGTGGTTTTGTGGTTTGATTTGGGTAAAGGGGAAAGTGGCTAAAATGTCAATTCTTTATCAAGCATTGTAGAGACACTTGACATTGATTATCTCCTTTTATTTTTCCAACAAATGTGGTTAGTTCTGTCATCCACATTTTACAGAACAGGAAAATGAGACCTAGAAGAGGCATTTGTTCAAGGTCCCATAATAAGTGGACAAATTGGGATTTAATTTGTTCCATCTGACCTCAGAGTCCACCTTGCACAGCATACCCCATGGCTCCTGAATTTCACTCCATCCTTTTTTTGGGGGGACGGGTGGGGTCTTGTGGCTTGTGGGATCTTAGTTCCTCAACCAGGGATTGAACCTGGGCCCTCTGCAGTGGAAGTGCAGAGTCCTAACCACTGGACTACCAAGGAATTCCCGAGCTCCATCCTTGATTGGATCACTTGGTTAGGAAATTTTGTCACATGTCTTTTTTTTTTTTTAAATCATAAGAAAATAATTTTAATTTTTTATTCTTACATTTCCTAGCATTCATATTTTCAGTGAAAATGTTTCAAATTATTTACACTTTGAATGCAATTCCATCTCTCAATCCTGGGCATTTAATATAACACAAATTATGTGAAAATTCGGTTATAACACAACTAGTAATTTTGCTGACATAAGGGCAAGACTCTATTTTATAGAATAGATGTAAAAATGATTTATGAATTATTACATCTTTATTACTCATTTAAACATGGCTAAACTATCCACATGTAACAGCAGTAATTATATTTTTATTATCTTGGTTATTTGTGACTCTCTTAGTCATATGAAACTCAAAGCTTAACACAAATTATTTTGTATTTATATTTTTTAGACTTATTTTTTATTGAGGCAACACTGGTTTATAACATTATATCAGTCGCTTGTGTACAAGATTGTATTTCTACTTCTGTATAGCCTACAGCATGCTTACCACCAAAAATTTAGTTTCTGGGACTTAGGGAACTAAGATCCCACATGCTGCGTGGCATGGCCCAAAAAATGAAGGAAGGAAGGAAGGAAAGAAAAATAAAATAAAAATAAAACTTAAAAAAAAAGTTTAGTTTCCATTTGTCACCATAGAGTTGATATTTTGCCATTTGTGACCACATGGATGGACACCGCGGGTACCACCCTAAGCGTCACATGTGTCTTAATGACTGACCCTAAGTGGCATTTTTTAAACACATTGTGAAAAGAGGTGAGGATACTGGTTTTCTCTCTCCATTCTGCTTGTGGACATTCTTTCAACAACAGGAACCTCCAGGCCCTAAACACTCGTGCTAGAAGTGAGCACATGTGCCTGCTTCTTGACCATCTTAGCTGAGTGTCTGGGGGTCTTCTCGGTAGCTGCCCTGATCCCTGCCTGCACCACCTGGGCCCCGACCCCCACTCTGAGGCCATAGGATGGCCACCTCCTCGCGGCTGGTGCTGGAGGCCTGGCCGCCGTGCCAGGCAAAGGGGGCTCAGTTCTCTGTGAGGCCCAGGGAGGCTGGGTGTGCACTGCAGAAGCATATTCTGCTGGTCTTTCATTTGTCTTTGTTGTTCAGGCTTACAAGGAATGGAAGATCATTTCCTCGTTTACCCCTTCATCCTCTGAGTCCAGAGGGGAAAGCCAATGGCTGATTGAGGTGCCCCTAGAGGAATGCAGCTCCTCCCAGGGTGGGGCTCTCATGGTGAATCCGGAAATGTACAAGGTGAGTATCAGCCACGGGTCCATGAGCTTGCTTGACAGGGAGCCAGTAAGCAGGGCTTGGCCGTTAAGATGGGGTTAAAGACGGAGCCTGTGCTAAGGGTCTTCCTGTCCGTCAGCACTAGAGGGTGGAGGGTGGGAAAGGGAATGTGGTCAGCTCAGCGCTGGCGACCCCGTCTTCTCAGCAGAGAGCCAGGCTTGATGGGGGATGCCGAAGGGGGAGGGTGGCACCTTCTGTTCGCCTCTGGAGCTCTGTTCAGAAACTCTGACATTGCTGATGGGGAACTCAGAAGTGAAGTCCGTGACTGTAGTCAGTGGAGACCATTGTCTTCCAGCCTTGTCTGTGAAGGGAGCCTGTCTCCCTTCCTCTGGGCGACCCACTGCATCTCCGAGAAGTAGGCCAGAGCCGAAAAGCTCTGTGGAGTTCTAGACCGACGAAGGCCGACAGAGGCCTCAAGAGTGAGGGCAATACCACAAAAACCGAACCAGCAAAAACCAAAAGCTTTGGGAGAAACTACTGTCCTAGTTTTATGTCTCCTACATAGTAGAAAACAAACAGAAGAGCAGTTATCCGGTTATTTCTGTAACTACCTGGAAGGCTCTGCACATAGATGTTAAATCATCGCCAAGCTGTGCAGACCTCTGGGTAAGCCACAAATCCGTTGTTGTTTTGAAATGTGCATGATTTAATCAAGGAGGTCCTCCCTTAGTCTAAGACATAGTCCCCTTATAACCAGAGTCCTCAGTCATGGAGTAGGTCAGGAGTAATATGGTGCTAATAATAGTCACAATAGCAGGGTGGGACTGCTCCCATTTTTTTTTAAATTTTGGCCGCACTGTGCAGCTTGTGGGATCTTAGTTCCCTGACCAGGGATTGAACCCTGGCCCTTGCCAGTGAAAGTGTGGAGTCCTCACCCCTGGGCTTCCAGGGAATTCCCACTCCTCCAATTTTTAAAAATAAGTTACAGTAATTGCGTAGGATGTGACTTCTGGGGTAAACTGAGTAAAAGGTACATGGGACCTCTCTGCAGTATCTTTGTAACCTCCTAGGGATCTATAATTATTTCAAAGTGGACAAGTACAGCAGATTCAAGGGTGGGCCTGTACTAACACTGCCCCCCTCGCTAGAGTTCGCTCCCCTGTGCTGCAGCCACAGTGGGCTCCCCACATCCTGCTCAGGCCTGGGCTGTACTTCATAAAACTTACTTTTTTTTTTTTTTTTGCGGTATGTGGGCCTCACTGTTGTGGCCTCTCCCGCTGCGGAGCACAGGCTCCGAACGCACAGGCTCAGCGGCCACGGCTTACGGGCCCAGCCGCTCTGCGGCACGTGGGATCTTCCAGGACCGGGGCACGAACCCATGTCCCCTGCATCGGCAGGCGGACTCTCAACCACTGCGCCACCAGGGAAGCCCAAAACTTACTTTTTGAATATTTCTCCAAAATCAGAATAAGCCCCATTGAAGTGAGACACGTATTGTAACCTGAAGGCTCATGCCTTTGTCCTCATCTTGTCTTTAGCTCCTGAACGGGGAGCTGAAGCAGCTCTACACGGCCATCACCCGGGCTCGGGTCAACCTCTGGATCTTTGACGAAAACCCAGAGAAGCGGGCTCCTGCCTTCAAATATTTCACGAAAAGGAATTTTGTCGAAGTCGTGAAAATGGATGAAAATAAAGGTAAGCGCTCATTAAAATATTCTGGCTGTTGGACAGAAAGCATGTTACTCTCAGCTGCTCTATGGCCAAGGGTAAAGGGTATCGTTTTTGGAAAGCACTTTCTTTCCACATTCTTCTGAGACATGAGTGTTCCTATTTATTGCTAAAGTGTGTGGGAGACTGAAGTTGTAATGAGATTGGGAGGGTTAACTCCTTCAGGGAAGAACTTTTAGTTGTCCTAAAAGGTGAGGATCATGGGCAAAGAACAGACAAAATAGGCTTTGCTGGGAGAATACAAATTACCTGTGGACTTTTGGACAGCTGTTTGGCAATATCTATCAAAATAAAAAATGTACCTACCTTTTGTACCTACCAGTAATTCCACTTCTAAGGATCTATCCAGAGATACTCTTTTATAAAATCTCTAAGGTAACATGCATGAGAGCGCTCGTTACAGCCCCGTTTGTAATGATGAGAAACTAAAAATGACTTAAGTGTCCATGAAGGTGAAAGTGTCTGCAGTGGCTCCTCTGGTGCTGGGACCGGTGGGTGTGAGATTGTTAACTAGATGTGGACCTCTTTAACTTTTCACCATTTCTGTGCTGTTTGCAGTGTTTAAAAAAAAACAACAACATCATTATGTATTGTTTTTCGTAAGTTACAAAGGCTAGCTAATTAAAAAATGGAATGAAGGTCTCCTGATGGGATAACTGGGAGATAAATAATCAGCCCTCATGAAGGAGAAAATTGTTCTGTTTCTTGGGGGTTAGCTGTTGAATTGGCTGCGCCAGGCCATGGTGAATTTCTCCAAAGATGGGGGAAAGCCCACGGCTCTGTGGCTGCAGAGAGGTTTGTTGGTTTCTTGAGCATTTTCCAGCCAGTTTTACGGAGACTGTTTCTGGTTACAGCCAATGGCTCAGTTGGGGACCAGGATTAGAAGCTCTATTCCTGGGACCTGACTGTGGTGCCGTGGTGTGAAAAGTCTAAGGCTTGGGCTTAACCTGGCTTCTCATTAGAACTTTCCACCTGTGCAGCCATGGGACTTAATTCAGCTAACACTTTCTCCCCCTGGGCCTCCACTTCCTCTACTAAAAGGAAAACGAGCGCGTTGGCCTACCGTGGTGGTTCTTATTCCTCCCCGCAGCTCCGAGTCCTTTTATTCTCACAATATGTTCTGGCAACCCATTATAGGAGATCAAGATTGGCGATTTTTTTTTAATTTAAAAATTCAAAATGAAAAAGAATTACAATTAATATTCTCTCTTATTTGCATTAAGAATGCAAGGAAACGTCCCGTCTTAATTGTGAGTTACGAGTTGCACGTGGTAAAGTCTTTGAGGACATCTGTTCTCACTGTTCTGGGGAGCTGGGGACGAGTGTGGTGACTTTGCATTTGGGGGTCTCTTCAACGCGGCACCAGTAGAGGTCACCAGCCAGATGCAGAGATAATGTGTGGGGCTTTGCTGTGGGAATAAGATGTCACCTGGACACTCACAGTGCACACAGCACCAGAACAAGATGCTGCAAAGTCAGCTTTGCACGTGGTGCGTGCGGGGCGCTGCAAGGATTGGCATGTGTTTTATTTATTTATTTATTTATGGCTGTGTTGGGTCTTCGTTTCTGTGCGAGGGCTTTCTCCAGTTGTGGCAAGCGGGGGCCACTCTTCATCGCGGTGCGCGGGCCTCTCACTATTGTGGCCTCTCTTGTTGCAGAGCACAGGCCCCAGACGCGCAAGCTCAGTAGTTGTGGCTCACGGGCCCAGTTGCTCCGTGGCATGTGGGATCTTCCCAGACCAGGGCTCGAACCCGTGTCCCCTGCGTTGGCAGGCAGATTCTCAACACTGCGCCACCAAGGAAGCCCTGGCGTATGTTTTTGCACCACCTAAACAAAGCTGGCCTGTCTGCCTGGCCCCTCTGGTTGACATCTGTTGGCTGAGGGGACTCTGACCTTTTCCGGCTCAGATCTGGCTTCCGCGTCATCCTGATATTCAGCCTTTTGTGTGTTTCATGAAGCTGTGGCTCGGAATCCCCAGAGAGTGTCGCCTCTGCCCCCACCCCCAGCACCGCTGGCGGTGCTCGGGGGTCCTTGGCAAGGGGGGCCAGCGCAGTCACCGCCATCTGCTGAGGCTGACAGACGGGACCAATAGCAGGTGGTGGCAGTGGTCAATGTCCACCAACCAGAATGTGTCAGATCGCTTGCTGTGATGAGTGCAGAGTCTGCACATTTGGAAATACTGTCACATCCTATCACCTTTACCCTTGCTAAGGCCCCCGCATGGGAGTTTGCCAAGAGCTACATGGCTTTCGGTTTTCAAGGAGGAACTGGAAATTACTGTCTGTCTTCTAATTCGTATCTCTAGGAAGGGAAGGCAGACCAAAGTCCAAAAATCAAACAGCATCTTTTCTCACCTCCACCTCCTTCTCCCAAAACCCACTGCAACCTGGCTTGGTAAGCTACACTCTACCTTACATGAACGCTAGACAGACAACATAGGTGTGTTCATTTGCTCAGGCCGCCATAACAAATACCACAGGCTGGGTGGCTTACACAACAGAAATTATTGTCTCATTTCTGGAGCCTAGAAGTCTAAGATCAATAAAGCTGTCAGTGGTTTGATTTCTTCTGAGGCCTCTCTCCTTGGCTGTAGATGGCCTTTTCCCAGTGTGAGCCCCCTGTGTCTCTTCGTATGTGTTAATCTCCTCTTCTTATAAGGATGCCAGTCACATTGGATCAGGGCCCAGCCACATGACCTCATTTTACCTTAATCACCTCTTTAAAGACCCTTGTCTCCAAATACAGACACATTCCGAGCGACTGGGGGTTAGGACTTCAACACTTGAAATTTGGGGTGTAGGGGAACAAAATAGAGCCCATAACAACAGGTTTCAGTGAAGGGATACCCAGAGAAGCAAACCCACGTTTCTCTTTCATTTTAGACCTCGATGATAGCATGTTTGTTAAAACCTCAACCCCTGGGGAGTGGATCGCCCAAGGAGATTACTATGCTAAACACCAGTGCTGGAAGGTAAGGAGAGGTCTGGGTGACCTGTGGCCTTGTCAAGCCTCACCAGCAGGTTTCTCATCACTGCATTTGTCACCAGGATGGGGCGGGGGTCGGGGTCATGGTACTTGTGCTGCTGCCCCTTCTGCGACATCAGGTCACCTGCCATGCAGAGATCTCCCTGTCCCGCTCCCCACCACCCGCATACGGTCATGACAAGCCTTCCTTTTGGCCCAGTGCCAGCGTGTGATCATAGGAAGAGGAAGCGTCCTGGCCTCTGCCCGCTGAGGAATCCTTCTATCGGGAGGGATGGGGAACAGGCTGCACTCCCGGTGGGGGAAGCTGCAGAGTTGCTCTATAAGGGGGCTAGGATGGATACAGAGAGGGGTGAAGGCCTGTGGTCACCCCTGCAATCAGGTGTAAGGGAGGAGAAAACAGTTTGCACTGTTGTGTGTTTAGTCGTGTCGGGATAGTGTTTCCATAAATATGCAGCTGCAGAAGTTGACTGAGCCCTGCACTGTATTCACTGCCCATCCTTGTTGTAATTGGCAAGGAATACTAAACACCTGGCTGTTGTTATAAAAACCAAGATTTTTTTTTTTTTTTTTCAGAGAGGGATAGAGCAGGACAATGTGGGCAGCAGGTGTGGGTATGAAATTAGAAACCTATAAAGTCTTTCCCTTTCTCGCTTCAGAACACAGCTGGTGTTTTCTGTATTGCCCATGGATTTCCAATTCTTTATCCCTTGAAAGATACCTTTTGAATGTTTGAATCTAAAATCTTTTGAGGGGAGTAGCACAGATGAGAATGTTATAAAAAGCCTCCCCCTCAACTGACTTAATTTTGACTCCGCTAAAGGGCTTTGGGACTCAGGAAGTTTATTGGTTTTGGCTGCATGTCAGTAAGTGTCTCAGAACCACCGTACAAGTGGAAACCCTTGAGATCCATTCATTCAGCATATACTGTGGAGCTGTGGGCCCAGCATTGCGTTTAGGTCATGGGGATGTGACAGTGGGCAGGACAGGTGTACAGAAAAGGGCACAGTGCCAGCGGTTCCCGATGTCACATGTGAATGACAAGCTGCCTCCAGAACCGCCTGTCCTAGATGGTGTGGCCAGAGAAGGCTACTTTGAGTGGGAGCCTTGAGCTGGGACCTGTAGGGTAAATGACGTTAAGCAGGCAGAGGAGGGATGGAAGAGCATTTCACTCAGAGGGAAGAGTGTGTGCAAAGGCCCTGTGGCAGAAAGGAGCATTTCGCGTGTCACAGGAATCAAAGGAGGCCCACGGGGCTGGGGAGGCTGGAACAGAGAGCCCAGGGGGAGAGGTGCCATCCTGCCTGTGTTATCAGTAAGCGCCACTTAATCCTTCTCTTGCCCACACTGAGGCCTAATCTCTACACGCTGGGCAGAACATGAACTTTCTGCCCTGTAGTCCGTACTTGGAGACATGATGTCAGCAACTTCCTGCTGGTGGGGAGCAGGGAGCAGGCTGACTCCCCTGGGACACTTGTCTGCCCATCTTCTATTTGTTATATACAGGTCTGCATGTGCCAAGGATCTGGTCAGTCATCTTCTGGGATGTGTTGGGACACCATCTCTGTCCCCGTGTCTACCATAATAGGTGTACTGCTGCTGCTCCACCAACACTGCCCACTAGCCTTGGTTGTTACCAACTAGAGGGGACCTATGTTGAGCCCAGAAAAGCCACTGGGCAACCTTGGGCCAGTTTCTCCATGTCCTTGACCTGAGGTTGCTACCAAATACAGTGGGAAGGATGAAGCATCTCACACGCGGCTATTGAAGATCAGATGAGGGTGTTATTATGGTGACCTGTAAAGATATGTCTGGTGTGCCTTTTCCATGGCTCCTAGGTGTTTCCAAAGGGAAGCTTTGGGTCCAAAGTGTTAGCTGGTAACACAATTAGGCTTTATCCTCTGGGGCTGTTTTCTCTTTTCTTTTTAAAAAATTTTTATTGGAGTATAATTGATGTACAGTGTTGTGTTAGTTTCAGGCACACAGCGTAGTAAGTTATACACCCACATATATCCACTCTTTTTTAGATTCTTTTCCCACATAGGTCATTACAGAGTATTGAGTAGAGTTCCCTGTGCTATAAGTAGGTCCTTATTAGTTATCTATTTTATATGTAGCAATGTGTATGTGTCAGTCCCAATTGAGGCTGTTTTCTTTAGTGTTTCAGCACCTTCCTGCCCCTCCCTCACGGATTTGGCTGGGGTGAGACCCAGTGCTTTGTCCGTGCAAACATGGAATGTGTGCTTTAACTCTTGTTCCTGTGTCACCTCCGCGACCTTGCTGGAAACAGAAACCTTTGGTCTATTCCAGGTTGCAGCCAAGTGTTTCCAAAAGGGAGGTGCGTTGGAAAAGGAGAAGCTGGCTCTGGCCCACAGCACCGCCCTGAACATGAAATCCAAGAAAGTCAGCCCCAGGTAAAAGCCTCGGGGGTCATTTCAGGTTTGCTCTGAGGAGAGAGAGCTGCAGGTTCAATCTACTGGTATCATATTCCATGGAAACTCTGTTCTATTTCCCCCTCCCAGGGAAAAGCAGGTGGAATATTTGGAACTGGCCAAGACGTATTTGGAGTGCAAGGAGCCAAAGCTGTCCCTTAAGTGTCTGAGCTACGCCAAGGAGTTCCAGCTGTGTGCCCAGCTGTGCGAGAGGCTGGGAAAGGTACGTTTGGCCCACGGCTGCTCCTAGAAGAACTGGGCTCCGTGCGGCAGATGGAAGGGTGGCCCCCAACCTCCGCCTGTGTCAGGAAGGGCTTCCATCCTCCCAAGAGGGAGAGGTTGGCCCTGTCAACTCTGTGGGTGGCCCTTCTTCCTCCATCTGCTCAAACATTTAGATGATTTCAGGGACTCTTTGTGTGTGTGTGTGTGTGTGTGTGTGTCCCTGTCTGCGAATGTTTGCGACCCGTTATTAACCACAGGGAGGCCAAATGTTCACATCAAAGGGAAGACGGGTTTTAGAATATTCCTGCCTTTTCTTTCTCCATGTTCAGTCTGGAGTCAGCCTGGGTGGACCGTCTGGCAGTTACATGGTGTTTTCTCTGTCCCAGCAATTACTCTAGATCTGCACTGACCAATCTGGCAGCCACTAGCCTCATGTGGCTACTTAATTAAACATTTAGGTTAACTAAAATGTAATAAAGTCAAAAATTCACTTCCGCAGTCTCACTAGCCACATCTCAAGTGCACGTTGTGATAGAACATTTCCATTGTTCTAGAAGCGCTAGTGGATAGAGTTGCTGGTCCAGAGCACAGGGCTCACAGTGTGGTCTGCAGGCTGGCACAGGCCACAGACTCTTATTATCTGTAACAAGATAGACTCCAAAGAGGAAAGTAGACAGAGATTTTTATGGCAATTTGGCATTGTTGTGACATCCGAAAGGTGATGCTTTTCTTAGTGATTCATTTTTCTTCTTTTTATTGAGATATAATTGATGTATATAATATCAAATTGGTTTTAGTTGTACAGCATAATGATTCAATGTATACATAAATTGCAAAATGATCACCGCAGTAAGTTTAGTTAATGTCCATCACCACACATAGTGATGATCTTTTTCTTGTGATGAGAACATTTAAGATCGTTTTCATTTACATGTGGAATCTAAAAAATAAAACAAATGAACAAAGATAACAAAACAGGAGCAGACTCACTGATACAGAGAACAAACCAGTGGTTACCAGAGAGGAGTGGAGGTAGGGGCAAAATAACTGAAGAGGATTAAGAGGTACAAACTACCAGGTGTAAAATAAATAAGTACAGGATGTAATGTACAGCACAGGGAATATAGCCAGTATTTTATAACAACTTTGTATAGCGTATAATCTATAAAAATATCAAATAACTGTGTTGTATACCTGAAACTAATATAATATTGTAAGTGAACTATACTTCGATAAAAAATAATAAAACAAAAATAAATAAAAATTTTAAAAGATCTACTTTCTTAGCAACTTTCAAATACACAATACACCGTTATTAACTACAGTCACAATGCTGTACATAAAGCAGTTCATTCTTAAATTTTTAATTAAAAAATTTTTAAATTGAAGTATAGCTGAGGTACAGTAATATGTAAGTTACAGGTGTACAATATAGTGGTTCACGATTTCTAAAGGTTATACTCCATTTATAGTTATTATAAAGTATTGGCTATGTTCCCCATGTTGTACAATATATCCGTGTAGCTTTTTTTTTAATATATATATATACTTTTTTTAATTTATTATTTAATTTATTTATTTTTGGCTGCATTAGGTCTTTGTTGCTGCCCGTGGGCTTTCTCTAGTTGCAGTGAGCGGGGGCTACTCTTCGTTGCAGTGCGCAGTCTTCTCATTGTGTTCGCTTCCCTTGTTGCAGAGCACAGGCTCTAGGCGCCTGGCCTTCAGTAGTTGTGGCACGAGGGCTCTAGAGCACAGGCTCAGTAGTTGTGGCTCACAGGCTTACTTGCTCCACAGCACATGGGATCCTCCCAGACCAGGCCTCAAACCTGTGTCCCCTGCATTGGCAGGCAGACTCTTAACCACTGCACCACCAGGGAAGCCCCTATCCTTGAAGCTTTTTTTTTTTTTTTTTTTTTTTTTGCGGTACACGGGCCTCTCACTATTGTGGCCTCTCCCGTTGTGGAGCACAGGCTCCGGACGCGCAGGCTCAGCGGCCATGGCTCACGGGCCCAGCCGCTCCACGGCATGTGGGATCCTCCCGGACCGGGGCACGAACCCGTGTCCCCTGCATTGGCAGGCGGACTCTCAACCAGTGCGCCACCAGGGAAGCCCAAAACTTATTTTTTATCTAATACTTTGTACCTCTTAATCCTCCACTTCTGTCTCGCCCCTCACCCCCACTGGTAACCGCTAGTTTGTTCTCTAAATCTGTGAGTCTCCTCCTTTTATGTTTTGTTCACTAGTTTGTTGTATTTTTTAGATTCCACATACAAGTGATATCATACTGTATTTGTCTTTCTCTGTCTGACTTTTTTCACTTAGCACAGTACTCTCCGTCCATGTTACTGCAAATGGCTGAGTAGTGTTCTTTTTTATGGCTGAGTAGTATTCCATTGTATATATGTACCACATCTTCTTTATCCATTCCTCTGCTGTTGCTTCCATACCTTGGCTATCGTAAATAATACGAAGCAGTTCATTTTTACCATATCCTTTGTGATGGGTTGGACGTGGAACCGTCTGGTCCTCACCACGGGCGCTGCTGTAGGGTTCCCGGCTGCAGCTGCTGCATTTCCTCCTGCGTCAGGTGTTATGACCGTCCAGTAGGGAGGGGGCCGTTCATGTCTGTATGTGAACTCCTGGACCCTCGGAGCACCCTGGGCATTGGGCTGGGTGGGGGTGGGACCTCCTGGGAAGTTTGAAGTGTGGCCGCAAGTCAGTGTCAGAGAAGATAAGGCCGTCCCAAGGCTGCCCTCCCTGCCCCATGTTTAGTATGGGACGTGACTAGTTAGCATGTGGGAGAAGGGGGTGGAATGGGGATTTCAGCGTGTGAAGGAAGTTTGGGTCATACAATTCCAGGAACTAAAATGGTTTCTGAACTCTCCTTGTTCCTTTGTCCCCCGGCCTCCATCTCCAAGGCACCCCCTTGGGCCCTAAGCAGTGACAGCGACAGGGGACAGGCCTGAACCTGTTGCTTTCCCCTCTTTGCCTGACAGCGCCTGTCCCGGCTGAGCCAGAGCCCCCTTCCTTGTCTGCTCACCTTGCCTCCCCGAGACCCGCCGAGCTCCACCTCTGAAAGCGGGGTGGGGCCCAGCAGGCCAGATGTCCGGCCACGTTCCCTTCTCCAGGACCTCAGAGCCTTCAGGATATGGAGGCCGCCCTGGTCCTGGAGACACAGGCTGCCGGCCTTCCTCACGTCCCCAGGGTTGACCACCGGTGCCAGCTCCTTCCGCCTTCTCTCGCCAGCACATTCCAGTAGCTCTGAGCCCCAGCTGGGGAAGAGTCTGGTCCCTTTCTTTGCTCAGGCCCCTCCCTGGCAGGATATTCAACCCTCAGACAGCATCAGACCTCTTGTGGTCATCCCACCAAACTAGCCAGCATGATTCAAGTTGACCACCCTTTGCAAAATCCTTAGGCCACACCGCCTCCCTGTTCACAGTCCCCAGACGTGTGCTAACCCTGGGGAAAAGGGTTTGTGAAGCGGCTGTGGGAGCAGAAGGTTTCCTTTCAGGGATTCCTCTGCCCTGCCTGCTTCCTGCCTCTCCAGAGGTCAACACTGGTTTCCCTGGAAACCTCTCAGGGCCCTTGCTGTGGGCGGCAGGAGCCCAGAGACCCAGGATGGGGGGCCTGCTTAGAGCCAGCCCTCCTCTCTCTCGACCCAGTTGGGTGCACGCTTGCACCTAAGGGGGCCTGCGTTCACCCTGGGGGTTTTCTTCTGAGTAGTCAGCCTTGTCAGGGAGAGGTAAAGGTGGCTAGGTGTTATGGTTATGGGGTTTGATTGATGTGGGGAAATGGGTCTAGTAGCTCCGTGGTCTGTGACATCTCTCGACATAGAAGAACCTCACACCTGGATCTTGTTCATATTTTGGCATTTCGTGTAGCCTGTCTTGTTAAATAAAACCCAGCTGAGATTTATTAGAGAGTCTGGCATATGCATTTTGTTTTGTTCCATTTTGATTCTGTTTTCTCTTTGGATGTCAGGTGCAGCCAGTCGAGTTAGGAAATGAAATATTCAACAAATAGGTAGCCCCCCCGCTGCCCCCCGCAGTGTGTACGAGGCACTGTGGGCGCGTGGCAACCAACAGGCAGCAGAGCAGGGGCCTCTGCCTTTGTAGTTTTCCTTTCTAGCATGGGAGAGAGGTGACAGAGCCAATAGTACAGAAGATATCAGCGGGGATGAGGGCTGGGGGAGGGGAGAGAGGGTGTTTGCTGTTTTAGGTGCAGGCGGGGTCAGGGAGCTGACTTCTGCAGGGAGACCACGAGAACAGCTGCCTCCGGAGGACATGGCAGATAAAAGCCCCCAAGGTGGGAGCCTATGGGCGAGTTTGAAAAACAGCAAGGAAGCCAGTTTGGCCAAAGCAGAGTGAGTGGGGTCGAACTGGTAAAATGAGCCAGAGAATGTGGCAGGAACAAATCAGGTAGGACCTTGTGGTCCATGGTAGGGACTGGATTTGTTCCGGGGTGAGGGGGAGCCAGTGGAAGGTTTTGATTGGAGGGGTGACATGAAACGAATTATTGGGATGCTCTGTGGAGAGCTCTGTAGGCAGCAAAAGTAGAAGCGGAAAGGCCAGTTAGGAGGGGTGAACAGTGGCTTAGGCTGAGATGCTACGGCTTGGATTGCCTCCGTGGTGGTAGAGGGGCTGGGAAGGGGTCCTGTCTGGGAAATGTTGGGAGAGCCAAGCCAACGCGATTAACTGATAAGCTGGGCAGGAAACTTGAGAGGAAGAGGAGTGGAATATACTCTTCTGTTCACGTAAACCCACCATCGTTTCGTATTCTTCATCCTCTTCCTCCTCATGGCCATTTCCATTCTCTTCTCATTGGCTGCCATTCCAATGCAGTTAATATATGTCCCCATCCACGTGCATAACCGAAGAATAAATAGTATTGTATTCTCTGTACATATTTGTTTTAAGCTTATCTAAATAGCATCTTGTTCCGTTTGCTACTTTTTCCACCCTCTGCTATGGTGTTAAGATCCAGCCAGGTGTGTGACCACTGTTCGTATTCCAGAATGGGCATCCACTGCGTTTGACTTACCCATTTCCCTAGTGGTGAACATCCAAGTCGCCACCAACTCCCAGCTGCCACACATAAGTATTATGACACAGCGCATCCCCTTCCAGTGCTGTGAACTGCTAGGAGTGGTTTTGCTGACCCCAGGGGGTGCATGTGTTTAATTTCACCAAGTGAAAGTTGAAAGCCACTTTGCTTTCCAGAGCAGCTGTACCACTCCGTGCATGAGGGGTCCTTGTGCCCCATATCCATGACCACGTTCAGAGGGTTCTGATTTTCTAATTTTTGCAGACCTCATGGATGTTTCTCACTGTGGCTTTAATTTACATTTTCTCTGGTTATTAGCAAGGTTGAGCGTCTTCATTTATTTGTTAGTCATTTAAGTTCCCCCCACTGCAAACTGCCAGTTCATACCCTTTGCCTAGTTTTCTGGAAAGTCTTTTTCTTGTGTTTGCAGGAATCCATTTTATGTTCTAGACCTGCCCACTCTAGTACAGTAGCCAGTGGCCGCATGTGGCAATTTATATTAACATTAATTAAATGAAATCAAAAATACAGTTCCTCAGTTACACTATCCACACATTTCCTGTGCTCACTGTTCCCACGTGGCTAGTGGCTACCATATTGGATAGATAGATACAGAACATTTCCATCTTCACAGAAGTCTCTGTCTGACAGTGCTGGGCTAGACGTTAATGTTTGTCTTCTCTATGTTAACTTTATTTGATGTGCTCTTTGTTGAACAGTTTTGATGTATAGCTGACCCTTGAACAGCGCGGGTATTGGGGCACTGACCCTTCGTGCAGCTGAAAATCCACATATAACTTATAGTTGTCCCTCCATATCCGAGGTTCATACCAGGAATTCAACCAACTGCAGACCATGTCACACTGTAGTATTTATTATCGAAAAAAATCCTTGCCTAAGTGGACCCACGCAGGTCAAACCTGTGTTGTTCAAGGATCAACTGTAATCAAGTCCGTCAGTTTCTCCCCCAAAGTTCATGTGTTTTGAGTTTTGTTGAAGACTTTCTTTACCTCAAGGTCACAAAGATATTCTCATACATTATCCTCCAATAGCTTTCTCATTTAGACCTTTAACCCATCTGGAGCTTCCATTTGTGTATGGTGTGAGGTTGGGATTTCACTTTATTTTTCTCCCTATAAAGCAGTAGTTTTCCTAAATTACCTATGTTTTAGTTTTTTTCACTAGATTCTTATAAGTCACAGACATAGGAACATCCTCTTTATTATTCATGGTGTTGGTTTACTTTTAAGATGAAAAGTTATATTACAAATACTCTGAGTAAAATTTTACTCTGTCCTAGATAAGAGATGCCGCCTCCTTCTATAAGCGAAGCCAGTGCTACAAAGATGCTTTCAGATGCTTTGAGCAGATTCAGGAATTTGATCTAGCCCTCAAAATGTACTGCCAAGAGGAACTTTTTGAAGAAGCTGCTGTGGCAGTGGAAAAGTAAGTGGTTTTATTCTCTTCCTTTCTCCCCCACATCCCCCCAAGCCCTGCCCTCCTGTTGCTCCTTGAGTAGGTGTTGTCTTGCTCTTCTGAAGTGACTTGACCATGTCACCCTCCTTCCACTTGGGTGGTGGCCTCCGTGCTGAGTCAAGAACTCCTTGAATACAGCGTCATGAGGAGAGGGGGCAGAAGAAGATGAAGGATGCGTTACGAGTGTCTATAACATGCCCAGCAATTTCGTGCTTAATGATAGTTCTGTCCTCTCCACCTTTACCTGCTGAGTTGACAGTTTCACTGATGTGTGGATGCATAGAGGTCAGAGCACTGGTGGGCGGTCAGGATTCTGCTTCATCGTGATTTACTGGCAGATGCCCAGCCAGGCCCTGATACATATGTGTATGATATGTATGATATGTATATACACATGCCCTCAGTTGTAGGACACACAAGTTTCATACATGGCCCGGTAGAGCCTCCTTGAGCCTTCAGCCTAACTGATGTTCCAAAGGTGAAGTGCAGACGGGTGGGGTTAATGGATGACAAGGAACCTAGAAACAGCATGTGGTTGATGCCTGTCGGAGGTCTTCCTGGTGGAGTGTAAAAGCTAGAATTGTAGAGTCTGCTGTTCTGTATTTCTGCTCAACAGCTCCTGGAAGAGTAGGCTGTGGCTTAGTTCTGTATTTTCTTTGCTTTCTACCAAATTATACATGTGACAAAATGAACATGATTGACCAGGTGTTCGAAGTTTATATTAAAGTTAGCATTTATTAAAGTATATCATATATTTTTAAAAAGCACGTAATTTTCACAAAGTAAATACACTTGTGTAACCAACACCTAGGTAAAGAAATCGAGTTTTATTTTTGGAAATGGAAAAGAAGGTGTCTAGTGCCAAGGTTGGTAGTTGAGCATATTCCTTTATCCAGGTCTTCGGTTCCATTATGTGGAAGATATACAAAGTGTGTATGTATTAGTCAGCTCAGGCTGCCATAATGAAATGCCATAGATCAGGTGGCTTAAACAACATAAATTTATTTTCTCACAGTTTTGGAGGTTAGAAGTCCACGATCAAGGCTCCAGTCAATTGGATTACTGGTGGGAGCTCTCTTCCTGGCTTGCAGACAGCTGCCTTCTTGTTGTGTCCTCACGTGGACTTCCCCTGGTGTTTAAGCATGGAGGGAGAGAGAGATTGTGGGTGACAGAGAGCTCCCTCTCTGGTGTCTCTTCTTTTTTTGTTTTTTCTTTTCTTTTTTCTTGTTTGGCCACATTGCGCGGCTTGTGAGATCTTAGTTCCCCGACCAGGGATTGAACCCAGGCCTCGGCAGTGAAAGCACAGAGTCCTAACCACTGGACCACCAGGGAATTCCCTGGTGTCTCTTATTAGGACACTAATCCTATTAGATCAAGGCTCCACCCTTATGGCCTCATTTAACCTTAATTACTCCCTTAGAGGCCTCACCTCCAAATACAACCACACTGAGGGTTAGGGCTTCAACATATGAATTTTAGGGGACAAAACTGTCATCCATAACAGGGTGCCCCCTGTGACATTGATTGGGTGCTGTGTACGCTGAGTAATCAACCAGACCAATTCCCTTGTGAGGCCATATGACAAAACCACCTGAGAGGGTTTTATTGTACTTTCAATTATTTAGTTAATCTGTTCTCACTTTTCCAGGAGAGCATTGAATAATCATAGATTTTCCCCAGAAACATTTTTTGGGGGTCTCTCATTATTTTGTTTATCTTTATCAGCTTTCCTGAGGTATTCAACTGACTCTTTTTAATGATATGTTGAGTTGAGATCTAATGTCGTCAGTATTAATTGGAGCCTCACACTTGATTTTTCTGAGTGTCTTTTGAATGCTCTACATACTGTATGTAGAATTCAATTGCTAACTGGCCTGACTCAAAATGTAATGAGGACATTTTAGATTTGAGAAGAAAATACCTAAGAAAATTTTCTCAGTTTAAGATTTTTTTTTTTTCCTTTGGCCACGCCGCGTGACATGAGGAATCTTAGTTCTCTGACCAGGGATCCAATCCAGGCCCCCTGCAGTGGAAGCATGGAGTCTTAACCACTGCACCACCAGGGAGGTCCCGAAAAATTTTTAAACTTGCTGTAAATACCCCACTACTCCATCAGCCGAAGCTCCCAAGAGAGGCTAATCCTCAGTTACACCCCTTCACAGAGGGCCTGTTATACGAAGGGATCTGATATTTGTGGGATGACCCTGGGGCAGCAGGAGGTCCCTGGGCACCTCTCTGGTTGTGAGGAAATGTGTTTTGTCTCCTGTGAGAGTTCAAAAGTAAGCATGTTTCATTGGATTGGCCCAATGCCTTGAAAATTCGTATGTGGGGTATACTCACTTTGATCAGCAGAGTCAAGAGGAGCTTGACTTTGGGGACTTCGGGGCTTCATTCATCTCACACTAACTCAACCGCATACATTCCTGGCAAAAGAGAAAAATCACAGGTTGGTTAATAAGAGGAAGATTGATGTAATGGCTGGTGTGTCTGCAGCCCCCATCTCCACTCTTTCTCATTAATCAGGTATCAGGCTCAACAGGGTTGCGTACCCAAAGAGATTAGCAAGCTTTTATGCAAGTTTAAGGGGTTTTTTTCAAGGATGATTTTGGCTATGCATAATTTCTGCCTTACAGATTGACTTTCCAGCGTAATTGTTACTTGCCTAGGTTGCAACTCCACTATATTTCTTTTTTTTTCTTTTTTGTTTAAAGAAAAACTTTTTGGTTTTGTTTTTATATATTTTTTGGCTTTTGGGAGGGGTTTGTTCTTTTGTGTGTGTGTTTCTTTTTTGTTTTGTTTTTTTTTTTAGTATTTTTTCTTTTTCTGCAACTGCACTATATTTCATTCATTAAGCGTACTATTGCTTGGTTCCTTCGAGGAATAAAGAATTAATTTTATCAGTGTAAAATGAAACCTTGATAAAGATGCTGGATAACTTTAGGTCCTATTCTGCAGGTCCTATCTACAAGTGGTCATTTTATGATGAGTTGTTCTGTGCTGCATTTTGTAAAGTTTCTGTTGGGTGATACTGAGTTGACATTGGTGTTGTCTGTCTGTCATTGCAGGTATGAAGAAATGCTAAGGGCCAAGACCCATCCCATTTCCAAGCTCTCCTATTCAGCCAGCCAGTTTTACTTGGAAGCTGCAGCCAAGTACCTGAGCACGAATAAGATAAAGGAGATGATGGCTATGCTCTCAAAGCTCGACACGGAAGACCAGCTGGTGTTCCTGAAGTCTCGGAAGCGGCTTGCAGAGGCTGCCGACCTGCTCAACAGGGAAGGTCGGAGGGAAGAGGCCGCCCTGCTGATGAAGCAACATGGCTGCCTCTTAGAGGCTGCCAGGCTCACCGCCGACAAGGACTTCCAGGCCTCATGTCTGCTGGCGGCCGCCCGCCTCAACGTGGCCAGGGATTCCGACAGCGACCATACCAAGGCCATCCTCAGAGAAGCCCTGGACCTCTGCCATCAGACCAATCAGGCGTCCGGCATCGCCGAGGCCCACTTCCTGCAGGGGGTGATCCTGAGAGACTTTCCAAAGCTCAAGGACGCCTTCCGGAGGTTTGACACCCTCAACCACTCGGCAGGGGCAGTGGAGGCGCTCTACGAAGCCACCAGCCGCTGTGAGGCCCAGCCCGAGGATGTCCTGGCCCTGGCTCCGGCGGGCCTGGAGGTCCTTCTCAGTCTGGTCAGGGCCCTCAAAAGAGTGACCAACAACGCCGAGAAGGAGATGGTCAAGTCTTGCTTTGAGTTTTTTGGGATTTCGCAGGTGGATGCCAAGTACTGCCAGATAGCTCAAAACAACCCCGGACCCATATCAAGAATCATTTCTGACCTGGATTTGAACTTGAGAGAGAAGAAAACGAAAGAGCATTTCTCGATAATGACGGACCAGGTGAAATTAGCCTTAAACAAACACCTTCTGAGCAGGCTGTGTCAGATCACACGGAACCTGCTTGGGAAGACCTACCTGGGCGTCTGCACGAGGTTTATCGTGGGCTTAAAATGCGAGGATGGACACTGTAAAGATTTCCACAGGCCTTTGCGGCGTCATGAGGCCAAGTGTTTGGTTCAGACAAAAATACACCTGGTGGCGATCAACGGATTGCTTTTGGAAGCCAAAAAAGTATTCCCTAAAGTCTTAGCTGAAGAACTTGAAGAAATCGATTATATTTTGTCTCCGGATAAATATGGCCTTTGCAAATCCCTGCTGAATGTCCTCTTCCCTAAGCATTTCCATCAGAGAGTATTGTCAGAAAACCCCATGGCATGCAAAGAAGTCCTGAAACCACATTACAGATCCTTCCGGTCCTACAGGTCTGCCCTGAAAGAGTACATCCATGTCCTATTTCAAAACGAAAGGGCTCGAAGCCGCCGGGAGTCCACAGACCTGTGGCTGAGCGCCATGCAGGCTTTCCTTCTCTCTTCTAGCTACCCTGATGAGCTTGAAAAGCTGCTCCACCAGGAGGAGGACCAGTACAACCGGGAACTCAAAGCCCTCCAGGCTGAAAAAGAGGAAAGGGGCAGGGGGAGAGGCAGCATGATGAAAGGAATAGAAGGGAAGTTTGGCATGCTGACACCCAACAAGGATGATGAGAGCGTGGAGAAGACCCACCTGTGCTTCATCCGGCTGCTGGAGGATTCCATCCACCAGTTCTACGTGTGCAGGAACCCAGGAGACTACAAGAGGCGCTTTTTCCGTTTCATGAACGTCCTTGTCAAGAGGTGCAAAGAGCCACTCATCCCCAGCATTGGGAACACGGTGGCCCTGCTGGAGTTCCAGTTCATCCACTGCGGGGCGGTCCTGGCCCGCCTCTGGAAGAACACCGTCCTGTGCCTCCCTAAGAGCTACATCGCACTGTTGCACTACTGGGAGTTCCTGTTCAGCAAGAAGGACCGGGAGCCTGGGGATGTGTTCGCCATCATTCAGGAATACAGACCCAAGGACGTGACCAGAGCCATTCAGGATTTCCGGTTCCACCTGTCCTACCTCGTCAAGGTGCTCTGCGGCCGCGAGAACGAGAACTTCAATGTCCTGCTCGATGCCTTCAGTGAAATTGACTACGTGGTGTCCGGGGAGGCGGAGCGGACCCTGGTGCTGTGCTTGGTGATGCTTGTGAACACTGAGGGGGTGCTGCAGCCGTCATGCAAGCCTCTTCTGTCAAGCCACTTCCAGGAGATCGAGGCCAGGCTGCAGCTGATGAGCATGGACTTCCCAGGCCAGGTCCCCGAGAGGCTCCTCAGAGCGGTGAAGCGGGTGCAGCTGGCAGTCAACGTGAAGTCTGTGGTGGAGGCGCTGCAGGACCTGCTCTTGGAACGGGATGAAGAGTACCTGATGGACTGCCACTGGCAGTGGGACAGCGGGCACACCAAAGGGACCATGGTCCGAGGCCTCTACCACGAGGAGGTCAGACTGAACCTGTTCTCTGAGGACCCCATAGGCTACTTTGCCGAACCCGAGTGCGAGGTAGGTCAGGACGAAATGGAGGAGCTGGCCTTAGAAGACCGGGACCACCTCCTTGCCACCATCCTATCGCAGAAGCAGCGGAAGGCCTCCATCCAGCGGAAGCTGCGGAGGGCGTACCTGGTGGTGTCCCTGTGCATCAGCTGGAGGAGGAGGGTGGGGGCCCAGGCCGAGCACTTCAGCGGGGAGGGCAGGGAACCCGGGTCTGGGAGCTTCAAAAAGGCCGACGTGGACAGGACCCAGTGTGACCTGTGTGGGGTGAAGTTCACCCGTGGGCCCGAGAACTATTTCGGCCCTGATCAGGCATTTGAGGGAGCGGCTCCTGAGGCTGTGGCCCTTTCCGGGGCCGAGCTGGAAGACGAGCAAGGTCGGGAGAGGAGCAGTGAGTCTTACGAGCAGCACATCCACCTGCAAAGCCACCAGAGGCAGCAAGCGGCCTACCAGAAGTACTCAGACTTTTTCCACAAGAAGGTGGACCCGGCTATTGATGAAGGCAAGCTGGTGGTGCAGGACATGGAGCAGAACGTGTGGGTCCGCAGCCACCTGGGCTCCAAAGAGCACAGCCACGTGTTGCAGAGGAAGGTCCAGGAGAACATCAAGAAGGTCTCGGACGTGGTGGAGGACCTCTACAGGCGGAAGGCCTGGGCTGGCGGTAAGGGCCCTCAGAAGTGGGGCGCAGATGGTGTCAGAACCTGGGCTTTGAGAACACATGTCCGACTCCAGTCCTTTGTAGTGATGTCTGACCTGGGGATGATGGAATCTTGGCATTAGCAGAAATACAAGTGAGGACCATGCGTTCTCCAATTAGAGCAAAGCCCCACTGTTTGGACCACCCCTCCCACAGTTAACAATGTGTCATCATCTTGGGTCAGGATGGTTTCCCCTGGCACAATAGACAAGAGAAATGTTTGCTAACCAATTCTATGTAGAGCATAGAGGGAATGTTTCAAGTCTTGAGGAAACTTTTTTTTTTTTTGCGGTACGCGGGCCTCTCACTGTTGTGGCCTCTCCCGTTGCGGAGCACAGGCTCCGGACGCGCAGGCTCAGCGGCCATGGCTCACGGGCTAGCCGCTCCGCGGCATGTGGGATCCCCCTGGACCGGGGCACAAACCCGCGTCCCCTGCATCGGCAGGCGGACTCTCAACCACTGCGCCACCAAGGGAGCCCTTGAGGAAACTCTTTAAACGTCCCCTGATTGATTCATTCAGTGATTGTTTCTTGAGCACCTACTATGTGCTGAACCCTTGACTAAGATCTAGAGGTACGTAGCTGATCTCTTCCTTTTAGGAGGGTCCTCACACCATACCCAGTGTGAGCTTTTAATAAGAATTCTTATGTGGTCTGCGAATCAGATTTCCTCTGACATCCTTATTAGCTACATCTTAGCAATGCTGAGTGGAAGTTACATATAAAATCAGTGAAATTGCATATTTTTAAATCATTCTAGAATTCAGACACTCTGGTTTAAGATAACAACAGTTTGAACAAAAGCTTCCTCGAAAGGCTTGCTACTGGCAGTGTCTCCAGACGGGCAGGACTGGTAATCAGGCTGGCATCTACTTGTGTTTTCCGCTCCTGGTGGCAGACAGTGGCCTTATGCTGCCCCTCTCCACAGGGGAAGCAGAGACGAGCTCCCAGGAGCTGGGGACTTTGGCTCTAGTACTGAGTGTCCTGGTCCCTACAGCCGCCCTTTCACTCAGAGCTCCCGTTCTTTGGTTCCCTAGCGGAGGAGGTCATGGCTCACCTGGTCAACGTCCTGATCCTGTCCGTCAGGGATGCGCGGGAGTGGCTGAGGAAAACAGAGCTGCACTTGAAGGAAGAAGGTGAGGAGTCCTTCACCCCAGGGTGAGGCTCTGGGTCTTGTGGTCCTTGACTCTGCTGGCTCCCAGGTCAGTCTGAAGTAGGGCCGCCTGTGATGTGAGCAGTCACCGCCCCCAGTGACTCAGGTCAATAGTGATAGAGTGGCTGGGTTCCCCCATCTGACTGTGAGGGCTGTTATTCAGGGCTTGTGCCAGTTGCTTTTCCAAAAACGTTTGCCACTCATGAGCTGTTATCAGTGATGCTCTGTCACTACTCCCATGGTGGGCAAAGTGATGCAAAGCCATCCCTAGATAAATGTTTGTCTGTGCAAACCATTCATATAAGTCCATGAATATGTACTGAGTGTCTAGAATGTATCAGTACTGTTCTGGGCTTGGGGATATAAAACAAATTTGTGAACAAAACACATAAAATCATTGGGGAAACTTGCATACATCTTCCTTCAGAGGGTTTAAGGCTGGTGTATAGTGAGTTGGGTTTCTTTCCCGACAGTCAGACTTATCTTGCCGAGTTCTGTTTGATCTGGAAAGTCTCCCCCTCTTGGGGAGACCTTATTTCTTCTTCCTCCCAGTATCTCACCTGCCCCAGATTGCCCTTCTGTGAGTCCTCATAATCCAGAGGCTACTGGAAAATCCAGACCCCCAAGCTGGGGAAAACTGGAAAGGACTTGACACAAATGTCTGTGCCAATAAAAAATCTTTAGATTATAGTCACTTCTGGCACTATAATTTTTGTGATTGTTTTAAACAGGAGAATATAACTGGGATACCAACTCAAGGCTGTGGTTGATTTTAGGCTTTGTTTGACAAATTTTTCATTTAAAGGGCCTCTAAAATAAGGCCAGAGGAACTAGCCTGTAAAAGAACATTCTGGAGAAGGGTGTTTACTTTGGCTCTGGCTGTTTTTTTTTTTTCTTTAAAACGACGATTACAGAGACACCAGGTTTTACTAGGATGTTATATGTTGCAGTAGAGTGAAAAAGATCACCATTCTGCACTTCATTTCTGTTTTTTTTGCTTTTTAAACAGGTATCGTTCAAGAAAATGATTACGAAAATGAAGTGGAAGACTTTGGTGAGCTCCGTCCCAGAAGGCGTTTTCGGAAATGTGCAAAGCAGAGAAAGTGGTAACGTCCACCTGGCTGCTGCTTCCTAAACCTTCAGGACGTTCCATCCTGACTTAGAATCCCGAGTGCTGGGGCAGATGAGGAGAAGAATATACATTAGCGTAAGAAGTGGCGGGAGGGCTCTAACAATGCCTTTGCTTTTCATTCTTGTTGTTTCTCTCTCTGTGGTGGCTCAGGGCCTGACTGCTCCCTCAGAGCAGGGGCCTCTCAAGTGTTCTCCAAGTTCAAGTCCAGCAGTACTGGGTCCCCCTAAAAGAGGCTCAGGCGAGAGGAGTCATAGCTGGAGGGAACATTGGGATCCTCCCCCCGAGGCCCCCGGGGGGGCCTGGCTCATCATCACCATGACACTGGTCAGTAAGTAGCAGGGACATCCCTCACCTCTGAGTTGCCACTGCCCTGGCCCGGGAACACTGCCCCCGGATCCTCTCATCTCTGTTCATGCTGCTGGCCACCCCCGACCCCAGGCCACACTCTGGTCATCTCTGAGCCCCCCTGTGGCTTCATTCCTTCTGTGATATATGTTAGCCTTTTCTCTCGGTGGCAATGTTTCTGCCTGCCTTCCCCCCATTTTTTGAGACCATCCTCAGCTGCCCCGTGCAAGTCGCGATTAGACTACCTCGGAACGTAGTCAAGAATTCCCCATTGTCTTCTGGGCAGCCAGCCTCAAGACCAGCCCCCTAGAATGAAAGGCTGGGGGATGTTGCCGGGAGTTCCCAGCCTGTCTCTCCAAGGTTGTCCCAACTCTACCTTGGCTCTGGTGCAGACGTCCAAACAGTGTTTTGTATGTAGCCCTCTACGTCTGGTTTCCTTGGGTCTCCCTGGCCAGTTAGCTGTCCTAGCTTAGCTTGACATTCCGATGAGTTTTCCCCCACTGAGCTCTCCACGGGAGTACCAGGACCTGCAGAGCTAGAGGTTGGGGACAGGTAGACAGAGGAGAAGCCAGCCTTGTGGTGCACATCCAGTAGGATTTGGCCATGAATCACTGCCCTGTGGCCAGCAGGTCTGGGAAGAAGGGGCCGTGGGCCTGGTTGCAGGAGGCCGTTGCTGCCCACTGAGCCTTCGGCATGTCCCTTTCTGGAAGCTCTTCCGCCTCTCTCATGGTCACTTCCCTCCCTGTCCCCCACCCTTCAGCCTGGCCTGATGCCAAAGGTCAGGCTCACATTGGTCCGTCGCTGTTTCATCGTCACCACAGAACCAGCCGTGCCGCTGCTGCTTTGGCTACTCTTTGTTTTTTTCTTCATTGTCTTTCCAAATGACTCTGTTTCCTTGAAATGTATGGTATCTAATTTTTATTAGTTTATAGTTCTAATTTTTATTCCAGGTGTTTTTATAAACCTGCCAGGAAAACAAAACACAATCAAATCTTGCTGTATTATCACATTTTTATAAAGTTAAATCATTTCTCTTGCATTTCTCTCCACTTGTTTATTTCTCATCTCTACTTAGAGAGTAAAGGGGTAAATCGTGGAGCAGGTTCTTTCTGGTCAGCTGGTGGACAGAAGCTTGCCGTGTCTTCTGAAACTGAGAAATCCAGGGGCCCACAGCTGCAGCTGACTGCACCATCTCTTGAGGGCCTGCCTGTGTAAATTCTTTCCCTTTGGGTGTTTCCAAGCAGGCAGGGTGTGGACTGGAAGGGGTTTTGTCCGTGCCCCATAACAAGAACATTTCCGTTGGAGACGGGAGACCTGGAATTGAATCCTGGTCCTGCCCCAAGGAGCTGTATAGCCTGGGACAAGTCAGACCCGGTCCACACTCCCTGAGGGCTAGAATGTGGCACCACCCCCGAGGGACTGGGGATCTGGTGTGGCAGGTTTGGGGCACAATATTTAATAACAACACAGCATTGTGCCTCTTGTGCTGGTCATTTCTCCTCACGCATCTGTCTCCTTCAGGGTTTTTGCAAGATGGGAATCTGGCATTCATGGGTTCTCCAGCCATGACACCATCTTAATCTCAATGCCTAACCTCTCTCTCTCTCTCTCTCTCTCTCTCTCTCTCTCTCCTCTCTCGCTCACTCTCTCTCTCTCGCTCACTCTCACACACACACACACACACACACACACACACACACACACACACACACACACACTCACTCACTCACTCACTCACTCACTCACTCACTCACTCACTCACTCACTCACTTCTCCCTGGCCATCTCCAGCAGGCTGACTCACGGTCTGAGTTGCCTGCAGTGTGTTCCCAGATCGATACCATATAGTTGCCAGAAATCCACCCCTGGGTCATCCTTAAGTTCCTGATCCAGAGGATGGGTAAATCAACACAGCAGGTAATATTGCTCTCCCTCTGCCACAAGTATCTTTCCTCAGCCCTGAGACTGTCTTTGTCCAATCCTGTCCCTCTAAACGTGCTTCGGAGATTCTGCCTGTAGAGAGTGCAAGGCAGGTGGGGACACCAGGAGCCATCTCCCCACCCAGCAGCCCCCTGTAGCAGCCGAGAGGTTGAACGTCCATGGGGGGGGGGTCTCCCTGTTGAACTTGACAGACCCGCCCACCTTACCACAGCAGAGACAGCAGGTCTGGCAGCAGCAGTATAGAGCTGAGCCTCACTCCCACCCGCCGCCCAGAAAAACTTGTCTCCTCGCCTGCTAAGGGGGAGGGAAAGCCATCAGCCAGGTACTGGGTGTTCTTTAGGTGGGTTGTTGTTGACAACTGCCTCCCGGTTCTGCAGAATCCTAACTGTACTCAGAATCCTATGTTCTCTGCTTAAGACACAGCATCTCACCCTCCTCAGTGGTGATGTGACCTGAGCATCTGATAGGACCTTGTGGGGGGATGGGCTGCACTAAAAGGAGAACTGTCATCACGGGATCTTGGAAGTGAGCCATTAAGATTGAAATTTGGCTTCTTTTACTGGCCATGGGCGTTCAGAGACATTATTTAAAATCTCTGAGCCCATTTAGGCATTTATAAAATGGAAATAATGACACAAGCTTGGAGCTTGCGTGTAATTACATTATCTTCCCTCCTCCCCTGCCTCCCTTCCCTAGTGGGACCAAGAATGCAAAAAAGATTCCAGGCAACTATTTCCGGGGCAGGGAGGGGTGGTCATGAAGGATGATGAGCTCTGGGGACAGAGCTGGGTCAGCTTTGTGATGCCTGGGTGGAGGTGGGGACATTTCTGAAAGGGCTTTGTTCCCAGGGGCCTAACCTTTTTAGAGACTGAGACTATTTTTAGCCCAAGTTTTTGTGATTCTGCAGGACAGCTGTTTCAGGCAAGTATGTCGGCCACCCTGTGGTATTTGGAGTCATTTTAAGGTTAGGGAGTGGGATAGGGGAAGAGAATGAGAATAACTCCCGAGACGTTTCCTTTGTGGCTACTCTAGAGCGTCTGGAGGGGCCGAGCAGGTGAACACCCTTTTTTTGTTTGGCTGCGCCACACAGCATACAGGAATCTTAGTTCCCCGACCAGGGATAGAACCTGTGTCCACTGCAGTGGAAGCAGAGTCTTAACCACTGGACCTCCAGGGAAGTCCCCAGATAAACATCCCTTTTTTACTCTTCAAGTTGAGAGTCAATGTCTGCCCACTTTTCCATTTTTCTGCCATTCCGTGCCAAAATGAAATCAGGATGGAGAAAAGATGGGCGACACCCGCCCTGATGAGGCTGTAGGATGTGGGCTTACCCATGGCAGCGGGAACGAAACCAGGACGGCCTTCCTGGTCGCCATGCCGACAGTATCTGTTAAGTTTGGAAACGGACTCAACTTTTGACCCAGCATTCCTACATTTTGTTTTTTAATTGCTATCATTTTTAATTGTGGTAAAATACACACAACACGCAATTTACTGTCTTCATCTTTCAGTGTCAAATACATTCACACTGTTGTGCCCACCATCACCATCCATCTCCAGAACTTTCTTACTTTGCAAAACTGAAACTGTACCCATTGCACAACAACTCCCCACTTCCCCTCCACCCAGCCTCTGGCACCCTCCATTCCACTGTCTGTGTCTATGATTTTGACTATTCTAGGGACCTCAGGCAAGTGGAATCATACAGTATTCGTCCTTTTGTGACTGGCTTATTTCACTCAACATAATGTCTTCAAGGTCCATCCATGTTGTAGCATATTGCAGAATTTCCTTCCCTTTTAAGGCTGAATAATATTCCATTGTATTTTTACTTTCAGGGGTTTTTTTTTTTTTTTTTTTTTTTTGGCCATGACTCATGGCCTGCAGAACCTTAGTTCCCGGACCAGGGATCGAACCCATGCCCCCAGCAGTGGAAGCACAGAGCACTAATCACTGGACTGCCAGGGAATTCCCTAGGAATTTCTATTGGCGAAACATTCCTACAAGTGCCCAAATAAATGTCCACTTCTGGAGCTTCAGGAGAGCACAAAATTGCAGACAACTCAAGTATTCAGCTGGGGTGTGGCTGAACATTGTGAATATGGGTCAGGTTTTAGAAAGATGGAAATGTGCTGGCATGGAAATGTGGCGAAGGTCAGTTGCTCCCTGAAAACTCAAGCTATGAAGAGGAGGCTCTGTGGTTCAATCCACTTGTGTAAAACAAATAAAAATTTAATTCCAAATTGTTGTTGATGGTGATCTTGAGTACTCTGTAAGACGCGGGATTTTAAAAATAGTTTGGAGTCTACGTGTGGTCACAAAAAACAAAGATATTTATGGAGATCAAAACGGAGAGGTGCAGGAGGGCAAATGTTTGTTGCTCAAAGAGGCAGAGAAGAACATGCCCCCCATTGACTCAGGTGCTTACAAAGCGATATTAAGAGGTGATGATAATCCAGTAGGAAAGGATGCTCTTCAAGACACCCCTTGAGGCCTCACAGATCGACTCTGTCCTATGCTTCTCATCCAACTGATCCCCGTCCAACTGGTGTGCATCTGCAGCCAGCAGTAAATAAGAGGGCACCTCAGCTTCTAAGGTTGTCCATCAGTTACACCTTGAACTTTATCACCTGACCCTGCTATGTCCTATTCTTAGTAATCTTGATTCAAGGATACTCCCCGAGAACATCCTTGCCCTTGTGTCTCCCAAATGATGGCACCTTCCTGCTGCCTTCCCTGGCTTCTTTCCTAAGCTCTAAGGACACACCTAGCTGTGGGGCTTGAGACAGAGCAAACAGCAACAAGAACAGCTGTCGTTTAGTAAGTGAGTACTTCAGTGGTGGCTTATACAGGTACCACCCTAGTGAGTACTCACAGCAACCCCATGAGGGAGATGTCATGATCACACCCATCAGAGATGAGAACTGAGGCTGTAAGAGCTCCATCTAGCCCTGTCCCTCAGGACTCCCCTGTCCAGCACTAGCCCGTGGGGATCACAGATAAGTTTGTTTGAACTGTACACAGATAAAAAGGGTAGAAGTTTTCTTGAAATAAAAACAGTTTTCTTCCATCTTCTATTCCACCAATTTCCTCCTCCCTTTAGTTTTCCTTCATGCAGATGTCGTCGTGTTTCCAATTTTCTGGGGTCCTTTGACCATTCTGACTGCTGATCTTCCAGGTGCTAATTTGGCATCGGTAGGGGGAGCATCTGGTTTTTGTCACTGCTCACAAAGTCCCTTTCCCTGGGTGAGAGCTTCAGGGCTTCTTTCCCACCATGTCTTTGGTTTCATCGGCCCAGGAGTGGGACCCCGGGGCCAGTACAGGGCTCAGCCATATCCAAGGGAGGG
>NW_006789542.1:1207653-1230989 GCF_000442215.2 Lipotes vexillifer | reverse complement strand
AGGGAAAGAGCCTCTCACGTAGAATGTTCCTGACTTTACAGAGGAGGAAACACAACAGACCTGGTTGGTGCCTTTTTCCCTCTTACGCAAAGCTTCTGGGTTAGAGCGAGGGGGAAACACTTTATCCCTCCCTCCGGGGCTGCGAGATGTCTGAACAGCTGGACGAAAGGGAGAAGATGCAGTGTGCCTTCCTCGAGTTTGTGTGCCTGATGCCAAACATCGGAATCCTTGGAATCAACCACGGGAATGGGTGACCTTGATCATCAATTCTCTCAGCTCATCAAAACTCAGCTCTTAAGGACCCAAGTCAGGTTAGAGTTTTTAGGGACACCTGAGTTTATAATTGAGGCATTTTCTGGAAGAACTGTAATCTTCCTCCTATCAAGGGCTTTCAAATAAAATTTTGAAAGAAGAAATCCTATCAGAATAAAAGTAGACTCTGGAGATGTTAGTCTGTCAGGCTGTCTGTGCTGCAGGAGTGGGGAATGTGGCCTGGCCCCAAGGGCACAGCTGTGAGTAGGCAGGACGTGTGTATGTGTGTGTGTGCGTGTGCGCGCGCGCGTGTGTGTAGGGACCAGGACATGGAGGAAGAAGGTGCATGTGGCTGAATTTCTCATCCCTTCTGTTCCTTCTTTGTATTTAACTCAAAAGGAAGAAAAAATGCACAGGCTGCCCCAGGGGTGTCCAGGTGGAATGAAGCCACCGCAGTTTAGTCCAAGTGAATGGCAATCCGCAAATATATCTGAGAGTCTTTGCCAAGGGATGAACACGGATTGTCTACCCTTTTTACAGGAGATATTTTAAAAAATCAAGTGAGAGCCTGCCATCTGAAGGGTCTACACACCCTTTTTTCACCCTGCACTGATAGGAGTAGGTGTGTGGGGTAGGGTCGTCAGGGAGGGGCAGCGGGAGTTCTGTGCGGTGCGGAGGCGGCTGCCTTTTCTACATATGGAGAGGAGAACTATAGCCCTTCTTGGCGAGGGCTGTCACCCCACTAATGATAACCAGGTATATTAGTCTGTTTACATTGGGCTGCCATAAGAAAGTGCCACAGATTGGAGGGCTTAAACAATGAAAAATGTATATTCTCACTTCTGGAGGTTTGAAGTCTGAGATCAAGGTGTTGGCAGTTTGGTCTTTCCTGAGGCCTCTCTCCGTGGCTTGTAGACGGCCATCTTCTCCCTGTGTCTGCACATGGTCCTCCCTCCGTGCATGTCTGTGTCCAAATTTCCTCTTCTTATAAGGACACCAATCCTACTGGATTAGGGCCCACCCTAATGACCTCATTTAACTTAATCACCTCTTTAAAGACCCTGTCTCTAAACACAGTCACATTCTGAGGTACTGGGGGTTAGGATTTTAACATACAAATCTGGGGGGCGGGGCACAACTTAGCCCATAGACCAGGTTACGGCATCAGCGTTTCTGAGCCACTCGAGGAAGGAGTTTGGTTGAACCATTAGCCTCAGTTGTCAAGTCACAGAGAGCAGAGCCTGGGATGAAAGTTCTGGCTGAGCAAAGGGGACCAAAGGCTTTAGTCATCTGGTCAAGTAGGATGCTGCAGGTGCTGGAGGAGCTTGGACAACTGGCTGGCGGGGGCGCAGGAGCGGTAATAAATGCTGTCCTTTGAGCTCTGCCTTCTGCCTCCCTTCTGTCTTTTCTGATCTTACTCCCAAACGTCTCCATCACTCCTGGGCCCTCAGTTCCCCTGCTGTGCTCATCACTTCTCAATCAAGTCTTCCTGTCCCAACACCTCTTCCAAAGACCTGCTGATACCTTCTTAAAGTTCAAGGTGTAGGAGGTGCCATCTTTCTGGGAACCAAGTCTTCTGTCACTGATTATGTGTCATTTGCTTTCATTTTTTTAGAGAAAGCCTTCTTTCAACCATATCTTGAATTTTTCATCACCAGTAATTTCCATTTGTACTCTTCAACTTTTGTTTTCCTAAAGACTAAGACAGTGTCTGTTCCCGCAAAGGCATTTGATTGATGTTAACCTTGTTTTGCACTAGAGATCTCTAGAGGTCTGAGGCACCAAGTTCTGTAGACACAAAGGAATACAATGAATCCCACCCATCCATTTAAACAAATGTTATCTTGCTGCCAAGTGCTGTGGAATTATATAATTATCAGTTTTGCTTTGTGAGATAATTGTGATTTTTAAATGCTTTCCTGAAAATAGCTTTTTAAAAATCTACATTTTTCTACCTTCTCTGAAACTTAGGGATCATTTAAGGTTGGTTTTTTGTGGGGTTTTTTTATTTTTATTTTTATTTTTTTTTAATTTATTTATTTTTGGCTGTGGTGGGTCTTCGTTTCTGTGCGTGGGCTTTCTCTAGTTGCGGCGAGCGGGGGCCACTCTTCATTGCGGTGCGCAGGCCTCTCACTGTCGCGGCCTCTCTTGTTGCGGAGCACAAGCTCCAGACGCGCAGGCCCAGTAGTTGTGGCTCACGGGCCTAGTTGCTACGCGGCATGTGGGATCTTCCCAGATCAGGGCTCGAACCCGTGTCCCCTGCATTGGCAGGCAGATTCTCAACCACTGCGCCCCTAAGGTTGGTTGTTTTTCCCCCATTTTCTTGTTGCTAAAATGCTGCAAGAAATGACATTATTAAAAATGAACCAGAACGAAGTTAGGACATTTTTTTCTTCCGTCCTTATTCTCTTCTCTGACACAGAAGAGGCTCTTTCATTTCCCTGGGTCTCCTGTTCTCCACCTACTCTCAGTGTAAGTGGGATGGTCTAAAGATTCATGGAACACTTGCAAAATTCTTGAAATTTCAGACTGGGAAAGTTCTATGCAAGTGTGAAAAACAAAGAACAGGACTACACACAGAACAATGGCTATCCAGACGCAGCCATGGCTGCCCTGCTTTCATAATGCAAAAATAGCTATGCTGCAGTCGCTTTTTGTTTGTTTTTAATATGCTTATTTGAGAATTTATTCTGTTTTTAAATTTAGACAACTCATGGGAATTTGGATCACACCATTTACCAACTTTAGGTTCAAAAGAATCATCACAACTTTCAAATATTACAAAGCATGACATTAAAAACTCAAGATTAATAATAATAGTTTCAGATCACCTAGGAGAAGAGTATTTTCCCCCCACTAAGGTATCTATATCTGCCAGCTTGAATAGTAGGTCATGCTAACTCTCCAGCTGTTTTCTTTTCTAACTCTTTGCTTCTACTAAATCATAATTTTAGGCACACAGGACACCAGAAGGTGTATTGATAGCTCTGTTAATTGGTTTGGATATTGGAGCAATTTCTTATGGAAGGCTGTACACCAAGGCTGCTAGGCCAACAGTTACACTGCATTGGGATCCCAGGAGGGTGAATGTTTGAGCCTGGAAGGGAGCACTGCCTGCAGTCCCGTTCTGCCCTTGATTGACTTGGCCCAGGAAAGAATTTCTTCGTGGTCTGGTACAGTGTTTGAATGTGACTTTTTAACAGGTTCAGTAATATATTGACTTATTTCTCTGATGAATGAAGAAAATATATGTTGAGGAAAAAATCCTGCTTGGTGATAGAGTCTATTGTACCACAGTTCAACCTCCTTGTGAAATTCTGATACCTCTTTTTTTTTTTTTTTTTTTTTTTTTTTTTTTTTTGGCCCTACCGTACAGCATGTGGGATCTTAGTTCTTAGTTCCCCAACCAGAGATCAAACCTGAGCCCCCGGGGTGGAAGCTGGAGTCCTAACCACTGGACTGCCAGGGAATTCCCCTGCTATCTTATTTTCAATATTTACAATTGTGAGGTTTGAGGTTAGAAGCTCAACCGTCTCTAAGCATGTCACTGACACTTGCCCCTTGGAATCACAGAAGAGGTCTTTCTTTACATTACATTATCCGCGACATGAAAAAACCATTATTATAACCTCATCCTCCTCTCCATAATTTAATGGAAGCACACCTCTTCTTGACTGCTAGCATACTTGAGTATGTTTCATATAAATCATGCAAAACAGATTCTTGTTGCCCATTTCTTCTCACAGCATGGCAAGAGGGCAGAGGCTAAGTCGCTGTGATTTGATCATGCTCATGATTTTCAGTGGCTCCCTTGACATGATACCCCAACCAGATGGCATGTTGATGACCACTGCCTGACCTCTGTCAATAAAGCTGTGTATGGACTGGCCTGCAGCAGCAGGCCCTGAACTGTACAGAAATATTCTTTTTTGCTTCAGGTGTGGCTGATGCTCCATTAACCCCGACCCAACACTTGTTTTCTAGTGTACAACAGAGCTGCGCAAACAATCTCTCCTCCTGCTGCATGAAAGTCATTGAGCGCTTCTCCCTTGTATACGTATGTGCCACGCTTGTGTCAACAGTTAGATTACATCTTGCAGTGTTTTGTCCCAATCTAAGTTGAAGAAACTTCTATCATGCACACACACACAATACAGGTTGCTCCTTCCTCTCCTATGTCCCACCGATTTTATGGGACTTCCTGTGCTGTCATTTGTTAAGGACTTTTGCCAATAACCATCTCTGCTTTGTCTCTAGGCGTAATTTTGTCCTGACTACTGTGGTTGATTTTACAAGATACTTACTCCTGTTTTTGCTATAAGGAGTTCAAAGTGGAGTGATGCACGAGAGCCTTAGTCTTTCTTTCAGCCATTACTTAATAATTGGTCAGTTTCACACTGGAATATGTGACTTATTCTGGGGTGAGTGGGGAGGATTTGGTTTAGCTGTAACTGTGGTTCTGTCACTGCTTAGTTTGAGAATAACAAATGTATAGATAACTTCCTGCCAACTGTTTGACAGTTTCAAGATAGACAGTTCTTGAGCATTAGGGGTCAGTAGATTGCTGATGCAGTGATGATCAGATTTCACATATTCACTGTTGAGGCTCCTACTTGCTTATTTATTTAAATTTTATTTTATTTTTTGGCTGCACTACCCGGCTTGCAGGGTCTCAGTTCCCCAACCAGGGATTGAACCCGGGCCCTCAGCAGTGAAAGCGCCAAGTCCTAACCACTGGACTGCCAGGGAATTCCCATCCTACTTGCTTTTTTAAAACAAACAACCTTTCTGACTGTGTGAAACCACATACCAGTCACTTGTTCCAGCACAGATTCACATTTGCTGTTTCTACTGGAATCTTCACTATTTACATATAAAACACTATTTAGAGTTGCAATGTGTATAATCCTTTTTTTTTTTTTTACCACTTTGAGGATTCTATGAAAGGCTTCATACAGCTACGAAGATTCAGTGGAAAGAAATAATATAATCATCCCTTAAGTAACCAGAGCAGCTGTTGGAAATTAAAGATGCTCTGTCAAGATTGTAAAATGAACTTCCAATATCTTCAGCATTAGACAAAAAGAAATTGCCCAAGACTACATTGAAGAAATAATGACACCCAAGTTAGAGACTAGGGAATAGTGACTATGTAGGTCATCACTGTCTGGTGGGTACCATGCCAACGGGACACCAGAATTAAGTCTGGTATTGTGGTTAATAGAAATTCAAAGGTAATCTAGAGTTTTAAAAACTAAATTGGTTTGAGAAATTGCTTTAATTCATGAGCCAGGCAACTTCTCTGATATGGTGTCAACAGTCTATATATTATGCTTATACTTCAGGGTTACAATCTAATTAGTCAACACTACATCTTTTAGGAAGATATAATCATGGAACTATCTTTCATAAGGATATGGATACTCTTAATTTTTTAAATTAAATTATGGATTGAGGGGATTCTGACCTGTGGGAGGTCACATCAATCTTATTTGAAATGTAACCCTGGTCAATTCCTCTTCATTGTTTTTCGTGATCTTTGTGTCCTTGGGGTCTGACATAATGACTGAACATAGCAGATACCCCCAAAGTGCTCAGTGATTATTCACTGAGTGAATAAATGAATACATTGATCAGGCAGCAAGGTATGGTGGAAGGAGCATGTGCATTGGAATCAGACAGACCTGGATTCCAATTCTGCCTCTGCATATTATTATGCTATTGTGTGACCTTGGCTGAGTTTCTTAAGCTCTCTGATTCTCGGCTTTCTCAAGTGTTTAAAAACAGGAGACAGCCTCAGAAGAATGGCAAAAATGACCCTATCTCACAGAGTTCTGGTTTCTAAAAGAGGGGTCCCTCTGCAGAAGCTCCTGATAGATGGTTCAGAAATGTTCATCTCTCTTCCCATACTGGGCTTCTCCACTTGGTAGAGATTTTAAGAATATTCAGAGAAGGAGCTAAATCTACCAAGTGGGTTGGACGCCAACAGGGTTAGATTAAAGCAAAATGACTGTCGCAAACCTGAGAATGAGAAACATTAATTTTTCTCCAGAAAAGTTCTCATCATTATTCAACACATAAGGAAGTAAAATTTGGTGGCTTGCACTTCTCCATTTCATCCAAAGACAGAACACAGAATGTGCTGACACAGCAGCAGGGGTCTGCAAACTTCTTCTGTGAAGGACCAGATAATAAATAGTTTTAGCTTTGTGGGTCATATGGTCTCTGTCACAACTATTCAAAAGCAGCATAGACAATATGTAAATGAATAGGCATGGTTGTATTCCAATAAATCTTTATTTACACAGATTGGCACCAAGCCAGATTTGGCTGCACCGTCTGTATAGTTTGCAGACCCCTGTCCCACAGCAGCAACTTGCAGCTAAATACAAGAATCAGGAAAGGTCTGTCTACTTTGTTTCTGTTTATCTTTGAGGACAGCACTCATATCCAAGGTGAACTTCTATCCTTTATATGATACTGAGACGAACAGGAAGAATTTATTTGAGGCCAGCTGAATCACTAATATATTTATTTAAAATTTTTATGTAAGAGAATTCGAGCCCTAACTAAGGAATTTCTTTATAACATGCTCAGTTTCAGTGTGGCCCATACATAGGCATGAACCATACCTCACATTTTGCAAACATGCTTGTGTATATGTACGGCTTTAACTTTGTGTGCCTACGTGTTTTATTCTGGAATCTTAGGACTGGATATCATTTACTTATTATCTCTTCTTTTTTTTGAAGGCAAGTTTGGTAATTCAAGAGAGATTACACATATTTTTGTACTACAGTCTATCTTTTTCAGACTTAAGCCCAATTTTTCTAGCTTTTATGCCTAATTATAGGCAGTGTTCTGAGAATGTCATGTCCTATGATACTTGAAATCTTGCCCTGAATCTGCTACTGTACCGTAAGGGCTGGAGAATATTTCAGACTTACCTTTTATTACCATTCCACGTTTGAAGGTCATTTAGTAGTTTTGCAAATGAGTTTGTTTTTATTGCTATAATACAGAAACAATTATCTGCATCTTGCTTTTTACCGCACCGAGTGCCATATTCTTGGGCATCGGGAGGGCCCAGATGGCAAGTTCGGCAGACGTCGGAAATAAACTGATTCGTTTAAAAGCAGGGGCTTGTATCCAGAAAAAGTGGTATCGTATCTTTGATATATTCCTGAAATCATGTCTACACACAGCTGACACACAGTTATCTGAACCAGAGTGAGAAGAGTGATCGTATGCATTAATGTCCTCCACAGGAAATCCTTCATTTTATCTCAGGCAAGAGTTTCGACTTCTTCCTTGATTTTTGCTTCTTTGGCCATGCTGCTCGACTTGCGGGATCTTAGTTCCCTGATCAGGGTTCAAACCTGGGCCCCAGCAGCTGAAAGCAGTGAAAGCGCTGAGTCCTAACCACTGGACCACCAGGGAATTCCCCGACTTCCTTGTTGAAAGAAGTCTACCGGAGTGAGTGGACTTGGGTCAAATGGGATGAGTCTGCTGAAGCCAACGGAGGCATTCTGACTAACTTCAAGGTCGATAGGAATCACCGGCTGAATGGAATGTGCCACTGACTGGTCACTTGTCAGTACTGGAGGGAAACCAGATTGACCACGATGCAGCCATTTCAAACACCCTACTTTCCTATCTTCCTGCTGGTAGGGAGTTAGGGCTTGAATCGTGCATTGGCAGTTTACTTAGGGTGAGGAGATGATGACTGAGTAAGGGCTGCACAGGGGCAGATGGAGCAGTGGGTGGAAACAGATGCTGCCCGAGACAAAGCAAGGAATTTGCACTAGCTGGAGCCCAGAGCTTCCCTGGGGGACTGGCAGGAGGTGAGGGCTGAGAGGTAGACAGTGAAACTGAGTCCCCCTAAAACAGAGTTCCCCTGCTAAGTTTCTATCCAAAGCTTTATTCCCTTTCTTCTCCTGCCCCTGTACCCCTCAGGATGGAGGAGTATTAAGGAAAAGGTGGGGGAGGGTAACACTGAGCAGGTCCCTGTGGGCCCTTTCCAGATACAAAAGTCCCCTGGGTCCCCTGTTTCTCGTTTGCAGAAAAAGGCTTTAGTCTCCTAGGCTTTTCCTGAGTTCCAAAGCGGACTCAAGCAGTTACTAATTAGGGACGTGAGGGAATGCAGAAACAAAGGAAAAGCAGTCAAGCAATAAAAGTAAGGATAGCTTAAACAATAGTTCGATGATAAAACAGAGCCCAGTTCCTCCTCAAGGAATATACGTAACAATCTGACGCATATCTGGTTTTTTTTTTTAACTTAACGATTTATTCACAGGAATACATGTAAGTAGAGAAAAATAACAGAAAAGCTAAACAAATGAAATGAAGAGGATCCAAACCAACTTTCACTCTGTAGCTTTTTACTTGCGCCCTGTGTGCGTATATCTAGGGCACAGAGGGCCACCAACATGTGCCAGTACAGTGTAGGAACCCTGCATTACATCCATTAACTTAAACATATCTTTAAGATCATGCTTTGAACAAAACAAAGCTTAGAAGGCAATATGTTGAGTGGGAATAAACGCTGAAATATAGCAATCATGTCTTCAACTTCTACAATTGTGTTTATGTGCCAGCTAACATTTATACAGCCTCTTACAGATCCTTTACCATGTAATTTTTTTTTTTTTTTTTTTTTTTTTTTTTTTGTGGTATGCAGGCCTCTCACTGCTGTGGCCTCTCCCGTTGCGGAGCACAGGCTGCTGACACACAGGCTCAGCGGCCATGGCTCACGGGCCCAGCCACTCCGCGGCACGTGGGATCTTCCCGGACCGGGGCACGAACCCGCGTCCCCTGCATCGGCAGGCAGACTCTCAACCACTGCACCACCAGGGAAGCCCTTTTACCATGTAATTTAAGTTTTAGAAGTTTTGATAAAATCATTAGTAGTATATAGCCATGCAGAAAGCACATCACACTGACAGCATAGAGGCAAAGACGTTGCACAGGTATATCAGCTTTCCACATTGTTCAGGTTACACACAATACAATATCAATCTTATTCCTAACAGATCCTAAAAAGATATTTCAAGGCCTAGCTGTAAACTACAGTACTTTATATCTGTATTCTTAATAAAAATAAAATCCACAAATCTTAAAAAGGAATTTTAAATGCAGGTCTATATTGAATTGGTAAACTGCAACACAAACCGGTGCAACAGAGGTAACTGAATACGAATCTCACTCTATGTGATGCAAGCATGCTGCTTTCCCACTAATTTAAAGTACTTTCCATCACTATGAGCCAGAATGCATACCTGAACCTTAAACTGCACTTTAAAAATGACCTCTTGGTTATAAAGCAGAAACTAACACACCCCATTGTAAAGCAATTATACTCCAATAAAGATGTAAAAAAAAAAAAAAAAAAAAAAAATTCCTTTTAATAAAAGGTTAAAGGCACAGTGAAACAATGAAAAAATAAAAAATGACCTCTTGGCTGAGAAATTAAATCTAATGAAGTACAACCATCAAATTATATCCACTACGTTAATGTCTTAATGCAAAGTCAAGGTGTCAATCTTTAGTTTCATATGCCCAACCCCATTTATTCCTCCCTCCCTGCCCACCCCACATAGGTAAAAGGAGTGACTCATTTGGCATTTCACAGGGTGCTTCATTGTTTAAATTTGTTTTGTTTTATTTCCAACTTTTTGGGGTACCTTAAATTGTAACTTCCAAGAACCTGCTTCTACTATGGGTAGGCAAGCTGATTTTAACTCTTATTAGCTTTCATTTGTGTAGTTCTTCATCAGTATGCAAAAACAAGTCCCCATCATGTGGGAAATTTTATAAAAACCTTTAAATTAAAAAAAAAAAACTTTACTGTTTTCTAATCCCCATTCTTAGGTTTCCTTTATTGTGCTATAGAATTTTTCCTCTTTCTCATCCCTATGCATCATTTATATGGTTCTTGTTTGGGTACAATTCCCCATAATATTCCAGAATGTATTGTTTTGTGAGTAGATTGAATAAGTTTTTCTTTTTTTTTTTTTTGCCTCTTCACATCTAGTGCAGCATTGTAATTGGAGACAGATTTCCACCCACAAAGGCTCCAGATGTTAAAACGTTTCCCAACAACGACTTAATACAGTGACAGCAACACCTCCCTCCAGGCCCTCCCAGTAGGGCTGGGACTGTACAGTATTCCTTACTGGTTTACCCTTCCTCCCTGTAAAGGGTAACATCTTCCCTGAGTGCAGAGGCTCCCTCATAGTCTCCAAGACTGAAGGACCCCTAATTATGGGACTGTAGCATAAGTGTATGAGATTAAACACCATAAAAAGCTGCAGGGGCTTGCCTGGTGGCGCAGTGGTTGAGAGTCCGCCTGCCGATGCAGGGGACACGGGTTCGTGCCCCGGTCCGGGAAGATCCCACATGCCGCAGAGCGGCTGGGCCCGTGAGCCGTGGCCGCTGAGCCTGCGAGCATCACAAAAAAATATAAAATCTTGCATTACTCCACTGGGATTCACACTGATCATGGTACAAATCCCACAAAATGCTGAATCCTTTTCCTCATTGTGCCTTATGTTTCTCAGAGAGGCGCACCAGGGTCTTATAAACTGCTGTAGCATGGGAGCCACCTCTTGAGGACAAACGTAACCAAGACGACCAATTGTTATTGCTGTATTCTCTAACAACGTCTTTGGTGTGTTGGGTCTGGTGCAAAACTGGTGCAACACCATAGGAATATAAGGCTGCATCTCTATGCCCATTTGAATGGAGATTTCTCCAGTTGCCCATGTGGCATTATTGCAGACTGAAATGAACTCTGGATTTAGGTAGGTTCCCAATATTGTCATGAAATCAGCTATACAAGGCTTAACATGCTGGAAGCAAGCTTTTGTCAGGTCACCTAACAGGGCGAAGGAATTCTGTCTAACCTCTGGCATTTTATCCTGCATGCACTGATACATTAGCGTTAGAATGTTACTTCGGGCTACTAGCTGTTCAATGTTGCCTCCAAGTCCTTCAGCCAGGCCACTGAGTAAATCAAGAGCCAGTATCATAAAATCTTCATCTGGAGCCTCATACTGATCTCGTTGAGCACTGTTCAGCATTGCTTGTGCAAGAGTCTTCTGTACTAGGCATACACAACGCTGATGCACAGGTTCACAGTATGGAAGGAAGCCAGACTGCAGGGCTGTGGCAACTGAAGATAGGCACTCGAGTAAAAGGAAGAGATCATCATCCTCATCCTTTAACATGTTCCATTTCTGGATCAGTGGAGGCATTAGCATCTGAATATATTCAGGTTTGTTTAAGTGATGTCCTACTGAATCTGCTAACGTTCCTGTGGCATCATAAAGAATGAGCAGGTTTTTATGCTGGTATTTACTAAATGCAAAGACCAAGGTATCAAGCATATAAGCAAGGCGAGGAACAAGTTCTGTACAAGCCTCCTCTTCCAGGGTAGCAAAGGCACTGCAGGCAGCTTCTTGTACTCTCCTGTTGCTATCCAGGATACGTTTTAGCAGTTCTGTCATTAATGGCTTCAGGTACGTGTCTGAGGGCTGGCTGACGACCCCGTGTGCATAGCGGCTAAGAGTCCAGCATGTTATGAAACGCACAAGAGCCTTTTTATCAGAGAGGCACTGAATAAGGTGAGGAATGAGCTCAGGTCGGTATGGAATCATGCCCAGCATGCAACCTTCAGCAATTGCTCCTAAAACCAAGATGCCTGATTCTTTAACAACCCATTCATGATGAAAAAGTAATTCTTTCAAAAGGGGCAAAATATGTGGCAAAAGCTCATCATGATACACATTTGCAAGAACATCTAGGGCAGCCGCAGAACATTTTCTTAGATTCCAGTCAGAAATTGTATCATCATCATCAATTTCATCGTCATCATCACCTTCCTCTTCAATTCCATCTTTGTCATGCTGCTGAGCCACTGTCCTTGATCGACGAAAACGTGGCCTTGTATCCTGTTCACTATCAGGAATTGTTTCGTCTTCTTCAACATCACCCTTAAGTAGGATAATATCTATATCTGAGTACTTCATGCCATTCACTAACACAGGAATCAACTTAGGAAGACGCCTTATGAGTACATCTTTGCATATTGGTTGCTCAGCCAAAGTAAGCCAAAATTCGCAGGCTTCTAAAACCACATTTTCACCTTGATCTTGGGGCCTCTGTAGCATGTACTCAACTATATTATGCATGTGAGGAGGCAGGCGATCCATTCGAACTTCAAGCAACATCACAAGTGCCTGGCACACATTTTTCTGTACCTCTGGTTCTTCATCACCAGCCAATGCAAAGAGATTCTCAATAAAGGAGTCAAAGTGCAACATCAGAGCTTGAGTTCCACTGATGATAAACTGATTGACACATGCAACGACATGAGGCCTTATTTTTGGACTACTGTGCCTGAAGAACTGTAAAAATTTAGGAATCATGAGGTTGAGAGGAAGATCTAAAACATCACTATCTAAAATCTCAGCAGAATCTTCACAAATCTTCTGAAGGGCACCAAATGCTCCCTCACAAGTGTTGTAATCTTCATAATCCAACACGCTACAGAGTTTTGGTGGGAGGTCAGGCCAATTCTGCAGTTCTCCCTTGGAGGCTATAGTTGTGATCAAAATGCCTACAGTAGCTCTAATCAGAGGAGAGGAGTCACCAATATTGCTTAAACATTCACTCTTAATAAAGTCTGTTACACCATTTGGGAAATACTGAAAGTGTGCTTTCACCTTATTCTTCAATATGAGACAACTCAATGATCTTGTGGGTTCATCTTCAGATTTTAACTTTGTAAGAACAAAAATCATGTAGTTGTTAAAGCCTGGATATTGATTGAGTTGTTCCAGTTTCTAGAATGGTTCTCTGGATGGTGGTGTCGGGGGACTGGGACTCCAGCAGCTGCAGGATCTGCTGAAGCCCTTGCTCGTCAGGTTTCCACTCATACTCCATCTTGGTTTGCTGCCTGGGGCGCCCTGAAGGAAGTCTGGGATGGTGAAACCCAGGGAACTGATCCTAGCAGCTGGGCCGCTAATGTCTGCTGCTGCTGCTGCCGCCATGGCCACCGAGCGCAAGGAACCGACACATATCTTTAAATTGTTCTGCAGAAACTGAGACCAACTACCCAGATGAAGGATGGTGACTACATGCTGACCTCAAGCAAGTAGACCCCAGATGGGTTGGAACCAGAAGGTTGATGATTAAGATTCCTGAAACATCACCGTGTTACCTTACCACCAACTAATCAGAAGAAAGTCCACGAGCTGCAACCCTCATCCCAAATGTTGCCTTTGAAAACCCTTCCCTAAGAGCCATGGAGGTGTTCAGGTCTTTTGATCATGAGCTGCCCATTCTCCTTGTGTGGTGTCCTGCAATAAACACTGTACTTTCCTTCATCACAATCTGGTGTCAGTAGATTGTCTTTGCTGCGTGGTGGGTGAGCAGACCCTAGCTTGGTTCAGTAACAAAGGGAGGCTAGAAAATCTATTCTTTATTCTAGGTTGCAGTGTGGTCAGCTTAAAATTGGGGCCTGTTACTAGGTCAGAAAGGGAGAATAGGAGTAGGTAACTAGCATTTTCTTCCAGTGTTCGAGAAGATGTATCATGTTTAGGGACTTCCCTGGCAGTCCAGTGGTTAAGACTCCACACTTCCACTGCAGGGGGCATGGGTTCGATCCCTGGTCAGGGAACTAAGAATCCACGAGCTGCACAGCACGGTGTGGCCAGAAAAAAAAAAAGATGTATCACGTTTATCCCTCACTGCTGGGAGGTAATCTGATAACTTGAGCTAAGTTGTTCTTTGTATGTTTAATGTGTATATATAATGAACATAAAAATGATTATCTAGCCAGTAATTAAACATTGCTGAACTGCTGCTTTTCAAGAAAGAAAATACAAGTCATCTGAATTCTCCTCCATGAGAGTTAAACCTTTCCCTAAAACTCAGTTTTTAAAACTTTTGTTTACTCCTAAATCATAGGGCCAGGAAGAGTAGCTGCAATGGCTTCTAAAAAGGAAATATTTAAGTAGCTGAAGGGCACTTACCTCCAAGAGAAATTTCCAAATAGTTTCTTCCTTCAGGCTTTTGCTCAAATGTCACCTTGTCAGTGAGGCCTTTCCTGTCTGCCCAACTTAAAATAACAACAGTCCCCACTCCCTATTCCCTTCTCCTTCCTTTGTTTTCTCCACACCATTTATCACCATACTTGCTATTTCGTTACCTGCCTCCCCTGACTAGAGGGGAGCGACTGGGAGGCAGGTCCTTTGTCATTTTGTTCACTGTTGGTCAACTGGATTGCTGAAAATGGTCCTTGATGATCACTTTGGGTTGTCTGGCCATCAAACCAGCTGGAAGCAGAAGTTCCTTTGCACACGATGGCTTCCAGAGGTTGTTGCAGCCATTTTGTGACCCTGAGGCAACAGTCTTGAGTCTGAGGGGAAAAGGCAATATGTTGAAGGGGGCCATGTGGAATCCTGGCAAGAGATTTATACCTAAGGTTACCCTTGAGATGCTGAACCAGCGCAGAATAGCCTTCTCCTAGACTTCTTGTTATGTGTGAGGAAGAGAAAGACAGACCCTGACATACAGGAGCAGATCTGGCCTCAGTCTTAGTGTTCTGTGGAACGTGAACAATTTCACAGAACAGCAACATCAGACAAGGCCACTCTGACCTGATGGATCAAGGCAACATCAAGACCATTGCTGTAATCATGTCAGTGGCCATGTGGAGATATGGGTGTTGGGGAGGAACAAATTTTCCTCTACCTTCTAGGATCTTCTGGCTGGTCTCAGAATTGACATGAGACAGACTAACAGGAGAAAAATCAAGCTAAGTTTAATAACATGTATACACGAGAGAGCCCCAGAAAAACTTGAGTAACTTTCCAAATGGCTGAAGCCCTCACCTTAAACACCATCCTCAACTAAAGACAAAAGAGGATCTTGAGGGTGTAGAGGTTACCATGAAAAGCACAGTAAACAAGGGGAAGGTTGTGATGCAGATTTGTCATTGCTTTCTCCATTGATTAGAATTTCTAGAGAATTCCCTGATGGTTCAGTGGTTAGGACTCTGTGCTTTCACTATCGAGGTCTGGGGTTCAGCTAAGATCCCACAAGCCTCGCAGAGTGGACCAAAGGGGGAAAAAATGTCTTTAAATACCTTTCCTTAGTTCTTGCACATGAACTCTCATTTATTCCTTCTATAGAACCATTTCTTCATGATATATTAATATAACTGTGTGCTCAAATAATTTTGGAAAACAATACTTGCTCTATATCAGGGCCTTTTAAAAATGTTGAGAAATAACAATATATGTTTCATATAATAATAAAAAAAGAAAAACTCAGAAATGAGGTGACATTACTCAGGAAAGACTTAGAAATGAAAGAAAAAAAAAAGAATTTTGAGAGATTTGGTCCTTCTCTTCCAGGTACAGTGAAGGAGACACCTAATAAATGGAGATTTCCTTTACAAATGTAAATGTTTCTTACACAGGGGTAACTCCTACTTGGTTTTCAGAGTTTTTCCCACGTCTGCTGTTTCTCAGAAAATAACCAGCTTAAAATAATATCCCAAAGAGACATCGTTTGGGGTGGCAAATTCTGCTCCCCTACATGGGCATGGTCTTCCCTGCATTAATCATCTCTCCCAGGAGAGGCCTGGGAGCCAGTCTTTGAGGAGATGGGATTGTGACTGCAGACATGGGGGATCTATCTGCAAATGGGAGGATTAGACGTGTGGTGGGCTTGGAAGGGGTAGAACAACGCAAGGGGCACTGAGCAGCTTTTAGATGGTACCAGGAAGACGTGAGGCTGGAGGGAGGTTTGCAGGCTGTATCTTTGAGGTCACGGGTGTGGACGGCATGTGAGCAGTTCTCTGAATCTGTGGGGCAAGCAGGATATAGGACGGCTGCAGGGTCAATGTGTGAGCGTAGCGGGGATGGGGTAGGAGGAAGGGATCAGTGAGGGAAGCCTGGTCTCTGAACGACCAGGAGGGGCGAGGACTTCCCGGGTCCTGGGGACGCCTTTGATCCGCCACCTACAGAGAACGTGGGCGGGGCTCAGTTTCAAAGCCCGACCGCGCCTGGCTCTTGGGCACGCCCTGCGATCGGAGAGAGGCGGGCTGCGGAGGGGTCCCCGAGGGCCACCTCGGGCGCTCCCTGGAGAAGACTGGGGGTGCGTGAGCAAGTTCAAAGCGGGACCCGCCCACCTGCAGCGCCAGGCTCGGCGCGCGGAGCAGGGCGGGGCGGGTGCGGGTGCTGGGAGAGAGGCTGGGTGGCGCGCGGTTGCTAAGCCGGCGCCCCCAGAGACGTTCCCCGTGGCTGTTGCCCGGCGCTGCGCGGCGCGGGGCGGGCGGCGGGAGGGAACGAGGAGAGAGGGCGGAGCGGGTTCCTCGTCGCTCGCGCCGCGCCCGCCCCGCCGTCGAACCGCGGCCCCGCGCCTCCAAGCCCCGCGCCTAGCTCCCGGGCCTCCGAGCCATGCCCGCCGCCTCGCCCGCCCCGCACCCGCCGCCGCCCCCCGCACGACCCGCCCCCAGCTGCCCCGTTCGGCCCGCCCCGGGTAAGTGCCATGCGCTCTGGCGCCCACCAGGTCGGGGCCGCCGCCGGGGTAGGGGAAGCCCTTCTGTCTCCCCGACTCGAGACCCCGCTCCGTGCGCTGTGGGGCCTCAGTGCCGGTCCCGCGGGGGTGCCCGGAGCAAGCGCGGTGCGTGTGTGTGTGTGTGTGTGTGTGTGGCCACACCAGCTGAAACTCGCCTGCTCGGGCTCGGGGTGAACGCTGTCCCGATCTGGGTTCCTGTCCCTCGCTGTCCAGAGGGGCCGTCCTGGGAAACGCGGGGTGCGGTGGGGCTGTCGGAGAGGGAAGGCGCCCGCGAGGGAGCCGGGCTTTATTGAGCATGTCGACATGTCAGGTGCTTTACCTAGAGTTGACCTCATTTCATCCATCTTCTCCACAGACCTGTAAGGAAGGTGGATTTATCCCCATTTGTCACATGAGAAAACAGAGGTTCCCAAAGTCACATGGCTTAATAGCGACCAAGCTGGGATTTGAACCCAGGTTTCCACAGCTCTTGTGACCCAGCTAAAGGAAAGGAAGTTCTCCTTAGAACTAGATAAAGAAACACACAGAAGAACTAAAGACTATAGGGGAAAAGGCTAGAGGCAGAGCGTTTGGGCATGAACAGAAAAAAGAAAATGAGTTCGTGAAATATCCCATCAATAATTTCAAATATAGGACCGCATTTATACTGCCTTGGGTGTCTGGCTCTGGGGGCGAGGTGTTGTGAGGTGGGAAGGAGACTGTGCAGGGCTGGGCAGAGGCGTCTGGAGACACCTTTTTGGGGTATCCGCCTGCTGGGAGTGGGGGATGAGGAGAAGTTGTGGAGAGAACTCCGCTGTTATTCATTTCCAACATTAGTTCTCCCTCTGTCTTACCCCCTTCCCTGTGGATTCCATCTCCTTTCATTTACTTGCGGTGTTGTCCAAGATCACAGCTGTCAACTTGAAGCTGGGTCCTTCCTTCCTGATTGTCTTGGCATTAGGTGGTCCTGGGCCTTTATGGTTGTGTTAGGAGCTGTGAAGTTAGTCCATGTCACTGCTTACAGAAGTGATCTGTTGGCTAGTGTTGAGCTGCCAATCACAATCACAATGAATGGGGCATCTAGAGTAGTAGCCAAGCATTGTGCTTATCCTTAAGGGGCAAGGTAGCAAGAAACAGGGGCCCCAGGAAGAAAGAAGAAAAGGAAAAGGATGTTGGGTTTGCCTGGCAGCCCAACTTCATAAAAGCATTTCAGTTTAATATTTGGATTGCTTTGGGTGGTGCCAGAAAATGCTTCCCTGGAAAAAGAACAGAGAGGCAGAAAACGATATCTGAAAGATGCTCTGTAACTCATTCCATGAAGGTCTGAAAGGTCTTTGAGCCAGGTACATTTATGGTGAGCTCAAAGAAATGTGAGAACCCCGTGAGGCCGCAGAATAGCTGAGATGGAGTCAGCGTTATCATGGTCAGGCTTTGGGCAAAACTTGGAGAAAGGAATACTGGACCCTGGACTGTCACAGGTACTTCAGTGTGACACAGTGTCCCCTCAGGGCCCTTTGTGCACACTGGTACCCTGGGTGCTTTCACTCCGAGCCGCCAGCCCCTCCCCTTCATTGGAGGATGACCGTCTTTGTTGGGGCTGCTGGAGTCTGCTTGGTCTGAAGGAGCTGAGAGCAAGGTGGGCCTGGGAGTTGCCATCTCCCCTGGGGGCAGCCCTTAACCAATGCCTGATGGTTGCCGGAGTGTATATAGTCCCGCTCCCTTGCCCTTGATTGGGACACAGCCAGGTGTGACATACTCTGTCTGTAGAAATCCACTGTGGAGTGATGTCACGCTGATTTCCAGAGGTCATTGCTGGGCTTGCTTCTCTTTCTGGACTCACTTCTTCACTCCCCTACCAGTTTCTTCCTAGGAATACTTCCCAATGAAACACTTTCCTAGGGATTCCTATCTCAGGATTTGATTCTAGAGAATCCAATCAAACATTTCTAGAGTAGGGCTCTATCATCAGCACTGGGTAGCCTGCGCTAGCCTGCAGAGTGCCTTGGTGTGAATTTTCACAAGGTGCCTCCTAGCAGATGGAGCCCTGTGCCCTGGCCATTAACTTCTCATCTGGGTGCCTTCGGCGGTGCCCAATGGGTGGCGTGGTGCTTGGGTGTAATGTTCAGAAAAGCAAAACAAAATGGAGAGTTGCTTCATTGTCCCAAGATCTCACTCTTGGCTTCTCTCATCCCCCTTTAACCAGTTCAAGGGAAATTTCCCTCCTGTGTTTTCCTAAATATTTGAATATTTCAGGCAGGTGTGTTGCTTTTCTCTGGTTATGTGTGGAGCTGATTAAATGTCTTAGCTCCTTTCTAAAGACAATAAAGGGAAAGAAAGAGCTGTCTTGATCAGTGGAGCCACAATACCACAGACTCCAGGGAGGGTGGGTGTGTCTCCACCAGCCTGGCCTTCCAGGGGACCTCTGCCTTGACATGGGGTCATTGTGAGGGGCTTGGATGGGCTTCATTAGTCAGAGGCTCTTGCCTGATGATGTTTCCTTTCCTTGCATCCAGGGGGCTATTGTATCTGGTACCCAGAGTTTCCCACCTTTTCCTTTGGTGGCCTCCTGTTAATGTCTAAATTTGGCCCATCTGGTGGTAACACAGAACCCCTTTTGAAGATGCGTATATGGGGGAGCTCTTTGACAAGGATTTTTTTGGGGGTTTTTGTTTGTTTGTTTGCTTGTTTATTTTTTGCGGTACGCGGGCCTCTCACTGCCGTGGCCTCTCCCGCCGCGGAGCACAGGCCCCGGACGCGCAGGCTCAGCGGCCATGGCTCACGGGCCCAGCCGCTCCGCGGCACGCGGGATCCTCCTGGACCGGGGCACGAACCCGCGCCCCCCCCCACATCGTCAGGCGGACTCCCAACCACCGCACCACCAGGGAAGCCCGACAAGGATATTTTTAACTGCCTGGTAATGTAGGTCAGAAGAGGGAAATACAGGGAGAGTGGAAGGGGCTGTCCTGGGAGTCAGGGAGTTCAGTTCCATCCTATCCCCAGAGGTCTGAGACTTCCTGGTGATCTGGTGCAAGTCATTCAACTTCTTTGGGAACCTCGGTGTCTTCACCTTTCTTTACTTAATAATAATTATCCAGCCATCCTCAGAGGGTTGTCTGATGATGAAGGGGAAATATTTTCATTGACTCATCAGACAATCATTTAGCAAGCCCATAAAATCCTTGCCCAAGGAGAACTGGCAGTGTCTCAGGGACAGTGGTGTATGTGAAGGCATGGTGGTGTTGGAAGTAAGTGATAGAATAGAGGGAAATACTGTCCAGTGGCTGTGTGAAGGGGCACGGAGGTCTCCAGAGCTGGTCTGGAAGGCTAAGTGCTTGTGAATGACAGGGTGCCGTGTAGTGGGTGGTGATGGGGGTTACAACTCTTGAGTCCAGCAGAACTGCCTTCAAAGTCTGACTCTGACTCTTCAAAGCTGTATGATTTGGGCATGATGGTGGGCAAGGTACCCAGACACTTTGAGTCTCAGTTTCCTCACTGGTAAAATGGACATGAGCAAATTGTTCTGAGGATTGAGTGATACAAAGCAGGGGTCCCCAACCCCCAAGCTGCAGACCAGTACCAGGGCTTGTGAGGGGCTTGGACAGGCTTCGTTAGTCAGAGGCTCTTGCCTGATGATGTTTCCTTTCCTTGCATCTAGGGGGCTATTGTATCTGGTACCCAGAGTTTCCCACATTTTCCTTTGGTAGCCTCCTGTTAATGCCTAAACCATCTGGTGGTAACACAGAGCCCCTTTTGAAGATTTGTATGTGGGGGGGTTCTTTGAAAAGGCTGGTCCGTGGCCTGTTAGGAACCGGGCCGCACAGCAGGAGGTGGGTGGTGGGCCAGGCAAGCAAAGCTTCATCTGCTGCTCCCCATTGCTCCCCATCGCTTGCATTGCCGCCTGAACCATCCCCCCCTACCCCCACCCCCGTCTTGTCTTCCATGAAACTGGTCCCTGGTGCCAAAAAGGCTGGGGACCACTGATGTAAAGCACTTTGCAGATATTATTACGAAGAGAAAGTATTGTTATTTTTTTAATGAGTTTTTTTCTTCTTCCAGTTTTATTGAGATATAATTGCATACATCAGTGTATACAAGTATTTTTATTAAAGTTACCTTTCAGGTTAGAGCGATTCTGTTTGGGTGCCTTGGGCCAGTGCCTCTCAAATGTTATTGGGCATATGAATCATTTGGGGATCTTGCTAAAATGTGGATTCTGACCCAGGAGTCGGGACGGAGCCTGAGGTTCTGCTTTCCTCACTAGCTTCTCAGTTCTTAAGTGTGGACCACACTTTGAGTACAAGGCCTAGGCTGCTCCCCTCATCCCCCGACCCCGCCACCCCAGGTAAAATCTGAGTCCTTCCTGGGGGCTGGAGAGCAATGTGTTTGGGGAGATGATGGGGAGGGTTCAGGATTCCTTGGCATGTCTGGCCTGGGACTGGGGCAGAGACAGCTGAGACTCACTAGTCTTGTTGCTGTTGAGTCAGGTGTTTCCTCCAGGGGCGTGATAGATCTAACTTAACTTCCTTCCAGTGCCTTAGGACCAGCCCCCTGGAGGAAGCTCTTCCTGGCCAAATGGCCAAATGCTGCCTACTTCTGCTGCATGCTGGTCTTGATAGTGTGGAGATGAATAAGCCACTGACCCTGCCACAGTGCGTTTGGAGGTGGGGTAGGCACAGGCATGTAAACATGTAATTATCACATGGCAAGATAAGCATTCTGTAGAGTTGATGGGTAATGGTGAAGGGGGGAAGAGGGTTGGAAAAGGGAGGGAAATGTCCTGGTGGTAATTATATCGGAACTAGGTTTCGAAGGATGAATCACAATGGCAGGATAGGGAAGAGGGCAGAAGAGTGTGGGGAATGACATTCTAGGATTAAGGAATGGCATGTACAAAGGTAAGGTGGTGCCATGAAACAACTTGATGTGTTCAAGTCATTGAACTAAACGTTGTTTGGAGCCTGGAGTATGATGGGAAGGGCTTGGTCAGTGAGGTAGATTGCTGTTCCTGAAGATGTATTAGTCAGGATAGGCTAAGCTCTGCTGCAGTAACTAATCAACTTCTGCATCTAGTAGCTTCACACAACAACAGTTACTTCTCACTTCCACTATGTGTCCTTCATAGGTCAGTGGAGGGCCAAGCTGACAGAGCTTTACCATCTTGCAGCCACACCATTTGGAAAAATTGGCCTATGTGGTCACCAGCGTAGGAAGAGATCGTGGGAGAGTTACTCTCTGGCTCTTCTGTGTTTCAGCCTAGAGCTGATGCATCGTTGCTTATGCCACAGCCCACTGGCCAGAACCAATGGTGAGGGGGCTGGGAAACAATGAGGGGTGTGTGGATGAAAGTTCAGAGAATGTCACTGTCTCTCCCATGTATGCCTTGTTTTGTAGCTTAAACCTCATTCTGAAAGCCCGAGTTTCTGAAATGGGAGTAGTATGTGAATTTATTGAAAGGAAAAAGAAATCTTATAGCATCTAGTGGTGGCTTAAATTATTTTTATTATAGTGCAATTCAAATATGTCTAAGCACTTTATATTTAGAGCCCTCATGTGACCATAAAACCAAAACAAATATATGAATAAAATATCAACACAGCTACAAATTGAGTAAATTCAGATTAACTCCATGAATTTAATGTGATGGATGAAGTCATTCTTGCTAAAACCAAATCACTGTTTCTGGGTCTAAAAACAGTTGTTCCATTCTTATGGGAGGCTGTGTGCCATACCACATGGGTTATATGATGGCTTAATTTTCTCATCAGTTTCCTTTGTCTGTATTAAGTCTGACTTCTTGTTTTCTCATTAGCCTGTGGCAATTAAAATAATAATCATATTTCTTATTGCCAGCTATACCATAAATGCAGGAATACACACAGTGGAATTATGTGGCAGCACTTGGTCATAACATGCTCATTTGGATGTTCCAGAATATGTTTCTATTGATATTCTATTAAAAAGATGCTCATTAAAGTGAAAGCACAAAGTTAAACAAAAAAGAATTTTGGAGAACTTATGAACCCCCAGAATATGTCTGAGGATCCCTCAGAATTTGAGAAACAGGTGGAAACCCACTGGAGTGTTTAGTTAGGGCAGGGGAAAGATGACCCACTTTATGGTTTAGAGACCTCACTTTGTCCAGGTGTGTGAGTAGGCGAGGGGTAGGAAGAAAAGCCAGAGACAGATGGTCCGGGTCCGATGTCATGATGGAGGAGGGGGCATTCAAACAGCAAGTAGTTAAGAGAATGGAGAGGAGGTGTCAGATTTGAGAGACATTTAGGAAGTAGAGAGAGTTCCCTGGCGGCCCAGTGGTTAGTACTTGGCACTTACACTGCTGAGGGCCCAGGTTCAATCCCTGGTAGGGGAACTAAGATCCCGTGAGCCATGTGGCGTGGCCCAAAAAAAAAAAAAAAGTAAATGGAATCTCCAGGACTTGGAGTGGAGATTGACTGGATGTGGGCAGTGAAGGAAGGGAATGGGAGTCCCCAGCTGACTCTTTGTTGGGCGGGGGGGGG
>NW_006789542.1:1116354-1207402 GCF_000442215.2 Lipotes vexillifer | reverse complement strand
TTTTGCGGTACGCGGGCCTCTCACTGCTGTGGCCCCTCCCGTTGCGGAGCACAGGCTCCAGACGCGCAGGCTCAGTGGCCATGGCTCATGGGCCCAGCCGCTCCGTGGCATGTGGGATCTTCCCGGACCGGGGCACGAACCCATGTCCCCTGCATCAGCAGGCGGACTCTCAACCACTGCGCCACCAGGGAAGCCCTGCCTTCAGTTTTTAAGAGCACCAACGATTCACTTTCCACTCTGTGTTTTTGGACAGAGAAGCTCAAAATTCTCTGAGGAGAGAGCAGGTGTGCTGCCAGTTAAATGGTCTCTAGGTAATCCCATAACAAGAAGTATGGAAACTGCACTTTGTTGAAGCAGAGGGCAGAAAACACGAGGCCACACCAACACACAAGTAAAAATGTCACAGAAACAAATCTCTGGTGGTTAGAGTGAAATCTTGTGTTAATGAAAGTTTTCAGTATTAATTAATTTAAAAGGTAGCTTGGTATTTCCTCTTTGTGTGAATTACTAACCTAACACACCAACGGGACCAAGCTGCTGGAAGTGGCTTCCATCCTGCCTGTCCTCACGCCTGACAAATTTCCACTTGTCTCTTGGCCTCTTCATAGGCATCACCTTCATGGCAGCACCTCCCGGGCCCTCCAGGGATACGTGTGCCCTTCCTCTGCTCCGTCTCTTTGGAACTTGTGATAAATGGTTTGTAAGCAAGTGCTTACCGGTCACCCCCAGAGACCACATACTACTTGTGAACAGGCTTGGAATCCCCCCACATTTGTGGAGTACTTTTCCTAACAGCCATCTCCACACCCACAGACTAGTCCAGGGCACCCTTCAAGGAGCATCTTTGGACCTCAGGGCCGATTGGATGAGCAGATCTCCCAGCAATAATAGCCTTGGTTTTAGGAGTGTCTTTCCAGGAATGGGTTGGATGAAGCTGGCTTTTCAGTTTCATTCACATGCTTTGTTGGTTTCGGATTGGTTACAACCAGAATCCTCTGGAGCTTGGGTCTTTATATAGAGACAGCTGGTGCTCTCCAGATATCCACATGCTTCCCTTCTTTAGCAGATGCTATAAGTCCCTGCCCACAGTCCTCGTTCTGATGTTTCCCCTACAATGCACTGCAATCCTACTGGAGGGCTTTCTCTGGTTGCAGGGGCATGGTTGGACCATTCTTGGGGAAAGCCAGAAGTTCTGGGCAGATAGTGCTCCTAGAAGCAGCCCTGAACCACTGATAGAGGGGAATGGGTGGATACATATCACAGTTTCCTTGCCCCACTGGTGGGCCAACCCTTGGGCATGCTCTACCTGTTCTCCCCAGAGGTTCCCAGCAGAGCTGAGTCCAGGTTGCTCACAGCAGTAACCTGCTCATTCGTGATGCTGTACTGCCTCATTTCTTTCGCCTCCTCCAGTACATCCCAGGATCACCTCCCCAATAAACCCAAATCCTTTCCCCAGCCTCTGCTTTGTGGAGAGTCCAACCCAAGACCTTTGGGTTGGTTGGGGCCACTGGACTATGGTTGGAAGTGCTGTGTGTCACTTCTCGTGAAAGCAGGCACTGCCATTGTGTCTCTCCCACCACTGCGGCAACCGGGGAGGATGTGCTGTGGAGGAAGGCTGCTTAGTCCACATGAGATTTCATAGGAGCAAGAACCTTTTATTATGGTAGCCACTGAGCTTCTTGGCATTTATCACTTGAGGCACCTACCTGACACATAGCATCAGCCCTGTCCCTGTGGGGTGCCAACACTTAAGTTAGCCCATCCTTCATTTCTCCATCCTGTTCTGATAAAGGGTAAAAAGTTACAAAGTTAGGTATTAGGAAATCACTGATGATCACCAGGAACCATTCTTTCACTTACCTTTATTTATTTATAATTTTTATTGGAGTGTAGTTGATTTACAAGGTCGTGTTAGTTTCAGGTGTTCAGCAAAGTGAATCAGTTATACATCTATCCACTCTTTTTTTTTTTTTTTTTTACATTCTTTTCCCATATAGGCCATCACACAGTATTGAATAGAGTTCCCTGTGCTATACCTCTGGTTCTTATTAGTTATCTATTTTATATATAGTAGTATGTATATGTCAATCCCAATCTCCCTATTTATCCCTCCCCCCGCCCCAATCCCCTGGTAACCATAGTTTGTTTTCTACATCCATGACTCTACTTTGGTTTTGTAAATAAGTTCATTTGTACCCTTTCTTTTGGCTCACATATATTTATCGAGCGTCTACTATATGCCACTGTGGTAGGCACAGCAATTTTTATTCATTTCAATTTAAAGTGAAAATAGCCACATGTAGCTGATGGCTATTGTATCAGAACAGACCTAGAGAGCTGGGGAGACAGATTAAAGCATCTGTAAATGTTGTAGAGCAAAAGCAAATGTTGTAACACCAATAGCGGTAAGTTTCCATGAAAAAGAAGCAAGATGAGTGAAGAAGGGAGGTGGAGCCGGTTGAGGGTCTTCATACGTGTTACATAGACATATTCATACCTACTGAGAGTGGGCTGAAGGCTTCTTGGAGAAATGATACTAGATCCATCGCAGACCTGAACAAAGATAAGAACGGTGTGTGAAAGAAATAGCTTGAAGACACCCCAGGCACCTCTGGGTAATTAACTGCCTTTTGTTTTTAATGAAACACAAGAGAAGGAGTGCCTTCTACTTACGAATTCGGAAAATGCCACGGAACACAAAAACACTTAGTGTTCATTCTTTTTTTTAAATTTAAAGACCTCTTGGGACTTCCCTGGCGGTCTAGTAGTTATAGGACTCTGCGCTTTGAATGCAGGGGGTGAGGGTTCCATCCCTGGTTGGGGAAACGAGGATCCCACATGCCGCTCAGCGTGGCCCCCCGCCAAAATAAAATAAAATAAAATATAAAGACCTCTCATAATTTGGGGCAGTGGTGTGGGTCTTTGTTCCCTAGAAGCAGAACTTGAGATTGGGATTCTTGTGCATGTGATTTTGGGGGGAGGGCCGGCAGGAGAAGCGGGTAGGGGAGCGAGGTGAGCGGGAGACACAGCTAAGCAAGGATGTGGTCTCAGCTGGGAGTTCTGGGGCTTGCACTGCACCAAGGAGCTGGTCTTACCGTGGGCTAAGGAGCCTGTCTTTTGTACCCTTCCTGTCGCCATCAGTCATAAGAGCTGGTGAGTGGCAGCCGCTGCCTGGTGAGAGCACCTGGGTGGGCACCTGCAGGGTCCATGACTGTGCTGACCCCATAGTGTGTTGATGACTGAGTAGCTTTCGATAGATTTGGTGGCAGAAACAGCTGAAAAATCCTGAGTACAGGATTGCTTTGATCACCCGGCCCATTCTGAGGATTGTGAACTCAACCGCGAGGCTGTTTTCCTGCACGCGACCATGGATTTACTGGGTTCATGCATGCAATACCTGTTTATGGACGGTCTGCCACACATGCCTGGCATCAGGGCTGGGTGTTTGGACTCTTGCCAAGCAAGGCCCATTTACTTAGTAGACTCCATCCCTGCAAATCATATTTTTGGGCAAACGCCAAGAGGTAGCATTGCAAGGGATCCTGAAGGAAGCTTAACCACAGCCAGAGAAGCCAGAGCTGCCAAGGTCTACCCCTATCAAGGCTCGGAAGGCAGCAGTCTTTGTGGAAATATTTGTAAATGATGCTCTCAAAAAGCCTAGATGCAGCAGTCGGTCTGTTTGAGTGAACCACCTAAGTTTCTGCGCACTGAGATTGGCTTCTTAATAGAAGAGCTGTAGCCTTGGTGCTGCCGTTGTCAATCTGATTTAACCACGAGGGACTGAATGCTTACTATATGCAGGTGACCTTCTGCCTGTCATCTTGCTATGGTCTTTGTAGCCATCCTGGGAGGTGGGGCTGGTGGTAGCCATGCAGGCTCCCATGGCAATGAGGACCACCAGGTACTCTGACAGCAGAGGTGTAGGCGAGGCCCCCCCCCCTTGGCGCTGGCACTCAGGGTGGATATTGGGGCCACTGGTAGAGCTTTACGGAACCTGTTGGATGCAGTCAGGATCTTGGCACTGTGATTTCCCCTACTTTCCAATGAGAGGAAAACCAAACCCAGTTTTAATTCCCTAAAGGAAGAAAAGTTTGTACCTTAATCTGCTTTCCCTTAGCGTCACTCTTCTTTGTTTGGAATCTTAATTCACTTCAGGGAGTTGTTTTTTTAGATCATCCTGTCTACGGGGATATCAGGGACGAGCTCACTTGTTTATTGCCAGCTGCAGGAACACTGGGTGACTTTATTTTGCCAAGTTGGGATGCTGGATGGCTTAATAATTGGAGTAAAGCTAAAGTGAGGCTGCTTTGCGTAGGTATTGTTGCCTGTTGATGAGTCTGAGTCCGGCTCCATTTCCTCTGGATGATCCCGTGAGCTTTGCTTCATTCCATGGTTACAAATAACTCCCCCAAACCTGTCTGAACCATTGCTCCAAAAGATTCAGGATCTGTGGAAGAATTCTTTCAGTTCTTACTAACTGGCTGTGTGGCCTTGGGCTAATTGCTTACTCTCTCTGGTCAGCAGTTGTATCTAAAAATTGAGGGTGTTGGCCTACTGGCCCTTTCAGATCGAACACTCAAAGATTTTAACCCACACAGCCTTTGCGTCCAACACACGGGTCCTTCTTAAGATCCTCCTTTGCATCTTTCTTAGATCGGACCCATGGCATTACTTTTGTTTACAAAGGATGCATATTTCCACGTAAGCAATTTACCAGTAAATCCAATCAATCATGTAATGACCATGCCTTTAATATTTATGTAAAGTGCTTCCTCAGCCTGGTGTATCTAAGCCTCAGATACTTAGGGTATTTATTTATTCTTGAGTGAACTTTGATAATATGTATCTTTCTTGGGATCCATCCATTTCATTAAGTTGTCTTATTTATTGGCTCAAAATTATTCATCATGTTCCTTTATTATTATTTTACATGAGCAGCCCCCGTGTTTTCCAAATGTGTCACTTCTCCTGAATATGAATGAAAAGTATGTATATTTTTGTAACATTTCCTCTTAAATTGTTTTACTCGCTTGCTATTTAATTATACGTTGTACGTGGAGGTTGTCTTACCAAGAAGTCAAAATCGTTTAAAAACCACTTTCTAAAGAATCCACAAGCTCTTTGCCTCCTCTGTCCTTCCAATAATGGCAGGGTTTTGTTTTTTGTTTTTTTTCCACACCGCACAGCATGTGAGGTCTTAGTTCCCCGACCAGGGATTGAACCTGAGCCCTTGGCAGTGACAGTGCAGAGTCCTAACCACTGGACTGCCAGGGAAGTCCCAATAATGGATAGTGGAGCTCTGTGCCTGCCCCTCAGATAAGCATCTGATAATGAGGGGTGAGAGTCTGCAGGGTGGCACTGGCAGATGGTGCAAATATTCCAGGTGCCTTTACATCAATCTAAGATCCATCCAACCAAAGCACAGAGATGTAGAAATGAATGAGAAGTACTCATCTCTCTACAAAAAAGATGATGGAGCAGTTTGCTTTTAGAATGATTTCTGCAGCCTCACCTATAGGGATGGAGTGTGATACAGCTCTGTCTAGCCCGGTGTTTGAATGTTGTTGTGACACAGTCCCGTGGAGATCAGTAGGCTGGTGAAGGCCTTGGGGTGTGATAATCAGACAGAAGGAGGAAAATAGGAAGCCTTGCAGGCATCAAGTCAGCTGGAGAAAGGTCCCAAGGTGGGATGTACTTTAGTGCTCCCTCTCCAAATAAACACACCCCCTTGAGCCTCCCTGAACAGTACTGAGAAAGGCAAAACTCAGCCCACATCAAGGTTATTATGAATCTCTGATCTGTAACAGACAATTGGGATTAAAAATCCAGATGATAGGGCTTCCCTGGTGGCGCAGTGGTTGAGAGTCCGCCTGCCGATGCAGGGGACACAGGTTCGTGCCCCGGTCTGGGAAGATCCCACATGCCGCGAAGCGGCTAGGCCCGTGAGCCATGGCTGGTGGGCCTGGGCGTCCGGAGCCTGTGCTCCGCAACGGGAGAGGCCACAACGGTGAGAGGCCTGCGTACAGAAAAAAAAAAAAAAAATCCAGATCATAGGAAACCACAGCCCGGCCTGGGAGCCGTGCCCTCTTGGAATTTTACTGAGTGGTGACATCCCAGGGATGTGATCGTGGGTGAGTTGGCAACTGTTGGGAGGAAACATTAAACCCAGGGGTCAGACCGAAAGAAAAGCTGTCCCCAGGGGAAGCCTCAGTCAAAGCAAACCGCTATCGGATGTCACAAAGGAGGACAACGTGAGGGACAACAGTGGCACACAGGGCAGCAAAAGCAAAAAGAGGAGCGTGAAGGCTTCGCGTGACGGAATAATCAGAAGGCGGGAGAAGGGTTCACCTGGAGGACCTGCAGTTGGAGAGAAGGTTATTGTCGTGGTCACTGGCATGTCCGAGGCCTCACCAGCCTGGGAGCAAACGAGGCCATGTTAACATTAACGCCCAGCGTGGAGTCCCAGCGGCCCCGCCTGCTCTCACAGGACCTCAGCCCAAGTCCCTGGAGTCCCCCGGGGAGGACGTCACCTGCGCTCAGGTGCACTGTGGCTCCTCTTCTTCCTCCGGTCATGATGTCCCTCCTCACCTCCTCTGGCCTCGCTGTCGCCTGGCTGCCAATGTGTCCCCAGGGCACCGCCTTGTCCCCTCCTGCTGTGCTGGGGAGGCAGGGGGCTGGTTCTCTGCTTACTCTGTTGTACCTCCGCATTTGGGTCCCAGTGCCTCACACAGGCTTTCAAAACACATCTCCCTCAGCGTCCATCCCTAACCCTGTGTTCCAAGGCTTGGAGGGCAGGGCTTAGATGCCAAGCTGTCCCCTCTTTTGTCATTGCTCCCGGGCCTGATCTCCTCCCAGGTGTCCATTACACCCGGGCACAGAGCATCCCCTTTGCCCCCTTCGCCCACTCCCTGCCTGCCCATTTGGCAACTGGTGCAAATAGGTCCCAGCCCTGGGCCACTGGCTGCCTTGGACCCCAGTTTGGATTTGGTTGAGTCACACTGCCATGCTCTCGGGGTTAATCAAATGGATATGTACTAGTCCAAGGACCTTCTGATCCCTCCCGTTGTGCTCTGTATATTTTGGTTCCACTAACTGGTTTGATGAAGTAAGAGACAGTCCAAAGCAGTGCTCCTCAAACTTCAGTGTGCATCAGATCATCTGGGGATCTTGTTAAAATGCAGAATCTGATTCTGTAGGTCTGGAGTGGGGTCTGAAATCCTGCATTTCTAATGATCTCCCAGGGGATACCGATGCTGCTGGTCCACTCTGGGTAGCCAAATCCTTCATCGCTCCCTCCCCCGTTTCTGTTTGCTGTACTTGAAAGAAAACCGTTTGGCAAGGAAATCATGGGTGGATTTTGTGTTCCACTGCACGAGTGATGTCCTGTTTTGATTACCTATCACACATCACTTATTCACATTATGAAAATAAAGATACTGTTTGTTATAACACTACTTTAGGGAATCGTTTATGGGCCGCTTTCAAAATGCTAATGGTTGACCAGCATTCCTGGAAGGATACTTGGAACTTCTCTCTATAGCTTAGCTCTATAGCTTTGCTTCTCAAAGTGTGGTCCTTGGGCCAGCAGCATTGTATCACATGGGACCGTGTTAGAGCTGCAGAATCTCAGCCCCACCCTCGACCTGGACTGACTGAATTGGGACCTGCGCTTTAACACGGTCCCCAGTGGTGTGTGTGCACATTAGCATTTGAGAAGCCCTGCCCTGTGGAACACGGTATATCGGAAATGGGAGGTGCTGGCTTTGCCACTTTGGCAGGATGCTCAAAGGAGGCAGGTGAGTGACAACAGGGAAAAATTCATACTTCGGTCGTCAGTCCTTTTTGTCTTGGTGTGACCTGGGACATCTGGGGAGAGAGGAGAATACCTTCTGGCTTGCATGGAGTATGAAGATTCTTCAGACAAAATAAAACTAGCAGAGGAGGAAGTGGAAACTGTGATGTGATTATGAGATGGGTAGAATATGCAGGACCAGATCAGGGTGAGCGGAAAACTGAGGGAGGGAGGATGAGAATTATTGAGCGTGGTCAGAGATTAGCTTTGAAAACGAGGAACGACATGTAAGCTCGTTCACTTTAGAATCCCCTTGTAAACAACAGAGGCACTGCATAAAATGCAGCACAATTTCAAGGTAGCTGGGACAGTAAAGGTCATCGTTAAATCAGCAAGTAGCTTAGAAAAAATGTATCAGGTATCTGTTGTAACAAGGACTGGCAAACATCCCTCACCGAGAGACCATAGAGGGCTCTTGTGCCAACATGCTGACAGGCACTTGGGGAATTGGCATGGGAAGGTCAGCAGGTAAAAAACAACCCAAAACTGGGGCACTTCTGAGATGAGAACTGGAAAACGTCTTTTTAATTACTCTGTTTCTGATGGCTTGGTTGATGTCCTCCTGGTAATAAAGAAGATTAGGTAGCGATGACGTTAATTAGAGTGTCATCAGTGATGACAGACAATAAATAGCATGGCATTTCATTTCATTACCTTACCCTTGTTAATTTCCCCAGTTTTGATCAATACAGCCATTGGCCAGGCCTCCCAGTTACAAAACAGTAGCATTTTCGAGGCTTAGTAAAGGGCTGCGTTCCAATTTTTTATTCGTTTAGGAAATCCTCCTTGGGATGTTTGCATAATCAAATATAAGTTCGCAAATGTTTCTCCTGCCTCAGATTTGCATATGAGCAAAATGAGTTTGTTCCCAAACAAAGCCCTGGAAAAAGCCCAGGACAAATGATTACTCAGTGAAAAGGAAAATGATTTCAGCCAGTCCCACTCCATCTCCCACAGAAGAATGGAGGTGAATCGTCTCTTAGCACTGCCTACTGAGGCCATAAGTCTGGTGACACCATTAAGGAATGAAAGGTTGATAAAAGGGAAAGTATTTCAAGTGGAGCTTCCCTGCTAGGAAGGGGGATTACATGTCATTAGATGCATTACATTGACTTTTATTTTCCAGGCATTTTTGTGTTGTTGCATTGCATATTACCAGATGTTTTAAAACACCAATTTCCATTTCTTTTAATACTCAGGATTAGTAAATGCTTAAAGAGTGATTATGTATTATTTATATCCTATAGCAATTTGGGTGTGATTCTCCCTTTTCTTTTTCTAGCATGTTATTATAGGAGCCAAGGCAAGAATTCCAAAGTGGATGCTGACCTTGGACGTAGTTTTTCTTTGTGGTGTAATTAGGCATATGGGTTATGGTTAAAAAATGACTAGGAAGGGACTTGGCTGGTGGTGCAGTGGTTAAGATTCCATGCCCCCAATGCAGGGGGCCTGAGTTCGATCCCTGGTCAGGGAACTAAATCCCACATGGCATGCCACAACCAAGAGTTTGCATGCCACAACTAAGGAGCCTGAGTGTCGCAAATAAGGAGCCCGCCTGCTGCAACTAAGACCCAGCGCAACCAAATAAAATAAATAAATAAATAAACAATTTTTAAAAACTGACTAGGAAAAGGTACACTCCCTTTGTTCTGATGAAAGAAGATAAGGAAAAGCTTCATTTTAGCAGTATATTTTCATTACTTTGTCTTGACCCTAAACTTGATGATTAGCAGCCTGAACAAAGGAATAATAAATGATTAGAAAAGAAACTGGGTTCATGTGATTTCCAGTCATTTTGGTAGCCTTTTCAGTGGAAACACATAGAGATGACCGTTGTGAAACTGGGTTATGTTAATTCATCTGAATTGTGGTATCAGATAGGAGGCACAGTTGCTAGGAGCCAAACCCATTAGAGGTAATAACAGCAAAATGCTTATGCAGTAACTGAGCTCATTGGCTCACACCAGTCAGGTAATTCAGTGCTTGTCTTCAGTGAACGTGAAGTTTCTCTCCCCACAGGAGCCGTATGCTTAGATCTGCCCAAGTGTTTCTCTTAATATCCTGTCCCTACTGGTTTTCTATTTCAGTCACTACATAAATGATAGATTCTCCCTGCTGAGTCACATTTAGCATCGTGTACTCTGCCCTTGACATGTACGTGGATTTGGGGGAAAACCAAGATTACAAGAGGTTGGAGAGGGAGAGGGAAGAAAATAAACACAGTCTGAGTGCCCACTCTATGCTAAGCAGCAGGCAGGGGTGAGGTACCAAGTTTAGCCCATGTAGAAACTGAGGCTCAGAAATATCACATAATGTTCCCAAGGTCACACAGCTACTTAGAGCCTGGTAGGACCAGGATTTAAATTAGAGCCTCTGACCCCATGTTCACATTCTTTGTGCAACTCTAAAATGAGGCTTTCACAAAACTCTGAAGAAATACGCTGCTCTTCCCTGCCCGTATTAGCTGTTCTTGACAAATGCTACCTTGGCACATTTACTCGTAGTCAGTGGATGTCTGTGATCGTGTTTTCTGCCAACGTTACTTGTTTCGTCTAGTTAAGGTCTATTGTGGGATATCTACCAATGTGGAAACTAATGACCCTCAATTATTTACAAGGAGAGCCAGAAGCCTGAGACATGATATATGTGCTGATGTTAGGACTGAAAACGGGTTTCCCAAATCTCATGTGCTTATCATATGTACTAGGACAGAGGAAGAGTTTGCATAATCCACAGTCTCTGCCTTTGGAGAGCCTGAGTTTAGTTGAGAATACTTACACCTTTGAAGATAAAGTAACAGTGAGCTGAGGTGTGCAAAAGGAAGGGTCTCAAGCGTTCAAATGAAATGTTTCATGAATGAACAGAGAGTCAGACGAGGGAGCTCTGATTGTGAACTTGTGAAGTCAGGGAGGGTTTGGTGGTGGATACGGGTCTCAGGTCTTACATGATGGTGAGGCTTGGATGGGTGGGAGAGTGACGGTGGAGTCGGGTTGGGATGGGTGAGGGGCCGCTGGGTGAGGGAGCGCCTTCCATGTCAAGGGTTTGGCCCTCAAAGCTGCTACTAAGGAGCCACCATAGGCTCTTTTTTTTTTTTTTTGCATTACGCGGGCCTCTCACTGTTGTGGCCTCTCCCTTTGCGGAGCACAGGCTCCGGACGCACAGGCTCAGCAGCCACGGCTCACGGGCCCAGCCGCTCCGCGGCATGTGGGATCTTCCCGGACCGGGGCACGAACCCGTGTCCCCTGCATCGGCAGGCGGACTCTCAACCACTGCGCCACCAGGGAAGCCCCACCATAGGCTCTTGAGCAGAGGAGTGGCTTCGTGAAAGTTCTGCTGCATGCACGGGCGTGATGGGTGCTGGGGAAAAACGCTGTAGACATTTGTATTGGGGGCATTTGAGGCAAAAGCAGCAGTATTGTCAAGTTGAGTCAACTTATGTTGCTGTGTGAAATTAACCAAAAAATGATGCTACAAGAGCACCTTTTTCTGTACCCTTTCCTGGAAGCCGCTGGCTACTGGCTGAGGACTGGGGATTAGGATGTTTAATTTTTACTATCTATACCTCAAGTAACTATTTATTGTTGGTGTAGGGACACAGGAGGAGTTATTATCCTAGATCATGTTAGGTTAAGCCGTATGAAATTTCCATTTGGGGGTAATTGGTAGAACTACTGGTCATTTCATATGGTTCCACTTAATCGATTTTGTAAGTTGTTGTTGGAGACGAGTGGACACAGTGAGGTTATCTGGGTAGGTCCTGGGATAGCGCTGCTTACAGCCAGCCCCAGAGGCCTTGAGGGTGCTGTTTTCCTTGGGAGATGGGACTGTTCCTGGGAGACTGAGCCCAGGGCCCCAGGGACGTGCCAGGCTCTTCCTCTCCCTAATATTTGCTCTCCCTGCCTATGGACCAAGCAGTCAGAATCTCCTGATTTTTTTTTCTAAAGGAGAAAAATTTGCTCTGGACCAAGAACTTTAAAGGAGGAAGGAGGGCTTGTGGAAGAGAAGATAAAAATAATCGCATTTTGGGACTTCCCTGGTGGTCCAGGGATTAAGACTTTGCATTTCCACTGCAGGGTGTGTGGTTGGATCCCTGGTCGCAGGACGAAGTTCCCACAGGCCCCGCAGTGCGGCCAAAATAATAATAATAATAATTGCACCTTGAGGTTGTGTTTTCCCAGGACTCCCCAGTAGCACAATGCAGACAGAACCAGAAGTGCCATTCCTGTAGCTCCTAATTATGTTGGGAAGGAGACGGACCGAGTTCTCACTCTGGCCCCAGATTACAGAGGCTTTAAGTGAGTTTGAGAATGCCTGGGCAGTGGGCTGCGCATGCGTGACGGTGGTGATAGAGGCTGAGCTGCACTGTCTTCACATCCTTTGCGTCCGCACCCTGGGATGGGGCCACTCCTGTGGAGCCTCTCCTGGATTCAGGGATGGAGTGTGCCCAGAGTGCTCTCCTAACCGCCGGGAATGAGGACAGCTTCTGAGCTAGGGTCTGCAGAAACTGGCTGGGCACAAGCATCCCAGAGCGTGCCCATCCCTCCCCCCCGCCACTGCCCTCAGACTCTGGGTAGCACAGGGCCTAGTCATCTGTCATTACACTCAAACTGCGCACAGTTTCACTATTTGGGACCCTGAGGTCTCATCACGACTTGCCTCTTTTGTCCTAAGTCACCACTCAACATGTGATCCACAGTGTCTGTCCTGTTCCAAGAGTACTGGTGTGTGTCTCCTGACATCCCACCTTGGACCTCCTTTGGGCCCCTCCTGAGCCCCCTTCCATAAACTCTCCTGCATCCCTAGGGTATTCACAGAATGTTCCTTTGTCCTCCTGATTCTCCCCTGAACCTTCCCTGGAATAGAGAATTCTTTTCCCTTTCCTTAGCCTGACAAATATGTATTAAGGGTCCCACTCTGTGAGAAGCACCCTAAGGAAAACAAATGAGAAGACTTAGTCCCTTTGCACACATGCATCTGAAGGTCACCTTCCTTGGCATCCTTCCTGTTTCCTGAGGAAACATGAACTAGTGTGACTGCTGGAGACCTCTCTTCTCCTCTCTCAGCATCAACCCTCTCAGCCAAAAATGAAGGCAGATCAGAGAGACTGTGAGAAGAAAGGAACAACAGATGTACATAAATAAATAGTTTAGCTGTAAACAGGACTGGTAAGCTCATAAATCCTCAGCATGTGGGACGATCAGTACCGGCCACCACTTGTCATCTAATCGGACACCTGTGTCTAGATGGAAATCATCTCAGAACAGATTGTATGTTATAATTAAAAACCAGAAAAAATTCTGTGTCAATATGCTGGGCCAAATTGCCCATGCTGGCACAACTGGACTTTCTGCTACAATTCAAATGCACTTAAAAATTATCATTTTGGGGGAGACCTTCAAGATGGTGGAGTAAGACGTGGAGATCACCTTCCTCCCCACAAATACATCAGAAATACATCTACATGTGGAACAACTCCTACAGAACACCCACTGAACGCTGGCAGAAGACCTCAGACCTCCCAAAAGGCAAGAAACTCCCCACATACCTGGGTAGGGCAAAAGAAAAAAACAAAAACAAACAGACAAAAGAATAGGGACGGGACCCGCATCTCAGGGAGGGAGCTGTGAAAGAGGAAAAGTTGCCACACTAGGAAGCCCCTTCACTGGCGGAGACGGGGGTGTTGCCAGGGAGAAGCTTCGGAGCCGCGGGGGAGAGCGCAGCCACAGGGGTGCGGAGGGCAAAGCGGGGAGATTCCCGCACAGGGGATCGGTGCCGACCGGCCCTCACCAGCCCGAGAGGCTTGTCTGCTCACCCGCCGGGACGGGTGGGGGCTGTGAGCTGAGGCTTGAGCCTCGGAGGTCAGATCCCAGGGAGAGGACTGGGGTTGGCTGCGTGAGCACAGGCTGAAGGGGGCTAGTGCGCCACAGCCAGCCGGGAGGGAGTCCGGGAAAAAGTCTGGAGCTGCCAAAGAGGCAAGAGACTTTCTTGCCGCTTTGTTTCCTGGTGCGGGAGGAGAGGGGATTCAGAGCGCCGCTTAAAGGAGCTCCAGAGACGGGCGCCAGCCGCGGCTAACAGCGTGGACCCCAGAGACGGGGCATGAAACACTAAGGCTGCTGCTGCAGCCACCAAGAAGCCTGTGTGCAAGCACAGGTCACCATCCACACCTCCCCTCCCAGGAACCTGTGCAGCCCGCCACTGCCAGGGTTCTGTGATCCGGGGACAACTTCCTGGAGAGAACACATGGCGCACCTCAGGCTGTTGCAATGTCATGCCGCCTTCTGCCGCCGCAGGCTCGCCCCGCATTCCATACCCCTCCCTCCCCGCGGCTTGAGTGAACCAGAGCCCCTAATGAGCTGCTGCTTTAACCCCGTCCTGTCTGAGCGAAGAACAGACGCCCTCAGGCGACCTACACGCAGAGGCGCAGAGGCGGGGCCAAATCCAAAGCTGAACCCCGGGAGCTGTGCAAACAAAGAAGAGAAAGGGAAATCTCTCCCAGCAGCCTCAGGAGCAGTGGATTAAATCTCCACAATCAATTTGATGTGCCCTGCATCTGTGGAATACCTGAATAGAAAACAAATCATCCCAAAATTGAGGTGGTGGACTTTGAGAGCAACTGTAGACTTGGGGTTTGCTTTCTGCATCTAATTTGTTTTTGGTTTTATGTTTATCTTAGTTTAGTATTTAGAGTTATTGTTCTAGGGTCTGTCTGTCCGTTTTTTGTTTTTGTTTTTTAGTATAGTTTTTAGTGCTGGTTATCATTGGTGGATTTATTTTTTGGTTTGGTTGCTCTCTTCTTTTTTTTTTCTGTTTTTAATTAATTTTTTAATTTTTAATAATTTAAAATTATTTTTTATTTTAATAACTTTATTTTATTTTATTTGTTTATTTATTTATTTTTCTGCTCCTTTTTCTTCTGAGCCAGGTGGCTGACAGGGTCTTGGTGCTCCAGCGGGGTGTCAGGTCTGTGCCTCTGAGGTGGGAGAGCCGAGTTCAGGGCATTGGTCCACCAGAGACCACGTAATATCAAAACGGCAGAAGCTCTCCCAGAGATCTCCATCTCAACACTAAGACCCAGTTCCACTCAATGACCAGCAAGCTACAGTGCTGGACACCCTATACCAAACAACTAGCAAGACAGGAACACAACCCCACCCATTAGCACAGAGGCTGCCTAAAATCATAATGTCAGAGACACCCCAAAACACACCACCGGACACTGTCCTGCCGACCAGAAAGACAAGATCCAGCCTCATCCACCAGCACACTGGTGGAGGCACCAGTCCCCTCCACCAGGAGGCCTGCACAAGCCACTGAACCAACCTTACACACTGGGGGCAGACACCAAAAACAATGGGAACTATGAACCTGCAGCCTGCAAAAAGGAGATCCCAAACACAGTAAGTTAAGCAAAATGAGAAGACAGAAACACACAGCAGATGAAGGAGCAAGGTAAAAAGGCACCAGACCAAACAAATGAAGAGGAAATAGGCAGTCTACCTGAAAAAGAATTTAGAGTAATGATAGTAAAGATGATCCAAAATCTCAGAAATAGAATGGAGAAAATACAAGAAATGTTTAACAAGGACCTAGAAGAACTAAACAGCAAACAAACAATGATGAACAACACAATAAATGAAATTAAAAATTCTCTAGAAGGAATCGATAGCAGAATAACTGAGGCAGAAGAATGCATAAGTGATCTGGAAGATAAAATAGTGGAAATAACTACCAGAGCAGAATAACGAAAAAAGAATGAGAAGAATTGAGAACAGTCTCAGAGACCTCTGGGACAACATTAAACACACCAACATTCGAATTATAGGGGTCCCAGAAGAAGAGGAGAAAAAGAAAGGGACTGAGAAATTATTTGAAGAGATTATAATTGGAAACTTCCCTAATATGGGAAAGGAAATAGTCAATCAAGTCCAAGAAACGCAGAGAGTCCCATACAGGATAAATTCAAGGAGAAATATGCCAAGACACATATTAATCAAACTGTCAAAAATTAAATACAAAGAAAAAATATTACAAGCAGCAAGGGAAAAACAACAAATAACATACAAGGGAATCCCCATAAGGTTAACAGCTGATCTTTCAGCAGAAACACTGCAAGCCAGAAGGGTGTGGCAGCACATATTTAAAGTGATGAAAGGGAAAAACCTACAACCAAGATTACCCATCAAGGATCTCATTCAGATTTGATGGAGAAATTAAAACCTTTACAGACAAGCAAAAGCTAAGAGAATTCAGCACCACCAAACAAGCCTTACCACAAATGCTAAAGGAATTTCTCTAGGCAGGAAACACAAGAGAAGGAAAAGACTTACAATAACAAACCCAAAACGATTAAGAAAATGGTAATAGGAACATACATATCGATAACTATCTTAAATGTAAATGGATTAAATGCTCCAACCAAAAGACATAGACTGGCTGAATGGATATAAAAATAAGACCTGTATATATGCTGTCTACAAGAGACCCACTTCAGACCTAGGGACACATACAGACTGAAAGTGAGGGGATGGAAAAAGATATTCCATGCAAATGGAAACCAAAAGAAAGCTGGAATAGCAATTCTCATATCAGACAAAATAGACTTTAAAATAAAGACTGTTACAAGAGACAGAGAAGGACGCTACATAATGATCAAGGGAGCAATCCAAGAAGAAGATACAATAATTGTAAATATTTACGCACCCAACATAGGAGCACCTCATTACTTATCATAAGGCAAATGCTAACAGCCATAAAAGGGGAGATTGACAGTAACACATTCATAGTAGGGGACTTTAGTGGGGTGCTAAAGATCATCCAAAATGAAAATAAATAAGGAAACACAAGCTTTAAATGATACATTAAACAAGATAGACTTAATTGATATTTATAGGACATTCCATTCAAAAACAACAGAATACACTTTCTTCTCAAGTGCTCATGGAACATTCTCTGGATAGATCATATCTTGGGTCACAAGTCAAGTCTTGGTAAATTTAAGAAAATTGAAATTGTATCAAGTATCTTTTCTGACCACAACGCTATGAGACTAGATATCAATTACAGGGAAAAAAATCTGTAAAAAATATGAACACATGGAGGCTAAACAATACACTACTAAATAACCAAGAGATCACTGAAGAAATCAAAGAGGAAATCAAAAAATACCTAGAAACAAATGACAGTGAAAACACAACGAACCAAAACCTATGGGATGCAGCAAAAGCAGTTCTAAGAGGGAAGTTTATAGCAGTAAACTCCTACCTCAAGAAACAAGAAACATCTCAAATAAACGACCTAACCTTACACCTGAAGCAATTAGAGAAAGAAGAACAAAAAAACCCCAAAGTTAGCAGAAGGAAAGAAATCATAAAGATCAGTTCAGAAATAAATGAAAAAGAAATGAACAAAGCAATAGCAAAGATCAGTAAAACTAAAAGCTGGTTCTTTGAGAAGATAAACAAAATTGATAAACCATTAGCCAGACTCATTAGGAAAAAATGGGAGAACACTCACATCAATAGAATTAGAAATGAAAAAGGAGAAGTAACAACTGACACTGCAGAAATACAAAAGATCATGAGAGATTACTACAAGCAACTCTATGCCAATAAAATGGACAACCTGGAAGAAATGGACAAATTCTTAGAAATGCACAACCTGCCAAGACTGAATCAGGAAGAAATAGAAAATATGAACAGACCAATCACAAGCACTGAAATTGAGACTGTGATTAAAAATCTTCCAACAAACAAAAGCCCAGGACCAGATGGTTTCACAGGCGAATTCTATCAAACATTTAGAGAAGAGCTAACACCTATCCTTCTCAAACTCTTCCAAAATATAGCAGAGGGAGGAACACTCCCAAACTCATTCTACAAGGCCACCATCACCCTGATACCAAAACCAGACAAAGATGTCACAAAGAAAGAAAACAACAGGCCAATATCACTGATGAACATAGTTGCAAAAATCCTCAACAAAATGCTAGCAAACAGAATCCAACAGCACGGTAAAAGGATCATACACCATGATCAAGTGGGGTTTATCCCAGGAACGCAAGGATTCTTCAATATACACAAATCAATCAACATGATACACCGTATTAACAAACTGAGGGAGAAAAACCATACGATCATCACAATAGGTACAGAAAAAGCTTTCAACAAAATTCAACACCCATTTATGATAAAAAACTCTCCAGAAAGTAGGCATAAAGGGAACTTACCTCAACATAATAAAGGCCATATATGACAAACCCACAGCCAACATCATTCTCAATGGTGAAAAACTGAAACCATTTCCTCTAACATCAGGAACAAAACAAGGTTGTCCACTCTCACGACTGTTATTCAACATAGTTTTGGAAGTTTTAGCCACAGCAATCAGAGAAGAGAAAGAAATAAAAGGAATCCAAATCAGAAAAGAAATAAAGCTGTCACTGTTTGCAGATAACATAATACTCTACATAGAGAATCCTAAAGATGCTACCAGAAAACTACTAGAGCTAATCAATGAATTTGGTCAAGTAGCAGGATACAAAATTAATGCACAGAAATCTCTTGCATTCCTATACACTAATGATGAAAAATCTGAAAGAGAAATTAAGGAAACACTCCCATTTACCATTGCAACAAAAACAATAAAATACCTAGGAATAAACCTACGTAAGGAGACAAAAGACCTGTATGCAGAAAACTATAAGACACTGATGAAAGAAATTAAAGATGATACAAACAGCTGGAGAGATATGCCATGTTCTTGGACTGGAAGAATCAACATTGTGAAAATGACTATACTACCCAAAGCAATCTACAGATTCAATGCAGTCCCTGTCAAAGTACCAGTGGCATTTTTTACAGAAGTAGAACAAAAAATTGCACAATTTGTTTGGAAACACAAAAGACCCTGAATAGCCAAAGCAATCTTGAGAGAAAAATGGGGCTGGAGGAATCAGGCTCCTGGAATTCAGACTATACTACAAAGCTACATTAATCAAGACAGTATGGTACTGGCACAAAAACAGAAATATACATCAATGGAACAGGAGAGAAAGCCCAGAGGTAAACCCACACACATAAGGTCACCTTATTTTTGACAAAGGAGGCAAGAATATACAATGGAGAAAAGGCAGCCTCTTTAATAAGTTGTGCTGGGTAAACTGGACAGCTACATGTAAAAGAATGAAATTAGAACACTCCCTAACACCATACCCAAAAATAAACTCAAAATGGATTAAAGACCTAAATGTAAGGCCAGACACTATAAAACTCTCAGAGGAAAACACAGGCAGAATGCTCTATGACATAAATCACAGCAAGATCCTTTTTGACCCACCTCCTAGAGAAATGGAAATAAAACAAAAATAAACAAATGGGACCTAATGAAACTAAAAAGCTTTTGCACAGCAAAGGAGACCATTAACAAGATGAAAAGACAACCCTCAGAATGGGAGAAAATATTTGCAAATGAAGCAACTGACAAAGGATTGATCTCCAAAATTTACAAGTAGCTCATGGAGCTCAATATCTAAAAAACAAACAAACCAATACAAAAATGGGCAGAAGACCTAAATAGACATTTCTCCAAAGAAGATACACAGATTGCCAACAAACACATGAAAGGATGCTCAACATCACTAATCATTAGAGAAATGCAAGTCAAAACTACAATGAGGTATCACCTCACACCAGTCAGAATGGCCATCTTCAAAAAATTTACAAGCAATAAATGCTGGAGAGGGTGTGGAGAAAAGGGAACCCTCTTGCACTGTTCTTGGGAACGTAAATTGATACAACCACTATGGAGAACAGTATGGAGTTTCCTTAAAATACTACAAATAGAATTACCATATGATCCAGCAATCCCACTACTGGGCATATACCCTGAGAAAACCATAATTCAAAAAGAATCATGTACCACAATGTTCATTGCAGCTCTATTTACAATAGCCAGGACATGGAAGCAACCTAAGTGTCCATCAACAGATGAATGGATAAAGAAGATGTGGCACATATATACAATGGAATATTACTCAGCCATAAAAAGAAATGAAATTGAGTTATTTGTAATGAGGTGGATGGACCTAGAGTCTGTCATACAGAGTGAAGTAAGTCAGAAAGAGAAAAACAAATACCATATGATAACACATATATATGGCATCTAAAAAAAAAAATTGGTTCTGAAGAACCTAGGGGCAGGACAGGGATAAAGATGCAAACGTAGAGAATGGACTTGAGGAAACGTGGAGGGGGAAGAGTAAGCTGGGACGAAGTGAGAGAGTGGCATGGACATATAGACACTATCAAATGTAAAATATATAGCTAGTAGGAAGCAGCTGCATAGCACAAGGAGATCAGCTCGGTGCTTTGTGACCATCTAGAGGGGTGGGATAGGGAGGGTGGGAGGGAGACGCAAGAGGGAGGACATATGGGGACATATGTATATGTATAGCTGATTCACTTTGTTATACAGCAGAAACTAACACACCATTGTAAAGCAGTTATACTCCAATAAAGGTATTAAAAAAATTATCACTTTTATCTTCTTTTTAAAGGAAGCATAAATGGCAGATTGCTGCACGTAGGATATGACATACGGATCCTGTGGGGCAACTTTAATAATTAACCACTCTCATGGTTTAACTGAATCCCACATTCTGTCATCTTCCTGTTTCCTTTCCTGACCTGGATAAGAAAAGGAGATTGAACCACTTTTGTCTCAAGTACAGTCACACCTTGGAGCTGTCGTGGGTTTGGTTCCTGAGCACTGCAATAAAGCAAATATCCCAATAAAGGAAGTTACACAAATTTTTTGATTTTGCAGTGCATATTAAAGTTTTGTTTACACTCTACCATAGTCTATTAAGTGTGCAATAGCATTATGTCTTAAAAAACAATGTACAGATGGACCTAGAGAGTGTCGTAAGTCAGAAAGAGAAAAACAAGTACCATATATTAACACATATATGTGGAATCTAGAAAAATGGTATAGATGATCTTATTTGCAAAGCAGAAATAGAGACACAGGCGTAGAGAACAAATGTATGGTTACCAAAGGGGAAAGGGGATGGGGTAGGAGGAATTGGGAGATTGGGATTGACACCTGTACACTATTGATACTATGTATAAAATAGGGAACTCTACTTAATGCACTGTGGTGACCTAAATGGGAAGGAAATCCAGAAAAGTGGGGATATATGTATAAGTATAGCTGATTCATTTTGCTGTACAGTAGAAATTAACACAACATTGTAAAGCAACTATACTCCAACAAAAATTAATTTTAAAAAAGAAAGTATAAATTGGGAAAAAAGACAATGTACATACATTAATATAAAAATACCTTGTTGGTAAAAAATGCTAACCATCATCTGAGCCTTCAGTGAGTCATAGGAGTAACATCTAAGATCCCTGATCACAGATCACCATCACAGATATAACAAATGACCAAATTTGAAATATTGTGAGAGTTACCAAAATGTGACATAGAGACACGAAGGGAGCAAATGCTATTTGGAAAAATAGCTGATAGACTTGCTTGACCCAGGGTTGCCACAAACCTTCAGCTGATAAAAGATGCAATATCTTCAAAGCATAATAAAGTGAAACACGATAAAATGAGGTAAGGCTGGGTACATTTGACCAGGAAATACAGAGTCTTGTTTTATTCATTTATTCAGTTTATCAGGAAACACCATGAGAATGAGCACATTCTCATTATTAATATACTATTAATATTAATATGACCTTGGTTTCTTTCTTTCCTTTTTTTAATACCAAAAGGAAAAACCATTTGGAGAAGACCACCTTGTCATGTTGGCCCATGAGTTCCTTTGCTACCAAAATGAAATGATCATACAAAAGAGATATTAAGATCATAAGGACAGGGGACTTCCCTGGTGGTCCAGTGGTTAAGACCCCGTGCTTCCAATGCAGGGGGTGCGGGTTTGATCCCTGGTTGAGGAACTAGGATCCGATATGCCGTGTGGCAAAAAATTTGACATAAAGTAATTGCAAAAAAAAAAGGGAAATAAATTTGAACTGTAGGAATAAAATCTATATTTAAAAAAATCATAAGGACAATATTAATAACTGGCTATCACTGTGCCCTTTCTGTGTGTCAAGCACTCCTTCAAGTGAATTGTAATCATTTTCTCATTTACTCTTCACAAAAATCCTGGGAGGAAGGTGTTATCATTCTCACTTCATAGATGGAAAAAAAAAAAAAAAAAAAAAAAAACAGAATGTGGGTAATTTGTCCAAGTTCACGCAAAGAATCAGTGGCCATGCCGGGATTCAAATCCAGATCTGTCTCAAATTCTGCGATCATAACTTCTTCACGTCTTGCCTCACCCTGAGTGGGTTGAAAGTCAAGCTGAGAAAAACTGTTCTTGGCAAAGACGTGGGTAAGATTTGGATTCTTTAGTGGTGAGGGGAAATCTGGAAGGGAATAGATACGTATATGTGTGTGTGCCTGGGTCACTTTACTGTGTACCTGAAACTAACACAACATTGTGGATTAACTATACTTTAATTTTTAAAAAATGGAAAAGATAAAAATAAAGCCTTATTGACTTAGCAGGGAAAAAAAAAAGATTTGGGTTTTTTAAAGTTCCAGAAAGTTCTGACCTCTTGTTGGTGTTTCCTGGGCAGCAAACGTTGGACCTTTTATCTCAGCTGTAGATTCTTGAAGCTCAGCTTACTTTAGGGTAGCGCGAGTTGCATCCAGGGTTAGGCCTTACCTGGGAGGGGACCCCAAGGCGTGGTCCTCCCTGCTCCCCTTAAGGCCTGAGGAGGCACCTCAGGCCCAGTGCCAACTCCATTCTGCACTCCCCGTCTCTCTTGGCCTAACCGGTAAAGGCTCCACTGTTTCAAGCAGATCCTCAGCAAGCACACTTCTAACTTGTAACAGCATCAGTCTTCTTTAGTAAAGCTTTGGTGAAGGTCAGAGGCTACTTTTTTTTTTTTTTTTTTTTTTGCGGTACACGGGCCTCTCACTGCTGTGCCCCCTCCCGTTGTGGAGCACAGGCTCTGGACGCGCAGGCTCAGCGACCATGGCTCACGGGCCCAGCCGCTCCGCGGCATGTGGGATCCTCCCGGACCGGGGCACGAACCCGTGTCCCCTGCATCGGCAGGCGGACTCTCAACCACTGCACCACCAGGGAAGACCCCAGAAGGCTGTTTGAACCCCTTGGACTAATACTGTTTTGTCCTTTTTCCCCTGCAGGACATCGAGGTCTCTGTGAACATTCTCTAAAATGTTTAAGCTCGAAAATCACGGAGTGGAAACTGCAGGGCACGTGGCTGCCTGCTGGCCGAGGGAGCCTGGAGAAACCCTTCCTGGGGCCTCGAGGCTCCTTGGTGCCCATGTTCAGCCCCCAGGGTAGCCTTCACCCTGTCCACGCTGACAGCAGCCTGCTGAAGCCCAGGGTCGTGACCGTGGTCAAGCTGGGTGGGCAACCCCTCCGCAAGATCACGCTGCTCCTTAATAGACGGTCAGTGCAGACCTTCGAGCAGCTCTTGGCCGACGTCTCAGAGGCCCTGGGCTTTCCCAGATGGAAGAGTGACCGCGTGAGGAAGCTGTTCAACCTCAAGGGCAGGGAAATCAGGAGTGTGTCTGATTTCTTCAGGGAAGGGGATGCTTTCATAGCCGTGGGCAAAGAGCCACTGACGCTGAAGAACATCCAGGTGGCTATAGAGGAACTGTACCCCAGCAAAGCCCGGGCCCTGACCTTGACCCAGCACAGCCGGGTCCCCTCTCCAAGGCTGAGAAGCAGGCTTTATAGCAAGGCTCTGAAAGGGGGTCACCACTGTGGGGAGACCGAGACCACCAAGAGCTGTGGTGAGGCTGCCAGGTCCCAGGCTGCCATCAGACATCAGGGGAGGACCCCCGTGGAGGACAGGGTGAGGGGGAAGTGGGAGCCTGAACCCAGCAGCAAGGTGCCCAGGGATGCCACCCTGGAGAGGCATGCTAGCGGAGAGAAGCACCTGGGGGTGGAGATTGAAAAGACGTCGGGGGAAGTAATCAGGTGTGAGAAGTGTAAGCGGGAAAGAGAGCTCCAGCAGAGCATGCAGAGGGAGCGGCTCTCTCTGGGCACCAGCGAGCTGGACCTGGGCAAGTGCCCCAGCTATGACATAGAGAGGCTGGTGAGGGCCAGGAGCTGCAGGAGGTCCCCTGAGGAGAAGCCCCAGGGTGGGGAGGAAGGTTGGAAGGAGGGCACCCGGAGCAGTACCGGGCACCCGCCTCAGGAGCCGAGGAGACCCAGCAAAAGCACCGACAAGAAAGAGGACCGAGACCCAGGAGGCCAGGAAGGTCATGGCCCAGCAGCAGCCAAGGCCAAGAGGGACGTTGTCGGGGAAGCCCAGCCCATAAGAGAGGAGAAAGACAGCAGGACCGTGGGCAGGAGCAAGCAGGGAGGCTGGCTCCGGAGGGAGCGTCCTGCTGACCTCGACCCAGAGAAGCTCCCCAGGACCAGAGGGGATGCGCAGGAGGCGCAAAAGGAGAAAAAGCCGGGTGCGTCCGGAGGGAGGAGGATGGTTTCCCGAGATAAGCCGGCGGCCAGGGTAGAAAAGGAGCCCAAGACGAGGCCGGAGGAGAGCAAGGCGGAGCGGCCGGGGGGCAGGAGGCGGCGGCCCGCGGGCATCCTGTTGGCCGATGTGCGCAAGCAGTACGAGCCGGGCCGCGTGATCGGGGACGGGAACTTCGCGGTGGTGAAGGAGTGCAGGCACCGCGGCACCCAGCAGGCCTACGCCATGAAGATCATAGACAAGTCCAAGCTCAAGGGGAAGGAGGACATGGTCGACAGCGAGATCCTGATCATCCAGAGCCTCTCTCACCCCAACATCGTGAAACTGCATCAAGTGTATGAAACGGACGCGGAGATCTACCTGATCATGGAGTACGTGCGGGGAGGGGACCTTTTCGATGCCATTATAGAAAGTGTGAAGTTCCCGGAGCGCGACGCTGCCCTCATGCTCATGGACTTGTGCAAGGCGCTCGTGCACATGCACGACAAGAGCATCGTCCACCGGGACCTCAAGCCGGAAAACCTGCTGGTAAGCCCCACCCTGGCTGCGGTGGAAGAGGGAGGTTATAAAACATGGGATACAGGAAGTCCGAACGGGCTCCTACTCTGGTACCCTTGTGCACTAGAGCATTACCTTTATGGTCTTTTTTTTTTTTTTTTTTTTTTTTCCTTGCGTTATGCGGGCCTCTCACTGTTGTGGCCTCTCCCATTCTTTTTTGTTTTTTTTTTTTTTTTTTTTTTTTTAACATACTCGTTTCAGTATTTAAAACTTTGGTTGTAGTTCATAAATTGCAGAGATAAATGGGTTTTGATTAAATTATTGAGAAAGAAGTCTTCCAACTTAAACAAAATGGAAACTGTTTCCTCATGCCTGGGAGAAAAATATTTTCACCTTGACAGTGATCAGGTGGACTTAATTTCTTGGGCATTTGCACATCCTCTGGCCTAGGTGCTAGGGGTGTCTGCTGGTAGCAGCTCCCCCTGCAGTCTTTGAGCCCACCCTTCCACCAAAAGTCCCCCTGGCCCTTTTGCAGAAGAGGTCTTGCCACAGGAATTCAAAAGGTTCAGTACTGGGAATTCCCAGTCGGTCCGGTGGTTAGGACTGCAAGCTTCCACTGCAGGGGGCCTGGGTTTGATCCCTGGCCGGGGAACTAAGATCCCGAAAGCCTCTAGCATCAGTCCTTTCATCTCTCTGGGCCTTTGTTTCCTCACTTATAAAAGAGAAATAGTAATAGTACCTGCCTTAGAAGGTTGAGGGAGGATTGAGCATGGGAGCTGGCCTGGCACACACAGCTCAGCTGTTCTGTTTTTGGATGTAAACATTCTCCCAAAGCACCAACATCAAATAAGGACACTCTAGGACCATGATGGATCCAGACAAAAGCAAGACCTCTTCATCATCATGTCCAAATCCAGGTAAGAACAAGATTGTCCAGACCACAAATGGGGCTACATTTTCCCTTTTGGGTGACTATGATTCACTGCCCCACCTTCCTCCCACCTTCTAGATAAGAATTACCAAGATTCCCAATCATAGAATTACCCTCACTTCCTGACAGTATCCAGTTCAGAGCAAAATCCTGCTTTCATGAACCCTCTCCCAAATCACCTAACACAGTCCACCTCTTACAAGTTCATTGAACACCCTCTCACTTAGATGCCTGGATCCCCAAGGTGTTGGGGATCTCCCTTGTTGCAATGAGTCAGTCAACCCAGTGTGTTCCTGAATTTCAAGTGTGTTCCTGGTGGGCTTTGTTAGGACAGTGCACTTCACGTGTTCACTCTCTGGCCCCTTTGTCCCACTTTCTTCTTTGTAGCCCCAATCACCACCTGATATGTTCCATATTTATTCTTCTATTTTCTTTTTCCTCCTCCTGGAAAGTTCTATGACCCCAGGAACATTGTTTTATTCAGACTGTACCTTGAAAACTACATCAGTTCTGTCACATAGTGGAGATTCAATAAATATCAGTTGGATGAAAGAATAAATACAGACCCCAGCATGCTGCCTGGCAGATAGCAAGCATTACATCAGTGGCAGCTACTCTCATTATTACTATGTTAGGAATGAGTCTGATATTAAGGTGGACATCATGAGGAAGAATCCAAAGCCAGATTGCTGCACATGAAGCCATAGTAAATGGAGACAGTGATCTTCATGAGCCAGTTTTTTTGTTTTTTGAGGGGGTGGGGGCAGTGGAGGGGAAAGGAGTTAACCTGTTTCCTTTAATTTCATGGCTGTAGAGCCGGCCTGGAAACATCATCCCAGTACATTCATCTGCCTGTAAGCTGCTCCCACAAGCAGAATGATTTCTGAGTGAGTCGAGCTAATTATCTGGTGAAGTGAGGTCTACATTGACCCCTAAATCAAGCAGCCTTGTTTTTGTCCAGATTCATAGAATTGCAGATCATTGACTGGTTGCCTGAATGGTCTGAATTACCACGGAATAAATCTCCCTTTGAAGAATTTCATTTTTGTTTTTTGGGTTTTTTGGCCGCACTGCACAGCTTGCAGGATCTTAGTTCCCCGACCGGGGATTGAACCCAGGCCCACGGCCGTGAAAGTGCCGAGTCCTAAGCACTGGACCACCAGGGAATTCCCTAAGAATTCCATTTTAAAATCATATTTTAAAACAATTTTTAAAAAATTTATTTATTTTATTTTTGGCTGTGTTGGGTCTTCGTTGCTGCACGCAGGCTTTTCTCTAGTTGCGGCGAGTGGGGGCTACTCTTTACTGCGGTGCACGGGCTTCTCGTTGTGGTGGCTTCTCTTGCTGTGGAGCACGGGCTCTAGGCACTCAGGCTTCAGTAGTTGTGGCACTCGGGCCCAGTGGTTGTAGCTCACGGGCTCTAGAGTGCAGGCTCGGTAGTTGTGGAGCACGGGCTTAGTTGCTCCGCGGCATGTGGGATCTTCTCGGACCAGGGCTCGAACACTTATCCCCTGCGTTGGCAGGCAGATTCTTAGCCACTGTGCCACCAGGGAAGCCCAAGAATTCCATTTTTGCATGAGCTAAGTGTCCTCATCCTTTTTTCACTTGCTTTTTGTTTCTGTCTTTTGGGTCTGAGCCCAAGTTTTTCCCATGTGTGATGTGCCAGACCCTGTTTACAATGGCACTTTGGAATCGTGACAGAGCAGTGTTCTTTACGGATCCTCTGATGTTTTCACCAAATTGCGTAAGCAGGAGGAATTCTGACTGGAGGCCTGGGTGGGTCCCATGAACAGAACATTTTGGGCCTGTGCTTAATAAAGCATCAGAACAGTGATACACGTTCTCGAGGATGTGGAGTGAGATCCTTTACCCTATAGGATCGTTTTCTTTTGGGGACAGTCATCTGAGCTTGCATTTTCTCCACAGGGTCCTGGTACCAATCTGTCAAGCTGGCCCATCTCTTGGGCAATAGGGACTCTCACTTGTGTTAAGGGACTGACTTGTCAGCAGTTTTTAAAATGGAGAAAGTCGGCACTTGAAGGTGGCATGGAGAGATTTGCTTCAGGAAATAAAAAATTGCAAGGAATGCATTTAGTGTGGACAAGCTAGCTGCCTCTGAGAAGTCATTTGGCGACACCTTCATGGATTTAAATGTCAGTTCATATGTGTTTTAGTGCCCGTAAAGGCAGTGAAGTGTGTGTTTGTGTCCTGAGAGAGAGGACAAACTGCAGCGGAGCTATAATTTTTCAGTCTAATACATGAGGTGTTTATTGATGTTAATTGTAATTGATATTTCGACCCTTTTTTTCTGATTTTAAAGAAAGCCCACTTTTTTATTGTATCATTTTTTTTACATCTTTATTGGAGTTTAATTGCTTTACAATGTTGTGTTAGTTTCTGCTTTATAACAAAGTGAATCAGCTATTTGTATACATATATCCCCTCCCCCTTGCGTCTCCCTCCCACCCTCCCTATCCCACTCCTCTAGGTGGTCACAAAGCACCAAGCAAGAAAGCCTACTTTTTGTTTTTTTAAATAAAAACTTTCTTTCGTGGTGGTAAGTCTCCTTCAGAAGGTGCAAAAAGCTACAGATCTGAGCCATCTTTGGCGGCATAGGGTAACATCTTTTCTGTCTTGTGGATAATCTGTCAGCTGGTGGTGTTCAGAATGAGTGGGCCTGTCACATTTCTAAATCGTGTCTGTCCTTTTTCCAGATGAGTAAAGTTGAATATATTGTTATGTCAGACTTTAAATGCTACCTAACATAAGTTCTTTGTGGTTTTTCAGACGAAGGTCTGGGGAGTGTTAGATTTGACAGTAGACTCATTGTCTGAGTTTAGAAGGTGTCATCTCTAAACCTGTTGTGAGGATAATTATGTTGCAAACTTGGCTGGTCTTCTGAGAGTTAATATTAGTAAATATCACCATGGTGACTACTGTCCATCAATTAATGTTCTTTAGTTGACTTTAATTTGGTGTGTTCCGCTCTTGTGCTGACTTCTGTATCATCAAAATAATTGTTTCTTCCTTTAATGGATGGCTACTGTCTGTATCAATACTTTGCTAAACTTAGGAGACTGATGATGTTAGAACTAACTTTTGATTACGTGGCTGACTGTGGCTGCTTTTAGAGACTTCCAGAATGTGCTAGGAACTCTTAATGGATCTAGCAAGCTTACCATGTTGTTTTCACCAGCAGAAATATTTATATCTGATAATTGGGCCCTAGAGTAAAATTTTAGGCCTGTATTACTGAGCCTATCTATTTCTAGTGATCACATTCCCTGATAAGATGCTAGTGCCCCTCTTCCCTTAGGGCTATTTAGACTCCTGAAATCTTGCAAAAAAATTTTTAATTATGAGAATTTCCAGCTTGAAGAAATATCAGTGTTAATTGCTTCTTCTGCCAGCATGTGCTCCCTTGGAGAGGTTGGAATGTGCTGTGTGGTGTTGACTGGGCCCTGGGAAAAGCAAACAGGAGCCAGAGAGGTGATGAAGTGTAGACACCAAAGGCATGTCACAGGCCAGTAATGTGACAGGTCCTGGGAAAACTTTGTCCCCACTGAGTTTTTCAGTCATTCTTTGTATTACGCTATCTTTTGCTGTTGAAATGTAAATTGATTTTAGGCATTGGCATTTCCATGTGAATTGGTTTCTAAGATCATTTCCGTCCTCATGGCCAGTTGGAAATGGAAACTTGGAGGGAGGCCAGAGGAAGTATGAAGGATCAAGTAAGAAGATGACAAAGATAAATAAGCTCTACCCCTTTTCTTAGGGGGAGCCACTTGCTGTTTGGTCTGTACTCTGCTTCCATCTGCTGTTCAGAGATGATCTTTGAAAGATCACATTTAAATTGATGTGCGCTTGAAGGAGAGGAGGCTGTTAATGGCTCAGAAAAGGAAATATTCCTTTTGAAGCTTTGAGACTGTACAGATGTGATCTGGCTGCTATGTATGTAAATGTAGATTGTCTGGATTCAAAGCAGGGTACTTTGGTGTGGCTAGAAAAAGGGATGATGGATGCAGATGGACCAAGAGTCATGAAAGTACCATGTAAATTAATCTCTAACACCCTTTCAGTTAGAGGGCAATTGAAAATGAGCCCCAGAAGGAATGTGACCCAGAGCAATGAATTTAGATAAACCTGTAGATAGAGAAACAGAGATGTGGGGTGAGGGCAAGGTCAGATGTGTGCACTGGGGCTGTGGCGTCGAAGTGGGTCATTTAGTGGGGTCTTTGCCTTGATGGCCACCCAGTGCCTAGTCAGCTGAGGGTACCGAGGCTCACTGATTTGTTCAAATCATACGTGGTATATGGTGTTCATTTCTGGGCATTCTTTGTTAAAAGAGGCGTCAATGAAATAGGGATTATCTAGAACTTTACAGTGCACAAGAATCGCCCTGGGGTCTCATAGAGATGCAGTTCTGTTCAGTGGATCTTGGGTAGCCTGAGGTCTCCATCAAGCTCACAAGTGATGCTTGTGCTGCTGGTTCAAGAGCTGTACTTAGCGTAGGGAGGAGTGAGAAGGGGATGATGGGTCAGGAGACCTGATCCTATAAGGATAAGCTTGAGGATTCTCGGATGCGAACTTAGAGAAGCAGCATTGGTACCACCTGGGAGACTGTTAGAGAAACCAGAGCACCCTGGGGGGAATCCTGGTGCTTGTTTCCCATCTTTGGAAGTGGTGTGTCCTTCCCAGAGGGCAGATTTAGAAAAAAGGGGCGGAGGTGGTATTCTGGATCAACGTGGGGTGAACCTCCTCACAAGTTAATCTGACTATGATCTGGATGGTCTGCCATGTGAAGCTATGGGATCTTTTCCATCTTGAGATTTCAACCAGAGGTGAATGATAGTCTGGTGGGAAGATGTTGAAGACAAGTTTCTTGTTTGGGTGGAGACTTTGATGGTTTAGAATTTCCACACAATGTAAATTGGTGCAGCCACTATGGAGAACCGTATGGAGGTTCCTTAAAAAAGTAAAAATAGAACTACCATATGATCCAGCAATCCCACTCCTGGGTGTAGATCCAGAAAAGATGAATTCTCTAATTTGAAAAGATACATGCACCCCAAAGTTCATAGCAGCACTATTTACAGTACCAAGAAGCAACCCAAATGTCCATTGACAGATGAATGGATAAAGATGATGTGGTACATATATAAAATGGAATATTACTCAGCCATAAAAAAGGCTGAAATAATGCCACTTGCAGCAACATGGACGGACCTAGAGATGATCATGCTAAGTGAAGAAATTCAGACAGAGAAAGACAAATATCATATGATATCGCTTACATGCAGAATCGAAAATATGATACAAACGGACTTATTTATAAAACAGAAACAGACTCACAGAAAACAAACTTATGGTTACCAAAGGGGAAAGGGTAGGGGGAGGGATAAATTAGGAGTTTGGGATTAACAGATACACACTACTGTATATAAAATAGACAACCAACAAGGTCCTACACAGGGAACTATATGCAATATCTTGCAATGAACTATAATGGAAAAGAATATGAAAAAGAATATATATATATATATATATATATATATATATATATATAAAACTGAATCACTTTGCTGTACACCAGAATCTAACACAACATTGTCAATCAACTATACTTAAATTAAAAAAAAAAAAAGTTGCACAAATACCAGAAGGAAGAGTTATTCCAGGAGGATGTCAGTCATTTGAATTCAAGGATTAAGATAAGAACTGTTCTGAAGCCAAGAATATGAGGTGCCTGTTGGAAAACAAAAAACCAAAAAAACCAGAAACAAAATTCACACTGTCAGTGTGTGACCCTAAATGTAGTTAAGCTGCTCATGTAGGCGAAGTAAATAAGCCTCAAGTCACACTGACAGCTCTGAAAAATGTTACATAAATCCTGGGACTTCCCTGGTGGTGTAGGGGTTAGGACTCCACACTCCCAATGCAGGGGGCCTGGCTTCGATCCCTTGGGGAGCTCGATCCCACATGCAGGCCACAACTAAGAGTTCGCATGCCACAACTAAGGAGCCCACCTGCCACAACTATGGAGCACACATGATGCAACTAAGTAGCCCACTTGTTGCAACTAAGATCTGGTGCAACCAAATACATAAACTAAATTAAAAGATAAATTAAAAAATGTTACATAACTCCCGACAGCAGAGGCTGGAGACAGAAGAATTAAAAACACAGAACAGGGCTTCCCTGGTGGCTCAGTGGTTGAGAGTCCGCCTGCCGATGCAGGGGACACGGGTTCGTGCCCCAGTCCAGGAAGATCCCACATGCCACGGAGCGGCTGGGCCTGTAAGCCATGGCCGCTGAGCCTGCGTATCCGGAGCCTGTGCTCCGCAACGGGAGAGGCCACAACAGGGAGAGGCCCGCGTACTGCAAAAAACAAAAACACAGAACAGTTCTCACTTTCTGGAAGAAACAAATGACTCTGTGGATCCTAACCACCCTCGGGTTCTCCTATGGGTCTCATCATCCTGAGACTCAAAGAGAAAAGCTATGGAGACAAGAAGCAGCATAATATTATTTTAGGAAGGCCATAAAATAATTTTTAAAAACAGATTTGGTATTTGAAAATGTATCCATCAGCATCTGGACATTTAACATAATACATTTTCAAAATAAATATCATGAAAAACTTCAAAATAGATAAAAGGCCAAGTCTCCATCATGTTTCATCTGCTCCTGACTCAGTGGAGTCGGGTTTTGGAATCGGGGGTTGGGGGGATGGGGGGGTTTGAGGAAGGAAATGCTCGTCATTTTGCATAGGGATTCATAGTTTATTTTGGTGTATTCAATCAGCCAAATGCTTTTAATGCTGATCATTTGGTTGGGAATATTTACAAATATTTGTGAGGGACAGATTTTTTCAGCAGTCACCCAGCAAATGGGACTCATGTAGATGGTCCATCTGGAAACTTAAGGCAGCACACATTTTTTTTTGTCCTTGCCTTCCAAAGTAGATTTTCTAGTGTAAATTATTCTAATAATTACCTCTCCAGTCTCCTTTAGGGCTCTGTCTGTCTCGATACACAGACCAAAGCAGAAGTGTGTTTTAGTTCTACATCTATGATTTCCATTAGGTTAGGTTAATTATGAAGATATTGATTAGATTGCCCAGCAGTGACTTGGGCTCAGTAGTTAAGACACATTCTGCTTACAGAGATGTAAACTCTCTGGCAGGAACCAAAGCAGGTTTGGAGCACTTACCCTTGGCTGAGGAGATCGGGGAGTGGCTGCCTGCCCTGCATTTTCGGGTGTGGGTCTGATGCAGCACAGGGAGAACCGGAGCCCTGCCTAATGCCCTCCAGCCCCCCAAGTGCTGGTCGGTGCATTGGGAACCTTGGCCCCGTTCCAGTGAGGATGCAAGGGCGTGCACCTGCAGACAGGTTGATAATTTCTCCTGTAGCCCTGGTGGCTCCATTGAGTCACACTTGAGATCACCCAGGCTAATCCCAGTGAGTTTCCCATAGCACTGAAATGAACCACTCAGCTCACTTTGGCCTGAGCCATCAGCTTCTACACAACAGTGAGAGGCCCGCGTACCACAAAAAAAAAAAAAAAAAAAAAAAGAAGCACGACAGAAGTGTTTGCTAGGTAAACCATATAATTTTAGCCTCCACTGCTTGTCTACTTTTTCATTCCAATTCCCACTTCTTTTTTTCTCTGCTCCGACTTTACATTATCCACAGGCATTTTCTAATTCTCATTAAAGCTAGTCTGTGCTCAAAAATATCATTGATCCTTGTTCAAACTCAGTGCTGCCCAGTGGATTCTTCTCTACTGATGGAAATGTTGTAGATTTGCACGATCCAATATAATAGCCCTTAGCCATGGATGGTTATTGAACACTTGAAATGTGGCTAGTGGATCTGAGAAACTGAATTTCTAATTTAATTAGATTTTAATTTAATTAATTTTAAATAAATAGCCATCTGTGGCAATATGGTGCTACCATATTGGACAGCAGAGAAAATCTAACTCATTGGTTCTTTAGTGAGCACGTGTCACTGAGATCAAGTTGGATTTGTCAGTGTTGGGTCAATCTATAAGCTCCTGTGTTTTATTGTTTGCTTATCCTGAACTTGCATGGTTGTTGTCCTGTTAGTTTTCCTTCTTTGTTCTCATCACAATTTTGGTGGTTTGGGGATTTTGATTTCTTACAGGTTCAGCGAAATGAGGACAAATCTACCACCTTGAAACTGGCTGATTTTGGTCTTGCAAAGCATGTGGTGAGACCTATATTTACTGTGTGTGGGACTCCGACTTATGTAGCTCCTGAAATTCTTTCTGAGAAAGGTAAGGGTTACACATTGCTCTGTGGGACTCCAGCTCACTTACTAACCAAGGTTTAACTTTTAATATTTAAATTTTACATTTTTCAACATGGAGCAGTGGAAAGTCTCAGAGCTGGCACTAAGCTGTACTTAGATGTTAATGGAAATATTTGAAATAGGTCTTCTTGACCAAAGCATGAGCACTTTTTCCTCACCAGGGCTGCCCTTATTACAGAGAAGGGATTGTGGTATATGTGTGTGTGTGTGTGTGTGTGTGTGTGTGTGTGTGTGTGCGCATGCATGCACACGCATGCATGCACGTGTGTTGGCAGGACGGTGAGATGGAAGATGGTGGAGAATTGGGTGGGGAACGCAGGCAAGCAAGCAAGGTCATTTGGCCACTCACCCAAGGTTACCTCTAATGGAGACAATTGGAATGGTTCTTATGGTAATTGGCTTAAAAATTCCTTTACCAACCTTGCATTTAGAGGAAAAGGAGGTCCCATTTCAAACCCAATGAATAATATTTATTACAGGCTTGTATATTGTATGAGGGTCCAGTGGGCTATTTTAGTGACACACTCTGTAAAGGATATACAAGGAAATCATTATTATTATTATTATATGGCTCCAAGTATGTGAATGCCTATTTAGCCATCCTTGCACTCCAGGAGAAATCAGTTTAGCCACCCTATGATGGCTAAAGATGGGAAGGCTCTGGATGGGTTGTAGGTCTGGGGGTAGGGAGGAGGGAGAGATTTTGTCCCAGCAGCAGAAGCATCAGGGAAGCCAACATGCAGAGACTAGACTATGCATGGAGGTTGGGTGGTAGAGACATTGAGAAGACCAGCCTCAGTGGAGCAGAGGGAATTGCAGTTGGATGGGTAGGTTGAGTCTGGATTCCCCACAAGTGAGTTTGGACTCGGTGTGGCCAGCATAGTAGCTGTGGTAACGTGGTGACAGTGGGACAAGAGAGCACTGAGCGACTACAGACATTTTAATGGAGGCATTACTGAGCTGGATAAGAGAGGAATGAAAGCAAATAGTCTGCGTGAACTCTGGGAAGTCAGGATGGTAGGGTTCGCACCAACTAACACAGGGTGTCGGAAAGGTAAGCTCTTTTGGGAGATGGGGATGGTGTGAGTTAGACTTTGAACACACTGACTCTGTAGAGATATTTAGGTGGATACACAGAGTTGTCTGGTTGGCTGAACGTGTGCTTTTGATACCCCTCGATACAGAGATGGCAGCCAAAGTGGTGAGATAATGTGTCTCTGCCTCTGCTGCACAGGTTATGGGCTGGAGGTGGACATGTGGGCCGCAGGCGTTATCCTCTACATCCTCCTGTGCGGCTTCCCCCCATTCCGCAGCCCAGAGAGGGACCAGGATGAGCTCTTTAACATCATCCAGCTGGGCCACTTCGAGTTCCTGGCTCCTTACTGGGACAATATCTCTGACGGTGAGACCTGGGGCTTCCCAGGCAGGAGGGAAGGGGATGGAGAGATAGAGCCCCTCCGGGGATCAGGTCAGATGTGTAAAATGCCACCCAGAGAACCCACTGTGGTACCTGGGCTGTCAGCATCTTGTGCTTCATCCTTTATTTCCTGCTAGATTCGTGTAGATTTCCATAGCATTCCAAACACGACTTGCTTTGAGATATAACAAAAGATTCTCACCACCAGTTGTAGTCACCAAATACTTTTCCTGAAGCCAATTAAAGAACCTCAGAACTGAAAAGTAAACTGAAAACTATCAGAAATGTGTAATCCTCATTTGGAAAGATCAAAGCCATCTCATAGGGAATTCCCTGGCAGACCAGTGGTTAGGACTCGGCGCTCTCTCTGCCGAGGGCCCAGGTTCAATCCCCGGTTGGGGAACTAAGATCCCACAAGGCGTGCAGTGCAGCCAAAAAAAAAAAAAGCCATCCGCCGTCTCATATACGGAAGTGTTTGGGAATTGGACAGACTGGAGATGCTTATTTTACCTGTGGATAATCAGGGTCCTATGGGGGCATACTTGGGGCACAGGGGCTCTGGAAGGTCAAGGGAGAAGGTCTCAGGTACTTTTCAGTGGAGCAGAAGCATGTGTGGTCCTCCTCCTTTTTGGCCCTTTCAAGTGGAATTTTCCCCCTTGTTTCTATTGATTTGTATGTACTACCCACTGCCCTTGTAAAATTGAGAACTAGATCACTGGGGGTTTTGAGTCTTTGAGTCTTTAGCTGAAAAAGTAGAGTAGGAGTGATAACTTTTCCCCAATTTCCCCTAAACACATCATCTAAGATAAGTTATTCATCTGCCCTTGTCCTCAGCTCTGCCTCCTCATCTGGGGCTCGGGCTTGCGGGAAGGGAAGAGCTTCATTTTTTTCCACTTAAATAAGGTGGGCAGAGGGTACCTTGCTGCCTGTAGGGTAAGGGTCTTGAGCTGATCAAGGCAGTGGCAATTTGGGAATTGAAGGACTAAAAATCGTTTTAGAAAGTTCTATGCAACACTGTTCTTAGATTTGGTTATGGTGGCCCCTGCCCTGAGTCCCATGCCTTAGAGGGCCTGCTCTGGTTACATGTCTCCCCAGAAGTGAGGAGACTCTGGGGACAAGAGGCTGTGCCCCCCACCAGAGCCCAGGCTCCCCGTTCTAGACCACTTAACCGGGACCCCAGAATTTCCTGCACAAATGGCCCAAGCCCACTTCCAAGGCTTGTGAGACCTCTTTTCCCAGCCCCTCCCCACAGTGCCCTAGGCTGCCAAGGAGCAGCTGTTTGGGGGGCGTAGGGGGAGCACAGACATATTGGTGGGGTGTCCAACTGTCCACACACAGGCATGTGAGACTGAGAATTCCGTTTAAACCTGGGCTTCTACCCCCTGAGTCCTCCGAGGACCTTGAAGGAGTGATGCTGGGATGAATGGGGAAGGGGTACATTGTGGGCGGAATCTGCCCAGTTTGAATGGGGTGGGGTAGGAGAAATCCTGTGGTCTCCGTGCTCAAGAGGTGGCTGGACAGTGGCCACAGAAGCGGGGCAATTGATGGGTGAACAGCTGACCTTGACCCCCAATAAAGGTAAATAAACATGGGTATCGTTTTCCCCATGCATTCTTTTTTTTAAAAAAAATATATACATTCATGCCTTTATTACATCAGGTATTTTTTTTTGTTTTGGCCATGTTGCACAGCTTGCAGGGACCTTGGTTCCCCAACCAGGAATTGAACCCGTGCCCTGCTGCAGTGGAAACGCGGAGTCCTAACCACTGGGCCGCAGGGAATTCCCTCCCGTGTATTCTTGAGCAATTGGTTAAGAGGCTCAGGGAGCCGGCCTGGGAGAGCCAGCGGGCCAGGGAGAAATCTTTTCTCCTCCCCGTCTGCCACCTGACCCACCAGCTGTCCCCACATCTCTCTAGAATCAGTCATGGTCTTGAGCAAAAAATGAAATTCATTTTGAATTTCATTATTTACTACTTAGATCTCTTTGCCCATGTTTTTCAGTTTTGTCAGTCTGGAGGTATATTTATCAATTTAGGAAGGAAGATTGGACATATTTTATTTAACAACTTGATAGTTTGATTTACAAATTTTAAAATATGTAGATGTATACTATGTGGCCTCCATGTGTCCTCTTGGGCTGGGCGGCGCCATGGGTGATAGTTGCAGGCCTGACCTCATGGCTCTATGTCTAACATGGTAGCCCTTAGCTGCATGTGGCTATTTGAATGTAACTGTAAATTAATTAAAAGTAAATGGAGGGCTTCCCTGGTGGCGCAGTGGTTGAGAGTCCGCCTGCCGATGCAGGGGACACGGGTTCGTGCCCCAGTCCGGGAAGATCCCACATGCCGTGGAGCGGCTGGGCCCGTGAGCCATGGCCGCTGAGCCTGCGCGTCCGGAGCCTGTTGCTCCACAATGGGAGAGGCCACAGCAGTGAGAGGCCTGCGTACCACAAAAAAAAAAAAAAAAAAAAAAAAAAAAAGTAAATGGAATAAGAATTCAGTTCAGGGAATTCCCTGGTGGTCCAGTGGATAGGACTCTGTGCTCTCACTTCCCAGGGCCTGGGGTTCAATCCGTGGTCAGGGGGCTAAGATCCCGCAAGACGCTCGGTGCAGCCAAAAAAAAAAAAAGTTCAGTTCATCAGTCGCACCAGCCATATTTCAAATGCTCAGTAGTCCCAAGCGGGTAGCGCAGATCTGGAAAGTTTCCACCGTGGCAGAAAGTTCTCTGATCCAGCCACAGTGCTAACAGGAAAGTTTGTGTCCTTATTTCCTGTATGGGGAAGGAGAACTTCAAACCACCTGCATACATCTCATTTTTCCGTCTTTCTGTCATTCCAACAGCTGCCAAAGATCTGGTGAGCCGGTTGCTGGTGGTAGACCCCAAAAAGCGCTACACAGCCCACCAGGTCCTTCAGCATCCCTGGATTGAAACTGCTGGAAAGACCAGAAGGACAAAGCTACAAAAGGAGGGGCCCCCCAGCAGCGAGAACCACTTCCGGAGCCAGCACTCAAGGGCTGCAGAGCAGGCGTCATAGTCACGGCCTCAGCAGTTGCTCGGCTCTCGGTTCTGCTCGGGGACAGAGAAAAGGATAGATGTCAAGGAGAAAAACAGTGAAAAAGCCTTCCTCCCATAATTGGAGAATCAGGGGAAGGAGAGAAGACACTCAGTATATTTTAAAGCTTATTTTACAAAATAAACTTGAGTCAATGTTAAATGTTGCAACATATTTTTAGATTTGAAGCCTTTAATATATTTTGGGGGGGCTGAGGGGGAGACTTGTTCTCAGTGAGGAATTTTTGGTAATAATGATGTGTTTTGCTTCCTCCTTGTAATCAAGTTCGTAGTATACTACATGAGTGGTGCTTACCAGGGTCTAAACTCCCCCTGTGAGATTAATAAGCTGAATCGTGGTCCTTCTGTGTTAATAAAATGTGCTCTGGATGACTGAAGTAACTGTATTCTGATTACTTCTTAATGCTGGTGATGAGAGCCAGAGAGTTATAGTTCAGACATGCCTCCCGAAACCACTGTGACTACGTATAAATGTGCTGATGGACCCTTGATGAACTGGCCAGGTCTGTTTAGGATGTGCTGGTCTTGGTCTCTAGCATTTTAGCCTTACTGAAAATCAGATTTGGTGCAGCCTGAAATGGAAAGAAGAAATCATTGGGAATTCCCTGGCGGTCCAGTGGTTAAGATGCCGTGCTTCCACTGCTGGGGGCACGGGTTCGCCTTCTGGTCAGGGAACTAATATCCTGCATGCTGCGTAGCATGGCCAAAAAAAAAAAAAAGAAATCATTGATTTATTCCCGCCCCTTCAGGACCCATTTAGAGTGCGTTGCAGCCGATGATCCCTGAGTCTGAGTCCCGTCTACGTGAAGTTAGGCACTCAGGTGTGACTGTGTTAACATTTTCAGATCACGAGGGAGCCATCTAGTGCATTACTATGTCAGAAACGCAGTCGATATGTTACACCTGGGCTGGAAGGAGCTCAGAATGTTCAGGCATGTTCCTATCTGCAGGGCAGACTGTGGAGGGCATAGGACATGTTGGTTATTTCACTCCGGACTCTTCTGTACCAACAGATGACCCTGGGAGTACGTATGAGCTGATAGCAAAACACCATCCTGATATTTCCCAGCTTGACCTTTCTAGGTTATATGTAACCTGGTCAAGAGGACACAGAATCAGCCCCAAAGTGCAGGTTTCTCACCCCTCCCATCCCTTCCCTCACAGTGTAGGTGTCATCTCAGTGGAGGAAGTGCATCCGACAGGAAACAGGAACAGCACGAGAGTTTAGTATAAGGAATTGCTGGAACAGGTGTTGGAAAATGCAGAAAGCACACAGGAAGTAATTCAGAGATGGTAACTCCTAGATGAGGAGCCAAGGGAAGAGACTCGGGCGATTCGAATGTAGAAGCTTGGAGGAGAAACCCCTGCAGCACATTCTGACTGTGCCACCCAGATCCCCCCTCAAGGCTGAAGGGAATGAGCTGTGGGGTGATGCTGGCTGATAGCCCTCAGCAATCACCAGGGACAGGAACTGCCCTTAGCTGGCCGGAGTCACCTCACCCAGGATCACACGCCCCTCCTGGGAATAGGCTGCATCCAATGATGGGTCTATATAGGGCTCGGCCAGACAACACTGAAGGGCTGTCCAGCTTCACAGCTCCCCGTGGGGGTTGGCTGAGCCCTTTGCCCAGTCCTGCTGCTTTCCCTTCTCTTCCAGGCGTGATGGCCCTGAAATCACTCCCTAATGAAACTTCTGCGTGCTAATCTCCATCTCAGAGTTGGCTTCCCAGAGAACAGAGCCTGGGACACCCCCTAGGAACTTAGAACGACTGCAAAGAGGTACCAGCTGGTGCTTTGATTTCAGGGGTCCGAGGAGGGGCCCCATGGAGCTGGGACCCAGACACCTGAGGAGGGGGTGCTGTCCACAGTCAGTACAGTAGGACTCATTCTGGAAATGTGGAAAGAGGCTGGAAGCTGGAACCAATTGCTACTGGAACATCTTTTGATAGTGTCACCAAAGGCACTAAATCCAAAAGAGAATTTTCAGACCTCATAGGGCATCATTTGATTCTACTGACCTCTCTTTGAATCATTTCTCCAGTTGGCTTCCGTAAGTCATGCATTTTCCTGGTTTTCCCCCTACATCTCTTTTTACACCTTGGGGTCTTCTGAGTAGGTTTAGTCTTCCACTTGTTAAAAGTTGTATCTCCATTATTAGTCACTAGCGAAATGCAAGTCAAACCCACAATGAAATAGTAGTACACAGCTATTAGAATGGCTAAAATTAATTGGCTAAAGTAGAAAGATTGACACTGCCTTGTATTGGTGAGGATCTGGAGCAACCGGAACTCTTGTACATTACTGTTGGGGATGTAAAAATGGTATTCCTTTTTTGGAGAACAATTTGGTAGTTCCTTCAAAAGTTAAACATACACCTACCATATAATCCAGCTATTCCACTCCTAGGTATTTACAAGAGAAATTAGAGCATATGTCCACACACACACACTTGTACACAGATATTCACAGGTGCTCTATTTGTAGTAGCCTCAAAGTGGAAACAATCTGAATGTCCCTAAATTGGTGAGTATAGAAAAACATTGTGGTAGGTCCATCCAATGAACACTCTTTAGCAATAAAAAGGAATGACCTGCTGATACATGCAACAGAATGGATAAAACTCCAAATAATTAGGCTAAGTGAAAGTGTAATAGGGAAGAACCTTTGTATCCTGTTACAAGGTAATCATGAAAGGGATGTTGCCTGTAAGTTTAAATTATACATAATGGCCCATCTCTGGGAACCCTGCCTCCCAGGTAATGAGTGTTAAGCTAAAATACCCTTGTTTAACTCGCAGAAAACATCCTGACCAGGCCCACCTGTGAATGACTGCAGGGAGGAAGAATTTAACACATCCCCTCCGGAGGCTGATGGGAACCAGGAAATGTTTAACTTTACTCCCTCCCCTTTTAGTATAAAAGAAGCTTGAATTCTAACTCAGGCAAGACGGTTTTTGGTGGGTATGAGTTCACTCTCTTTTTGGTGTGCTGGCTTTCCTAATAAAGGCACTATACCTTGCCCCAGTAACTCGTCTCTCGATTTATTGGCCTGTCGTGCAGCGAGCAGTACAAGCTTGGACTCAGTAACAAATTTTGGCAAGCCAGACAGCCAGGAGCCTTTCTACTCGTGGCCAGCAGGCCCTGGTTGGGGAAATTTTCAGGTGAGGCCCTAGCAGCTACTGGGACCACTTGTCCTGAGGATTTTCCCTTCAAAATTCTCCAAAGCCGTACCGGCTGCCCCAGCTCTTGCCAGTTGGGGCAAGGAATCCACATTTGGTAGCTGATGGGCTTGATATAGCAAGGTAAGTCGTGCTGGCGTAGACAGCCAGGAACTTTATTTCCTCTCCATTTGGAGCTTTTTCTCCAGAAGAAGCCAATTTGTTCATGTACCTTGCTGGAGAGAGGAAAGAGTTGGACTTTTACCCAATTTGTGAAGGCGTTTGTTTCTTTGGACGCTAGCATTTGTATGTGCCGTTTGTGTTTTATTTGTCTTGAGAAACAAGAAATGTTTCAACTATCCCTAAAGAAAGTCCTCTGAGGTGTGTTTTGGATAAGTGATCAGATTACAGCTATGAACCCATGGGTGAGAGGAAGATGATACTTTATATCATTGTAACCATGTGTGGCCACAGTACCTGTTAGGATCTCCACAAGGGATTTAGGCAGGGTTACCTTGGGACCCTATGCACCATGTACCCTTGCTGTGTCAGTTACGTCATTCATGGTCTCCTGTGTCATCGGCATATGTAAAACCCAAGACCAAACTTGAGGGTTCATTTAGGATTTTGTTTGCCCTTTGGGTTTTTTGTTTCATTTTGTTTGGTACTGTTTCTCCATTTACAGCCAAATCAGCTTTGTGATATTTTAAACTTTTACTGATGTCAAATGGAGGAAAGAAACAGACAAAAACCTGTCTGTTCTTGTCCAAGAACGGGACATTCCCAGGAAGAAGAGAAAGGTTCTACTTGGTTCCTAAAGTCCCCAAATGCTACAAATAGAAGTATCTTTTCCGTAAATATTAGTAAAAAGGGTTTAGCCGTCTGAACAGGTGACCGTGATTTGTCCCATCTGCCAGAAACCCTGTTTGAATCCAACCTCTTTTGTAACTGGTGGGTTTTACATTGCTGCACCTGATTCATGGCTGACATTTTGGAATGGGAATTGAGAGGTCCCTGTGTTTGAGTTTGTACGTGAGTAACAGATGTGTGACATTGCCAAAATTGATTTTGGGGGGCTGTATTTGATTGGCTTGAGGGAAATTATGTGCTTATATTCATACTCAAACATGGAAGAGACTGACCAGAATGACTTTTGGGTTCACGTGATCTAGGAAATATTCAGTATTGCTTTAATATCTGGAGTTAAAGTTAGCTGAAACTTGTTGGTTTAATACAGATATGTCTTTAGAGTCATCAACATTAAGTATCGTACTTTCATTGTACCTAAGTTTACTAGAAATCAAATAAGACCTTTATTATTCCTGTTAAAAAGTTTGTCAGCAAGGAAAATAACAATATGAAAATATTTTTAAAATTTATTTATTTATTTATTTTGGCTGCACTGGGTCTTAGTTGCAGCATGTGGGATCTTCGTTGCAGCATGTTTAGTTGTGGCATACAGATTCCTTAGTTGCAGCATGTATGTGGGATCTAGTTTCCTGACCAGGGATCCAACTCAGGCCCCCTGCGTTGGGAGCACAGAGTCTTACCCTCTGGACCACCAGGGAAGTCCCATGACAAAGACTTTAAGTAAATAAAATAGAGGTAAATGAGGTAAGAGTTTTAGGTAAACTGTATAGGAATAATTATGTTTTGGGAATGTCTATCTAAAATAGTCTCTCTAGATTTTCGTAACTTTAAACTAAGCTAAATGAAGAGAATTCATTGACTATCTGGGTCATTTCAAATAGGATAAAATATTGGAACATTACTTGCTGGGCAGGTCTAAGTTACCTACCTTTGCCTTCTCAGGAGAGGAAGACTAAAGCATAAGCTTGTTAGTCAGGAAATTCAGGTAGGATAAACAGTTTACGATTGCTTGCTTCTTTTCACTAGAGATTAAGGTTTTAAGGTTAAGAATTATGAGGGAAACATTTCAGTATGCAAAGATGTAGGATGTCTGTTTTCAGCTAAGAGCATGAGGAATGAAAATGCATTTTGTTAAAGGGAAAAACGTGGTTTTGTCCTAGAGTTGGTTGTTTCTGAATGGACGAGAAAGTGAGGGGCAGATTAATATGGACACAGAAAACTGTGGAAGGTTTGTGGAGGAGGAACACTGAAAGAGTCTTGTGCATGGTTGGGATTGGCTAAGATGAGATTGAACTTAATTAAGAAAATGAATTTTAAAGGTAAAGTGGTACAGAACCTGAATTTGGTCCTCTAAGAAGACAGTTTTCTTGAAATACTGAACTGTGTTTCGTAATTAAGTTTCTTTAAAGTGATCTGTATTTGTCATTGATCTTTTATCACTGGTTAAAGCTTCTTGATATTTCTGACAAACTTCCCAAAGATCAAACTCTAAATGAAGTTCATTTGACCTCTAGCTAATATTGAGGCTTTTCAAAGGGTCCCTGGAAGCCCTCAAATTACTTGTGTTCTCTCCATCTCAGAAACAGTAAACTAATTAGGCTTATTTGATATGTTGAATTACATGGGAAGCATTGTCAAATAAGTGGCGGTAAAATTTCTTAGATTGTATCATATGGGTAAATATCATTAACATACACATTTTAGAAATTATATGGAACTCCTAAAATTCTTGCATATCTTGGTAAATGATATCAGTCATAATTTTATTAATTATCTTAAATTGTTGTGTCACAGCAGTAATCAAGTACAATTACAGTGTAATGCCAATGGGTTGATGCCAAAGCAAAAAGGCGTCCCTTTTTTTTGACATTTCTAGTTTTTTTTAATGGATTCTAATTTCTTTATAAATCTAGATTATGGAACAGTGATTGTTGTTAACAATATTAATTCCAAAAGGCATCCTTTTAGCGGTTAGAGATGATCAATTGCTATTTATGGTTTTACAGTGGCTTTTGAATGACTATAGCTATTTTGTGAAGAAGCAGGGAAGAAAGATGAAATCTTTTATGTGCAAGCATTTGTACTATTATCAGAGAAAATAAGAAAAGGGAATGAGAGTGAGATTATGTTGCTTCAAACCTTCACTCCTCCAGCTGAGCTGGCTGTGCCAGCTGCTCTGGCCACCATACCAATATATCTACCCCTTCATCACCTTCTGTTCCTATTCAGCCCCAATTCCTGACGCTGGGGCTCAGGACTGTCCCTGCTTATACGGATCAATTAGAAAATCCTGTGTTAGTTTCTGGGGCACAGGGACTTGGTCTGGTATTGCCATCTAAGACCAGACAGGGCACCCAACTTGGGCCAGGAGCCACTCCCAGGGCAGGGAAATTTCCCTTCCCCCATTAACTCACAGGGAACCTAAATACAAATGATCAGCCAGCTGGGTTTCTCAGACTTGTTTAATTTGAAAGATCACGACCCTCCTTATAGGGAAGATCCTCTACACGTGAAGCCCACTTGGCAGCACCGAAATCTGAACTAAATTGGGACCCCAATGAGAGAGGAATGCCCTTATTAGAGCATGACTTATGAGTGCATCTTGGCCGAGCTTTGAAAAGGGGAACCAAAGCAAGAGTTTGAACAAAATTCAAGAAATTCCATAAAAAAAGCAAATGAAGACCCCTCTGAATTTTTGCAAAGGATTTATCGGGCCTACAGACATCAACCTAATGCAGATCCCAAGGCCCCTGAAAATATTACAGAGGTTAAATTTGACCTTTTGGGGGCAAACTGCCTCAGATATCAGGAGAAAGTTGCAAAATTTAGATGGTGCGTTTGGAATGAAGCCCTCTCAATTGGTAGATGTTGCTTTTAAAGTGTTCAACAGAGAACAGCAACAGAAGAAAGAAGATGCAAAACAAAAACGCCAATTTTCTCACCTTCCCGGAAGGTGAGTAACTCAAAGAGAGCTAAGTCCCCATTGAGGAAGGAACAATGAATGCACTTACGGTAAGGAGGAAGAACATTGTCCTAAAACAGCAGAACAATAAAAGACGAGAGCCTCTCACATGGTAGAAAGAGAAGAAAACTGAATGAAGAGGCCCAGGGGCTCCCTTGGACTTGAGGTGACTAACTCCCCGCAGGAGCCCCGGGTGAAATTGTCAGTGGGATTGAGCTGATTAACCTTCTCATAGACCTCACCCTGAAGTTTTTCACCAGAATAGCCTGACCTCAGAGTCCCACCAGAACACTCTTTAAGCCTACAGATGGCACCCATGAAAACCCCAGGAAAGGAGATGGAGCTGTTTCCCCCAAGGTCTGCAAAAAGATGTTAGTTTCATGTGTACAGCAAAGTGATTCAGTTATACATAGATATATTTTTTCATGTTCTTTTCCATTTTAGGTTATTACAAGATATTGAATATAGTCCCCTGTGCTATAGAGTAGGACCTCATTGTTTATATATTCTATATATAGTAGTTTGTATCTGTTTATCCCAAACTCCTAATTTATCCTTCCTTCCCCCTTCCCCTTTGGTAACCATGTCTGTGAGTCTGCTTCTGTTTTGTAAATTAGTTCATTTGTATCAATTTTTAGATTCCACTTATGAGTAGTATCATATGATATCTGTCTTTCCCTTTCTGACTTACCTTCACTTAGTATGATCATCTCTAGATCCATGCACATTGCCGCAAATGGCATTATTTCATTCTTCGTTATGGCTGAGTAATATTCCATTGTATATATAGACCACATCTTTATCCATTCACCTACCAATGGACACTTAGGTTGCTTCCATGTCTTGCCTATAGTAAATAGTGCTGCTGTGAACAATGGGGTGCAAGAAAATCTTTCAAAGGAGAAAGTAGGTCCTATTCAGCCCTCTTCCGAGATTGCAACTATAGTGAATGTTCCAAAAAGCAAATCAAGTCATATGATTAGGCTTAAAAACCTTAAGTGAATTACCACTGCCTCCAGGAAAAGTCTAAGGCAATTGTCAGGGCTTATAAAGCCTTTCATGGATTGACCTCTGCTCACCTCACGCCAGGCCCTTCCCTGCTGAAGCATTTGCTGCTCCCCAAACATGCAGTGCTCTCTCTTCACACTGAGTCTTTATGCTCTCTTCCTTTGCCTGGAACACTTTTCTTCCCCCTTTCTTCTGGAAACTTCGCATCAGTGATTCAGGTCATGGCTGAGATGAGACATCCTCTTCGAAGTCTTCCCCTGGAATTCCCTGACAGCCCAGTGGCTAAGACTCGGCGCTTTCACTCTTACTTATACTGCTGTGGGCCTGGATCTGATCCCTGGTCAGGGAACTAAGATCCCACAAGCTGCATGGCACAGCCCCCCAAAAAAAGTCTTCCCAATTCTGAGCTCCCCGAGCCCCTTGAGCTTCCCCCCGTGCTACAGTCTCACCAGTGTGGTAGATGCTACCTGTTTACCTTCTGTTTAATCCAACAGAGTACGAGTCTCTTGAAGGCAGGCAATGTCTCTCCTTCATTAGAACCTGAAAAAACTGTAACAGATATTTTTGAATGAATGAAAAAATAAAACTCAGCTTGGGACACATTGAGTGGAGGTGTTTATGTGACACAGAAGGCAGAGGCATCTGGTTGAACAGTGATGTGCTGATAAGTGGTTATCTGCTGACTCTTGACAAAGCCCTTTGGTAGCCTTTGTGGAATGCCGTGGTGTAAATTGCATTTCAGTTTCCATGTGGCTGATTTCAAACTCCCAATGACATTGCGAAATAGAGTTGGGAAGAGATGTGTACCATTGGCTCTCGTGAGTTGCCATGACTGGGCTCCAGTGCACCGCTGCCTGTGGGTGGGTGGGTGTGGGGAGTGGGATGTAGGCTGGAGAGATGGATTTGGTGACCATCTGTGGAGCGATGGTCATTGGAGCCAGGGAGCACCAAGATGACCCACAGAGTTGGCTCAGGGTCAAAAGAAGGATAGATTCTGAGGCGACACCAGCATTGACATGGCCTGTAGAAAAGGTAACCTCTTTGAAGAAAGAGGCAGGGAGACCTGAAATAGAAAATCAGTAGAACCGGATCACTATTGTGTCATGGAAGCCAGGCAGTGGGAACCAAGGAGTAGAAATTCTCAAGATCCGCACTGGCAAATAAAGCAGAGCAATTCAGTAATGGAAGTGCTACAAAATGTGTGTTGCATCTCAAAGTTAGCAGGTTGGTGTTATTGAACCAGCGTTGTGAGGATAGCAGCCAGATTTGGAGAGGAAAATATTTGAAAAGAAATTGTATGTGGCCAGCGAGGCTGGCGTTTTGGGTGTTACATTAGTTATTGATATTTATTATTTCATAACAAATTACTCTACAACTTAACGTTTATTGTTGTTTTAAACTACTATCTCATACCCGCTGTGGGTCAGTGTTTCAGGAACAGCATAGCTGGGTAGTTCAGACTGGGGTCTCTCATGAGGTTGTACTTAAGATGCTGGCCTGTGCTGCTGTCATCTGAAGGCTTGACCAGAGCTAGAGGACATGTTTCCAAGATGGCACACTCATGGGATTGGCAAGTCAGTCCTGGCTGTTGGCAGGAGGCCTCAGTTCTTCCCCCATAAGAAACTCTCCATAGGGCTGCTTGAATGTCCCAACAGTATGGCAGCTGGTTTCCTCCAGAGTGGGTGATTGGAGAAGAGAATGGCAGAAGATGCAATGTCTTTGACATAGCCTCAGAAGACATATGCCATCACTACTGCAGTATCCTACTGATCACACAAACCAGCCCTGATTCAGTGGAAGGAGTGACACAAGGGCACAGTTACCAGGAGGAAAGTTCATTGGGGACCATCTTGGAGGCTGGCTACCACAGCATGGGACCAGGAAGCCAGGGTTGTGAGGCCTGGTGGGATTAATTGGCCTCAGGGTTGTAAGAAGAACTCTGATATAAATCTGCTTCATAGAATCACAGGTGTATTTAGGTTCCCTGATAGTTATTAGGCCTTCAGTGTGAGTACATCTTCCTGTAGACTTGAGGCTGGTCCCCCAGCAATGTCGAGAATCTTTTCTTTGAGGACCACAAACCAGCAGAGGCTGAGGCCTAACATGAAGGCCCTTGGCTGAGTCGGTTTCAATCACACAGCCCTCTCTTGGAAGGTACACAATGGCTGGACCTAGAAATTTGTGTATCAAGATAAAAGTAGCGGGCTCCCTGGTGGTTTTTTTCACTCAGCAGAATGTTTTCAAGATTCATCTATTTTGTACCATGTGTCAGTGCTTCTTTCCTTTCCATGGCAGAATAATATTCCACTGTATGAATAGATTACGTTTTACTTATCTATTTATTAGTGATGGACATTTGCCTTGTTTTTCCTTTTTGCTATTAAGGGGAAAAAAGCTGCTATAAACATTCTTGTACAGATTTTCCTGTGGACATATGTTTTTATTTGTCTTGGGTATACACCTAGGAGTGGAATTGCTGACTCATATGGTTACTGTACGTTTAGGCACTTGAAGAATTGCCAGATTGGGACTTTCCTCATGGTCCAGTGGTAAAGAATCAGTCCTGCAATGCAGGGGACGCGGGTTCGATCCCTGGTCGGGGGATTGAGATCCCACATGCTGTGGGGCAACTAAGCCCATGCACCACAACTACTGAGCTCGTGTGCCTCAACTAGAGCCCACGAGTCACAAACTACAGAGCCCACGCACCCTGAAGCCTGCACGCCACAACTTGAGAGAGAAAACCCTCACGCCACAACTAGAGAGAAGCCTGAGCACCGAAACGAGGGAGAAACCGGAGTGCTGCGACAAAGAAAGACTTGATGAAGCCAAAAAAAAAAAAAAAAAAAAAAAAAAAAAGGCCCAGATGCTGCTTTCCACAAACTCCATCCTTATGTCTTCTTGGGTGTTTTTCAATGTGTTAGTCCACAGAGTGGATGGCATTACCACGCTCATTTATTTTTCATGGAGTGTTGTAACAGGAATCCTGGATTCGACAAGTGAAGGTGGAAGCCATATTAATGATGTATGTTAAGTACAGCTGATCAGCACTCCTGTCATCGTAACATCACTGAGAGCATCAGAGCAAAGAGGCACACAGGTGGCAATGTGGTCACATACTGTATCCCTTCTGCCGCAAGATCCATAATGAAGTGACTAGAGGTGAATCTTTAGCTTTCAGCCTAAGTTAGTTGTTCTCCAGCGTTAGTGAGCCATCCCAGGGTGAATCTAACTCAGTGGGTCTCCATCTCTCCCTCCCTCTCTTCCTTCCTTCCAACAAATATCTCTTAAGCTCCTGCCATGTATCGGACAATGGCTTAGGCCTAGGAATCTGCATGTAACAAGCTCTGTAAATGATTTTCACATAAGTGGTTCACGGAACACATTGTAGGAGAAGCTGGCCTAAGGAAACCTGTAATTGGTACTGTGGTTGTCTCTCTAGCATCCATTTTATCCAGCCCCCCACCCCCTCACACAGATGTATGTTGTGTTTAGGTGGCTCTGTTCTCAGCCATGTGCTTCGGCAGAGGCTGACCAAAGAGGCATACATATCATCGATGAAAATAGTCAATAAACAATGTATAAGAGGAATAGAAAAGAGTTTCCTTTGAGCCAAAACTGAGGACTACAGCCTGGGAGACACAGATTCAAGAAGCCTTTGAATTGTGTTCTGCTGGTCTTCAAAATGGGGCGGGGGGCTCATAAAGACAAAAAAACTGCAAAATTACATAAGGTGTTTGGCAAGAATTAGGAGTGGAGCTGGCAAGAAGTAAGGGTGATAGTTAGCAAGGATTGGTCCAAATGGTTGCATAGTTACAAGGGAAGACCTTGAGACCATAGAGTTGCAGCTGGCAGCAGCTAGCAGATATTGTTTTGAGACTGGCTGGTGGTGTCCTTGAGTCTGATAGAGTTCAGAAAATTCAAGTTCTCAGTAATGCAGGAACATATCTGAAACCACATCCACCACGGCCATCCAGCCCCATTTTGGATGCCTGAACCACAGTTACTCCATTTCGATTTTTTTAAAAATGCATTCTTCTTGTTAATGGTTAAAGCAGATGTACAATGTATGTCTGATAGGCCACAAAACAGGCTGTTCGGGTTAGCATAAAGTCTAAGTTAAATCATGTACAAGCCAGAATGTCTTTCTCACACCTCAGTATGTGAAAATTTCTTTCATCAGTATGGCAACACAGTCACATACTGCATCTCTTATGCAGGAAGATCGGTAATGAAGGGACTAGAGGTGTGAACCCACAGGGCAGGTTTGGATTGTGCTAGGCAATCATGGTTTTCCCCTTTGCGGTTGGTTTAGACATGACCATGTGATGCATTTCAGATCAAGGAAACTGAGGGGAAATTTGCAAAGGGCTTCTGAAAAAGACTTTCTTGCTCCCAATAAAAGACACAGGAAAAGATGGCCTTTTTTTCTGGACATGGCTGTATCTAGATGTAAAGGATGGCACTGGGGCAGCCACCTTGTGATGGTGAGGGGGAGGCTAGCCCAAAAAGGAAGGCTGCCCACCAGGGTGACAGAGCAGCAAGATGGAAGAAACTTGGTCCTTGATGATGTCATTGAATTACTGAATTATCCAACCCTGGAACTGTCCTATCCTTGGACTTCGAGGGATAGGTTGATTCCTTTCCTTGTTGTTTAAGCCAGATGAGTTTGGGATTCTTTTATGCTTTCTGCTAAAAACATTCAAACTGGTACTGACTGTGTATGTGCATTTTTGATTCGGGGCTTAATCTTTCTGTAACTTATTAAATAATTGCAACGTAGTGTCTCAGGTGGGTTCCCTAGAAGCAGAGACTGAGATAGGGGTTTGGGTGTGCATAATTTATTGAGGTTGTGCACTCAGGAGAAAGCAATAAAGGAGGGAGTAAAATAGGATAGGAAGAGGGAAAGAAATGAGTAAGGATGTTATCTCAGGTCAAGTTGATTCTTAGCTGATCCATGGGAGGTTCTGGATCTGCATTGTCTAATATGGTAGGCATTAGTCATATGAAGCTATTAAAATTTAAATTAATTAAAAAGAATTAAATTTTAATTCAGTTCTTTAGTTTCACGTCAGGTCTTCAGTAGCCACATGTGGCTAAATGGCTACCAAATTGGACAGAGCAGACATAATTACTTCTATCATCACAGAAAATTTTACTGGACAGCACCTTGGAGTGTCAGTCATTACACAGAGTTGCCCTACCCTGATGCTTTAGCATGCCACTGTTGGGCAGTGGTTAACTGCCCCTGTGAGGAGTGGTGGCACAACCTCCCAGGAGATCCAGGAAGGTGGTTCTAAGGCAGTGGCTCCAATCAGCTCCAAATTCATCATTAGGTAAAGGAACCTGGGTGGAGTTGTACCAACAGCGACTACACCATGGTGTCAAGTGGGCAGGAGCTGGGATGTGGTGCTTTGGGCACAGTGATTAGGCAGCACCCCTTCCCCACTGATGCACATTGGGAATTCAGAATCTCCTTGGATTCCTCCTAGGGAGCACCTTTGATCCCTATCCACCCCAAGTGTTCAGACATTTACCAACTGTATAAGCATATCTGATGGATGGGTCACTCTAGTGATGCTCAGATTTTAGGGGGGACAGAGGAGGCTCAGAGAGCAGACTCTAAGGGATAAAGGGACACAGCCCAGTGTGTAAGACCTAGAAAAAGTGTTGAATGTCACAGAAGGATGGTGACTCTGGGCAGAACGTGGAGCTGCTGCCAGAAGTGTCTCATCCAGGCTCTGTGTCCTGCTAGATGGAAGGTATAAGGGACTTCCCTGGTGGCGCTGTGGTTAAGAATCTGCCTGCCAATGCAGGGGACATGGGTTCAAGCCCTGGTCCAGGAAGATCCCACATGCTGTGGAACAAATAAGCCTGTGTGCCACAACTACTGAAGCCCACGCATCTGGTGCCATGCTCCGCAGCAAGGGAAGCCACCACAATGGGAAGCCCACACACCACAATGAAGACCCATCATGGCCATAAATAAATAAATTATTTTTAAAAAAAAGAAGGTATAAGTTAAGTGCTCATATGCACTTTCCTGTGTTGTGTGTGTGTCTTCTCTTTGGTTACCTCTTCATATGACACCAGTTTTGTAATACCATCTTCCATAAAGAGAATAAGATAATTCAGTCTTTCCTCTTTGCATGGTTGAACAACTTTTTTAAAACATTTATTTATTTATTTATTTGCCACACCCCGAATGGCATGCAGGATCTTTGTTCCCCAATCAGGGATTGCACCCACACCCCCTGCAGTGGACGCATGGAGTCTTAACCACTAGTCCATCAGGGAAGTCCCAACAACTTCTTTTCTTAATTGCTACTTTATTTGTTTATTTTTAATTTATTTATGGCTGTGTTGGGTCTTCGTTGCTGTGCGTGGGCTTTCTCTAGTTGCGGCAAGCGGGGGCTACTCTTCGTTGCGGTGCATATGCTTGCTTCTCATTGCAGTGGCTTCTCTTTGTTGCAGAGCACGGGCTCTAGGCGTGCCGGCTTCAGTAGTTGTGGCACACAGGCTCAGTAGTTGTGGCTCACGGGCTCTAGAGAGCACTCAGGCTCAGTAGTTGTGGTGCACAGGCTTAGTTGCTCCACGGCATGTGGGATCTTACTGGACCAGGGCTTGAACCTGTGTCCCCTGCATTGGCAGGCAGATTCTTAACCACTGCGCCACCAGGGATGCCCTTAATTGCTACTTTAGAAGCATTTCTTTTTGCTTCACAACTAGTTATGGGGAAATGACCCATCTTTACCTTCCGCCTCTATATCTTGATCTGGGGTTATTTCCTATCTGGGGGAAAGTCCTCAGATAACACAGCCCTGTGATCGCACTCTCCCTGGTCTCCCAACAGCGGCTGCCAAAGCAGCAAGTCCAGCTGAGGCCAGGTCCTCACTGTCCTGATCCACCAGTGGCTTGGTCCCCGGGGGCAGGGTGGTGGTGATGGGTGTTGGTGCAGGAGGAGGTGGTATGGAGCTGAGTCATAATTGCCCCTGAGCAGGAAGCGAAGGAGCTTCTCATTCAGATTCTTCTCCTTGGGGTCAAAGATAGAACTCAGAAACTGAACGACACTGTTGGTGTTCAGATTGTATCCCCTCGGTGTACATCAGCCCATCGTCTGACTTTCGGTACCAGCAACTCTCTCTGAGGCTGTTCTCTGGCCACTGAAGCCCACTTTGCTCACCTGTGTGACAGGCTGCAGGTGTCCAGGAATTATTGTCCCTCCCCTCCCCCTCCCCCTCTCCCCACTAGCCTTCCACCAACAATTTTTTTTTACGATTTTTTTTTATGTAGACCATTTTTAAAGTCTTTATTGAATTTGTTTTGGTTTTTTGGCCATGAGGCATGTGGGATCTTAGCTCCCTAACCAGGGATCAAACCTGCACCCCCTGCATTGGAAGGTGAAGTCAACAACTGGACTGCCAGGAAATCCCCTACTAACAATGAATGGAAGTTAGTATAAATACCAAAGCTCCTCATCCCTCTGGGAGGAAATACCTGAGTGTAAGTCTACACTGGCTCCCAGAGTTCCCCATCATGACTGTGTTCCAGCTGTCTCCATGGTAACTGGCTTGATAATGTCCAAGTCCCCTTTATTTGGTTGCCTTTCCCATACGGTCTCACTTCCCTTCCTACTGGTGTTTCTTTAGCTTCCAAATGAACTACTTGCACTTGAGTCATTGTCTCAGCTTCTGCTTCTAGGGGACCCCAATGGAGATGCTGGGTGAAGTTGACCAGGGACAATGGTCACCGGGGACTGGGTGATGTGGACATGATGTTGGCAGCCTGCTGCCCAGCCCAAGCCCTAGGATGGTCATCAGGGTTCAGAGGCTGGGGCAGCATGCTTGAGCCTCCTTCTCTGCTGAATGATTAGTTTAATTCTGGAGTGAAGGTTATTGGCAAGTGTATGAGTCATGTAACAGGTCACTTATTTCATATCATTCCTATCTGTTATGAAGCTGATACTTTGCTCTCCATCTGTCTTACTTTTGTGTTTATCTCTCAGTTGGCTCAGAACTTGAAAGGAGAGTAAGAAGTTACTAACTCAGCCTCCTGAAACTGTTACAATAAGCATGACAAAAAGATAGGAATTCTAGATGAGCAAAATCCAAGGAGCTGGGTCAGAGGGTGGTTAGATGCTGGCCACTGGCCTGAGGGATGGAGTAGATCTATGGTCCACAGAGGCAGAGGCAGAAGGAGGTCCTAGGCAGCATACCAGAGTAAGAATTCAGAAGCAGACAAGGCAAAAGCCAAATAATGAGAACACCTGGGGATGTTGGGATGTGATACTTTTGATGAGCCTAGAGCTCAGTGATCAGAACTGGGTCCTTGCATCCAGAATGGAGGAACACCCTCCATTCTGGTCAGTCTGGAACTAGTCAGCTGCCCCCTTTATCAGGCTCTGATGGGACCTGGTAGCAGGAGGCTGGGCTGCAGCTGTGGACAGAAGGGAAACAACAACCAAGGAAATAGGCTGGTACTGATGGATTCTGCCACCAAATATTTAGAAGACTAGCTCAATTCTATCCTTGCTTGTAAAGGGGCAACACTGTGCTTTGTCAAGCCACAGAGAGGAAAATGCCATTGCTTATTCTCTTTTCTCAGATTTTGCAGACATTAGCCTTAAAAGACTTCCTGCCTGGAAGGTTCCTCTCTCCAGGACCATGGCAGCTTCCATGGTCTCACCCAACTCATCTTGGGATGGCTTCTGCATGTCCTGGAAGAGGACGCAGCCGCTGCACTGGTTTTGCGTCTTCAGGGATGCTGGGTGCCCTCACACTTCTCCTCAGCCAACTTGAGAAAGAAGTGGTCCACACCCCCCCAGAACCGCATCGTTGTGGCTAAAATAGAAGCCCAGGGAGAGGTAGGTGAAGGAGGCCTGCAGGTGTAGGTTGAGTAGGTGGTTGATGGTGACCTCCATCTGGGTGGAGTAATTCTAACGAATCTGAGCTTATGGTTGGTCAATGAGAACCTAAGCACAAAAAATGGTGTTGGCTAGTCCCTGAGGCAGAGCACAGCTGAGAAGATAGTCCCAGAGGTTGAGAATGGAAAAGAAGTTGATGGGTGGTCGGAGGCTGGAAGGAGGGGCATCTCTGGTCTGTTCTGTCCAAGTACTTGAAACAAGAGACAGATCCTCGGGACGCGCAGGCACACTGCCTCTTCTATCTTCATCTCTTTCTGGATCAAAACTTTCTCTCTCATGGATCTCTCCAATCAGTATTTACACAAACTCAAGAGTCTCCCTAAATCTTTGCTTTCAATGTGTTCAGTGGACCAGCATCATCGACATCACCTAGGAGCCTGCTAGAAATGCAGAATCTCAGGCTCCACCCCATTCTGCTAAATTACCTGCAGTTTAACATGATCCCCAGGTGATGTGCATGCACAGTAAAGCTTGAGTAGCCTTGCTCTAAACCTCAACCAGGCTTCTCTTCTAAAAATGCAAATCAGTTCTTATCTAATCTCCCCTAAAAAACCCTGTTTTCCCAGATACTTTCCCTCCTTCCCTAGCTTCTGCAACTGCTAACATTTCCTCAAACTCGTTTTCCAAGGACCCTCTTTGGCAAACCCTGGGCAAATGGGCAAAGTCATTGGTCCCACCTTGGAGACAGCACCTGACTCCCTTTCTCTGTGAATTTTGCTCTGGGCGAGGCAGTCTGACCAGAGTGTAGAGTCCGCTTATAGAGGATTCTGAGCTCTTAATTGTTGCAGAAGTGACTTTTTCAGAATGTGCCAGTGATTTTCCAGTTTGTTCTCAGCTCCACACTCCACTCTTCGTATTGCAAGTGGCTGACCCTACAACTATGTTTCCCAGGCTCCCTTGCCAACTGGGTGCTGCCAGTGGGAAAGCACTGGCAGCAGATTGAGAGTGGGAGGAGGGGAGTGTTTCCAGGGAGGTGGTACCACCTTCTTGGTTTCAATCCTGCTCCTGGAATATGCTGACACTGCCTCCTGCCCTGGTTCCTCCAACCCCAAGGATGGTAGCGGTTCCCTGCTCTTGCTAATCTCCCGGTTGCCTTCCTTGTTTGGCTTTTTGGTTTTTCCAATACCTATATAACCAGTTCCTCATACCTGGCATGGATATGTTTTCCTGAGTGGACCCTGACTGATACATGGAGGTATCAGAAAATGGGGTTAGGGGCAGGAAGAATGTTTGAGAACTTTTGTATGTTTGCTTTTCTATTCCAAGCAACATTTATTAAGGGTAGTGAATAGCTAGGTGTGGCAGGGCCAGGGGCTGCCCTCTGTTGCCAAACCTCAGGCTGTGTACAGGGATATATATACAGGGAGAGGGACTGGATGTAGGCAGAGCACCATGCAGGGGTGGCACACCAGTCTCAGATAGGTGAACTCTACTTGACCTGCACAAGGCACATCAGGGAACATACTGGAAACCAGGAGGCAACGGCAGCCCACTGGTTCATGAGCCCTCACCAACCATCACTCTAACAGTGTTTTCCTTTGCAGTCCAATGTCCTCCACCCTAGGGATTGTGAGCAAGTTTTAGGAATAGAGAAAAAGGCCAGTTCCAGAGGACAATCCTTCTCTCTGCACATGAGCGATTCTCTCTGGTGGTTGTCAGTTAAGTCACAAATTAGTCAGTGTTTTCGGGCAGCTGCTGGATGGGGGTCAGAGGAGTTGTCCCCAACAGAAACCTATTCATCTGGGAACAGGTTGGGGACAAATTTTTTTGGCCGCCTCCATGATCAGTCTTGGTTAGGCCAGCTGCTGAGTTGTCACAATTGGTGACTCTGAATGTCAATATTTTCACAGTCATCCCACACAGCTGAGCTACATCTCACCCCGGCATCTGTCCCTTGGCCCTAGGAGGACAGGCAATTCTTTCATATATAACGGGAAAAGATACAAGAGAGAGACTGTCTTTCTCTCAAAGACTGTTCGAGTAGCGGGCCATTGCAGCCTAAGTAATGCCCTTTCAAAGGGAGAAAGAATTGGATTCTAGAATCACACACTTCTGGGACATTTAGAGAGGGCAGTTTACGGAGTATGATTTTTGCGAGATGATTGTGTAATGAAATGTAAATCTCAAAGTCTGAGAGAAAGAAAATGTATTTATTCAGAATATCTCATGAGTGTTTGTATATGTATGTTGAAACCCGTCACCCTTCAAGTGTCCTATGATCAAAACAGGGGATGAGAATTATACTGTGTCTGGAAGTGCAGACAATGCTGAGGCTGAGAATGCAAGGCAGGTGGGGATTCCACACCTGGGTGTCCCTTTGGGGACCTGTGGAACTGGTGTGCCTGGGGTGGTCTGAGGTGGGAGCTCTCCCTGGGGAAGGAATGCTTCTCCACCTTTCAGCCTTTTACAAGCGAAGATGCAGCTTGGCCTGGAGGTGCAGTGGGTGGAGGTTTTGACTGAGTCTAGAGGCCCCTGGTGTCTGCCCAGTGTGAGGGGAGGTTGACCCAGCGCCTCCTGGCTGGCATCGGAACTGTGGAGGGTAGCTGGCAGGTAATGACCTCTGATAGAAGGTGGACACACATGCTCTTTCTCTTCTGAAGGTCTAAAAGGTGCAGCTGCAAGCATCCCGAACCCTCACAAATGTGTTCCACCTTTCCTTTTTTCTCTGGGTTGAAAAGCCAAGCCTGTTTCTTTGAATTATGCCTCATTCACTTTCATTTTCTTCATCTATTTCTAAAGGAGCCTAGTGCCTGGAACCCCTGGTTAAACTAAAGATCCTTAGCTTACATGTTGAAAACAAATCTCCATGGTTAAGAAAATGTCAGTAAAAAGTCTTTCTTTTTTAGCTCTAATTTTCTTAAATTAGAAGTATGATCCTTGGACTTCCCTGATGGCGCAGTGGTTAAGAATCTGCCTGCCAAGGCAGGGGACACGGGTTCGAGCCCTGGTCCAGGAAGATCCCACATGCCGCAGAGCAACTAAGCCTGTGCGCCACAACTGAGCCTGAGTGCGCTCTAGAGCCCGCAAACCACAACTACTGAGCCAGCATGCCACAACTACTGAAGCCTGTGTGCCTAGAGCCTGTGCTCCGCAAAAAAGAGAAGCCCGCTTCTGCACTGCAGAAGCCACTGCAATTAGAAGCCCGCGCACTGCAACGGAGAGTAGCGCTATCCCGCTCGCTGCAACTACGCAGCAACGAAGACCCAACGCAGCCAAAAATAAATTAAAAAAAAAAAAAGTATGATCCTTTCAGGATTATCGATGACAGAAAAAGACTTAGTGTTTAGAATGTCCTCTCTTTCTCCAAAGCAGGCAGTGCCTAGTAACCACTTTTTTTGGCTAAGTGCAAAATCAACTTCTTGTAACAATTGCCTCTCCTGTCCAGGACAGACTTAAGTGATAGATGTGGGGATGGAAGACTGGGGATGTGGGGCAGGGGAAGCGCTGCTTCAGGAAAGGAGAGACAGATTGCCAGAGGCCTTGGAGCTGGTGGAGGAGGGTGGGGGCAAACAAGGCTGAGGTCCGCAAGGGGAGATTAAGACACTGACCACTGAGCAGCGGGTAGGGTGGTTTGAGGAGAAAAGAGATGTTTAATAAGATTATTTGGAGTGAAATACTGTGCACTAAACAATGTAAACCATGACTTTTGTTCCCCCTAGAAAATCTAGACTAGAAATTCTAGATTCTGGAGTAAAATATCCACATCTTTGGTGCTGGGTGTTGTATATATTTTACATCTTAAATATTCAAAGCATGAAGAAACACACAAAGCAAAAAGCGATATTGCACTTCCCCTGTTTTAGTTAATCCCAGTGTTCAGAGTTTACCTATCCAAAGCTAATAGTTTGATGTGTATCCTTCAGTAGTTTTCCTAAGCATTTATGGACATGTACATGATTGATTAATAATTTGGCTCAAAAAAAATGAGATTGATGGAGAAAAGGGAACCCTCTTGCACTGTTGGTGGGAATGTAAATTGATACAGCCACTATGGAGAACAGTATGGAGGTTCCTTAAAAAACTAAAAAATAGAACTGCCATACGACCCAGCAATCCCACTACTGGGCATATACCCTGAGAAATCCATAATTCAAAAAGAGTCACGTACCACAATGTTCATTGCAGCTCTATTTACAATAGCCAGGACATGGAAGCACCTAAGTGTAGCCAGGACATGGAAGCAACCTAAGTGTCCATTGACAGATGAGTGGATAAAGAAGATGTGGCACATATATACAATGGAATATTACTCAGCCATAAAAAGAAATGAAATTGAGTTATTTGTAGTGAGGTGGATGGACCTAGAGTCTGTCATACAGAGTGAAGTAAGTCAGGAAGAGAAAAACAAATACCGTATGCTAACACATATATATGGAATCTAAAAAACAAACAAAAAAATGGTCATGAAGAACCTAGGGGCAAGATGGGAATAAAGACACAGACCTACTAGAGAATGGACTAGAGGATACGGGGAGGGGGAATGGTAAGCTGGGACAAAGTGAGAGAGTGGCATGGGCATATATACACTACCAAATGTAAAATAGCTAGCTAGTGGGAAGCAGCCACATAGCACAGGGAGATCAGCTCAGTGCTTTGTGACCACCTAGAGGGCTGGGATAGGGAGGGTGGGAGGGAGGGAGACCGCAAGCGGGAAGAGATATGGGAACATAGTATATGTATAACTGATTCACTTTGTTATAAAGCAGAAACTAACACAGCATTGTAAAGCAATTATACTCTAATTAAGATGTTAAAAAAATGAGATTGAAAACAATTTCTCTTCAAAATTTCAAAGGTATTGCTCCATTGACTACTTTTTTTTTTTTGCATGTTAAAATTAATTTTTGAATAGTAAATACTTGCTTGGGGGATGAATTTGAAAGATAAAAAAGGATACCACTAATACTTCCAGCTGCCTTGTTTCCTGTCACTGGTTTCTTATGTGTATTTCCAGATATATTCTGTAATATCTATGTGTTTACAAATATACATACACATATGTTGAACCATATGAAATTGCCATTTTTGAAGTTAAAAATCAGCAACTTCATGCAATTTAACCTAACACACATATATATGAATATAATTTTTAATCGCATTAATGATAGTGTGCTGTATACACTGTAGAGTGCTTTGGTTTCTGACTTAATGAAACATCTTGAGATCTCCCCATAACTGTATGCATAGAGCTGCCTCATTCTTTTTTAATTTTGTGCCTATTTATTTGTTTTCATGGCAAACTGTTATTATTTTTAAATTTATGTATAGTAAAATTGAATTTTAATTTTGATGTACAGTTCTTTGTGTTCTAACATCTGTGTACCCTCCACTACAATCAGGAAACAGAAATATTTCAAACATATCTATGTCATCACCACCAATGACAAAGAATACTACTGGCAGGCACCTCAAACTTCCCTCCAGATTGTTATGCCTTTCCTACACCCCAAGACAATATTTCTCTTGACTTCTAACACCATAGGTTAGTTTTGCCTACATGAAGTAAAGGAGTATACATTCTTTTGTTTGCCTTCTTTGGCTCAACATTATGTACGATTCATCCATGTTCTTGTGATTACTATAGAACAATGAATTACACAATATTTCATTATTTAATAGCATTTTTTTGGCATTCAGAATAAAAAAAACCCTTTCATATAAACTGCTTTTTTGTAATGGTTTCTGGATTTTGTGCTATACTTAGGAAGGCTTTTAGCACTCCAGGGTTATAAAATAAATCTTCCAATGTTTTCTTCTAGTGATTTAATAATTTCATTTTTTCAGGTGTGAGGAATGAATCCAACTTTTGTTTTTCAAGATACTTATTATCCAAATAGTCATTTAATCTTCATGGGAAATTTATGATGGATACAATGACACATCTTCATTTTACAGATGGAGAAACTGACACATACAAAAGTTCAGTCATTTTCCCCCATCACAGAGCTAATAAATGGCAAACATGTGACTTGAACCCAGTCAGTTGAGTTTAATGCCTTTGTGCTTATTCATTGTACTACCCAGCCTTTCCACCCACACAGTATCTTGAGCATTAGGCTAGGATCCAAACATTTGCAAGAGTGAATTTGTTTACTTAGGAGTCTGATTATCACATAGTTATTCAGTAGGAGCAGAGAATTTGACACTTCACCTCCATTCCCTCAGCCCTTCTCTTTGTTACCAAGAGGCCTCATTCTTGAAATAAGATTTTTTTTTTCTCAGCCCGGTGTTGGGTTTTCCCTTCCACGGACTCTTCTCATTAGATTGTTGAGTCATCAGCTGGGTAAACAGCCCTAGGACATATGTAAACAATTACAAAACTGTTAAAAAATTGAGCAGGGTGTGTCTCAGAGAAGAACAGGAAATGTGAAACATACTACAGTTGGAGACCAGGATAAAGGGCAAGAAGCCTGAGGTCAGTTTCCACTTCGGTCACTGAGATCATATGACTCTGGGAAGGTCACTTTTTGGCCCTTCGTTTTGCAATAGCAATAATAATGTAGCCATTCACTTCTCCTTAGTTTCCTTATTTCTGCCTACCATGGGAATTAAATTAAAAACAAAGATACCAAAAAAACCCAAAAATTCTTTAAAGAAAAGGCCCCAGGCTGAAAAGTAAGCTAAACTCCTGGGAGAGTCACAGTCAAAGTTTAGACACTGATGTGCAGAACTTTCTTCCATGGGAGGTCTTCCAACTGTTTTATAACTTTAATTTTTTAAAATAAGTTTTTGGCCGTGCTACGTGGCATGCAGGATCTTAGTTACCTGTGGAGTCTTAACCACTGGACTGCCAGGGAAGTCCCCATATAATTTTTTTTTTTTTTTTTTTTTTTTTGCTATACGCGGGCCTCTCACTGTTGTGGCCTCTCCCGTTGTGGAGCACAGGCTCCAGACTCGCAGGCTCAGCGGCCATGGCTCACGGGCCCAGCCGCTCCGCAGCATGTGGGATCTTCCCGGACCGGGGCACGAACCCGTGTGCCCTGCACCGGCAGGCGGACTCTCAACCACTGCGCCACCAGGGAAGGGAAGCCCCCCCATATAATTTTAATTTACGTAGCCATAAGATGTTCTTTTGCAAAGTAAATATTAAAAACATACTGTGTTTCAAAGTGTTCTGGTGAAGTACATTAAAACAGGATAGGAATACAAGTATTTCAGTCCGCTCCAGATCTGTTACTTGCTATAGCCAAAATATGTATGCATATATATTATATACATATATATCCCCCCCAACCTTACAAATGTTGGCAAATCTGGTATGTGAAGAACAACACAGCTGTAGCACTTTCACATTTGTGGATAAGTGCTCTCAATGTACAAAATATTTTTTCTTTTCTTTCCTTTTTTCTTTCTTTGCAACCAGGAAAGAATATATGCTGGTGAGGACACTGGATATCAATCAGTAAATCATTTTGGAGCAAAGTATTGGAGAACATAGTGAAATCAATGTCAATGGTAGTCTATGCCACCATGGTAAGGGATCCAGAGGCAGTGTGGGTGGGTGGTGTGGGCATGGGCTTTAGCGCCATGAAAGCTCTGGGTTCAAATGCTGCCTCCACCATGTCCAAGCTGTGTTACTTCGGGTGAAATTCTTAACCTCTCTGAGCCTCAGGTTTTTAATTTCCATTTTAAAGTTTTCATACAGTGAAGTTTAGTGTTTGTGGTATATAGTTTTCCGGGTTTTGACAAATGCACACAAAGTTGGATATCTACCACTATAGTTATGATATGAACTGTTTCATCATCCCAAAGATTCCCTCATCCTGCCCTTTTGCAGTTAACACCACTTCTACCCCAAGCCAGTCCTGGCCCACTCAGCTCCTAGCAACCACTGGTCCATTCTCCCTCCCTATAGCTTTGCCTTTTCATAATGTCATATAATTGGAATCTGTTGGGCTGCATCCCACAGGCCTGCAAGCCTTGTACTCGCCCAGCTTCAAGACCAAAGAGAGTCCAGAGTCAGTGACAGAGACATCAGTGGTTTAATGGATGGGGGATCTTACATGTCTGAAACAAGGTCCTGGAGCGACACCCCACTGTGTGCAGCAGGACACGGCACTAGTCTTTGCTTCCAGGCAGAGGGGAGGTTACCAGTTATAGGGAGAATTGACTCATTGGTTACCAAGGAAACCAGCAGAGGAGCGTGCCCCTCACCTCCCCTTTGGTAAACTATCAAAGTGGCGAGATTCTGATCTAAAGATGAGAACAATCACTAGTTGGGGTTGGGGGCAAGTATGCAGGCATTTACTGATGAAGGTCTATGATTAAGAGGGAGGTCAGTCAAGTGAGTAGGGTGTAGGTGACGCAGGGACTGTACAGAGAGCAAGATATATATGTATGGCTTCTTTTGGGTCACTCAACAAAACTTAAGGAGATCCATCTAGGTTGTTATGAGTATCAACACTCTGTCCTTTATATTTCAGAGTAGCATTCCATGGTATGGAAGTACCACAGTTTGTTTATCCATTCATTGACCTAAGGGCATCTGGGTTTTGATAATCTGTGTCAGATATTCCCTTATAATATCTGTAGAATCTGTGGCAATAAGCCCTCTTTAACTCCTGATATTAATAATTACTGTTTTTCTTTCTATGAGTCTTACTAGGGGCTTAACAATTTTATTAACCTTTTCTAAGAACCAAATTTTAGTCTTGTTGGTTTTTCTCTATTGTCTGTTTTCTATTTCACTGATGTTTTGCTCAGTATCTTTTATTTCATTCCTTCTACTTACTTCGATTTTAGTTTTTTCTTCTTTTTCAAACTTCTTAAGGTGGAAGCTTAGATGATTGATTTTCAATCTTTATTTCCTTTGTAATACAAACACATAATACTATTATTTTCCATGTAAGCACTGCTTTAGCTGAACCTCACAAATTTTGCTATGCTCTGTTCTCATTGTCATTCTTTTAAAATATTTTCTAGTTTCCCTTGTGCTTTGCTTTTTGGCCCATCAACTATTTGGAACTGTGCAGCATAATTTCCAAATATTTGGGGACTTTCTAGATATCTCTGCTATTGATTTCTAATTTAATTACTTTGTGGTCAGAGAACACACTACATGATATTAAGCCTTTGAAATTAATTGAGACCTGTATTATGAATTAGCACATGGTCTATCTTGGGGAATGTTCTGTAAGTATTCCCAAAAAACCCCGTGTATTCTGCAGTTGTTGGGTCTTTTTGAAAAAGATCAATTAGGCAAAGTTAGCTGATCCAACTTCTCTATATCCTTACTAATATTTTTGTCTACTTGCTCTATTAAAGACTGAGAGAGACCCCCAAGGACCTGGCACTTAGAATTAAAGATTTTTGAAGGAATATATGAAAATATACGATTTCTGTGAAATAAAAAATAAATAAAGGCGATGTCCAAAGACTGAAATCTTACAATATCGGCCAGAAACATCTGGACCCTGGGAGCCCCGTGTCAGGCACTTCTTGAACCCTGGATGAGTCCAGCGAAGGGAAGAGGGCCCCTCTGGGAAGCAGTAGGAGTACGAGACACTGAAGGCAGAGAATCCCAACCACAAATACTGAACAAAAGTACACTATCCTTCAGAGCCCTCGGCAGGTTCCCTGGGTCCCCTCTTCTCGCACCCCGGACACCCACACATGCGGTTCTTTGCGGCAGAATTGACAGCCTTGCGGTCCTCAACAGAAGCAGCACCCTCCCCACCAGACTTCGCAGCGCCGAAGCCCCGGTGTGCGTCAGCGTAGCGTTCAGACGAGCCCGGGCTCCGGATCTGAGGGCACCTAGGCACGCAGTGAGCATAAGCAGCGCAAACCCCGGCATCTTCCGGGAGCGACCCTGGAGCGCGCATGTGCGGGCCCGACTCCAGCTTGTCCCCTCCGGCACTCCGTAGCACTCCCTCGGCGAGCTCCACGTAGGCCGCGCAGGCGCCTTGAGCACACGCTCACCTGGTGCCGTTGTCGCCGCCGCCGCCGCTGCCGCAGGGGCTGGATGGGGGGCCGAGGCCAACCGGTGGCACCCAGAAGAGAGAGACGCGGCGGCGGCGACGCCGACACCCGCAGGACGAGTGTGCCGACCCGCCCGCGAGGCCAAGGAGGAGAGGCGAGGCCCGGCCCCCGCGGTCCCTGGTGTAGAGAACCCTCCGTCGCCGTCGCGGCCGGGTCTCTCAGAGCACTCGCCCTCAGGTCTCATTCACATTCAGGAACCCGCGTTGCGCCATGTTCAAGAAACTGAAGCAAAAGATCAGCGAGGAGCAGCAGCAGCTCCAGCAGGCGCTGGCCTCTACTCTGGTACTATGGCCGCCGCGCTCCCCTAGTTCCCTGACCTTTGACCTCTAACTTGAGGCTTCCCCCAGACCCCGGACTGGGACAGAGCTTAGGGCGGCCCAGGTCCTCCGGGACTCCTGACCCGGGTCCCCTATCCTAAAACTCCTTTCTGGTTGGGGGAGGCTGGATTCGTGACACCTGACCTCTGGTAATTTCCCCTAATGCCCAGCCCGGTCTGAGAATAAGTGAGAAGGGCTCCGATCTTCCATGATTTTTGACCCATATCGAAGGTTCCACCAACCATCCGAGACCCCAACTCAAGAATGAGAGCGGAATGGGAAAACCGGGGTCCTTTGTAACATCTGATCTCTCGACTGAAGTCCCCTCTCTGATCCCCGACCTGAGATTGAGTACGGAGGGGCCCCTGGCCCGTGACGAAGTCTAATTCCAAACCCTGGTCCAGGCGTGAGGGCCAGGGGTCGAGCCGTTCCTGCCCAGGCTGCTTGCAGGAGCATTGGGACCTGAAAGAGGTGGCGGTGTGGCCGGTGTCCAGCGCCCGAGGCTGTCACGAGTTAGTCACTCCGCATAACTTGGTTGATCCAGGACGGGCGGAGGGGCTGACACTGCGCGGCCCAGCAGGGCTTGCGCCTGTCCGCAGCTCGGCTCTGCTTCTTCAAAGTCTCCTTAATATTTGTTTTTCACGAACGCTGTTGCTTCAGGAAGTGACAGTTTTCAGGAAAAAGGGGGCGTGTTAGTAGTGTTAATTTAAAGAAGCAGAAGCAGTTTCCTAAGCAGCTGTGGTCGTGTGTTTGGGTGCTGGCAGCACGTGGTCCCTTCAGCAAAGGGGAGGGCGTCTGCTCAATTCCTTCCCAGCCTTTCAGAGTCTCAACAGATGGAGCAAATCTCTCTCTTAACTTTAGAGTTTCTACAAGAAGGGCTGTTTTGACTAATTTGGAGGCATTTCTAAACATCTCTAACAAACATTTATCGTATACAGCTTTTAAATATAGCTAACTAATTAACAACTACTAAATCAAACAACTATTGAATTTATTCTGAAACTGTAAATTGAAGTTGTTCTCTAAAAATGTAAAGCTCCCCTAGAGGGAAACAGTGGTTGAGATACATAGGTACATGGTACTGAAAGCTTGCTTGTTCATTCTCCCAAGTGAAACGTAAATAGTGATTAAGATTTCAGTACTAAAATTTTACTTTTCATACCATTTACCACAAGCTTTTAAATTTTACAAAACACCATTATTTAAGAAACAAAGGAAAAACTAAAAAATGAGGTACAGATGAGGAATGTGGGGAAACAGGCGTGGTAGTGAATGTAAGGGACTCTATACATATCACTGATCCAGGATTCCACCTCTAGAAATTTATTCTAAGAAAATTTAGGATGTATTAAGCAGTTAGCCACATGGATGTTCACTTCAGTGTTGTTGTTTTTTTGTTTTTTGTGGTATGTGGGCCTCTCACTGTTGTGGCCTCTCCCGTTGTGGAGCACAGGCTCCGGACGCGCAGGCTCAACGGCCATGGCTCACGGGCCCAGCCACTCTGCGGCATGTGGGATCTTCCCGGACCGGGGCACGAACCCGCGTCCCCTGCATCGGCAGGCGGACTCTCAACCACTGCGCCACCAGGGAAGCCCATTCAGTGTTGTTTTAATAGGTAAAATCTGGCCAAAAATGTTCAACGCTAGGAAACTGGTTAAACATGTTATATTAGTTAATTCGCAGCCTTAAAAAATGCCGTCATTTATTAGGTTCTTCCTCTATGCTAGGCATTTTGCTTGTATTATTTTGTTTAATTCTCACATAACTCTACAACTTAGAGAATCTTTCATACATGGAGTGAGGCTCCAAGGGGTTAAGTAACCTGCGCGATGTCACACAGCTAGAATTAGAGCCTACAGAGACGTAGGCTCTAACTTGTAGTAAAAGACAGATTGAAAAACTGTGTAGGGGCTTCCTTTGTGGGGAAGGTATGTATGTGTGTATGTGTATACACACAGAAATAGTGAAAATAGTTTAAGAAGAATATGCTCCAAGGTGCTCATTCTTTTTCTTATTTGTAATATTATCTTTTTTTCATGAGCTTTAACAAAGGGAGGATGTCTTTAGAATAGTAGTAAGAGAGCTAGTTAAAAGATAATGTATTAGAGCTCCCAGTTTCTATGGGTTGATGCCTCTGGTGAGACAGTGCATGTGGAGCAAATAATATCACCTTGTATACAAAAGATTTAAAACAATCCTCTTTGATAACGTATTTATTCAGAATGCCAGAGTAAATTGTTAGTGATCAACTGCTGATAGACAATTATTTTCTGGTTTTGATCCTCGGCTATTCAGAACCCTTCAAGTTGAGAAGTTCTGGATTTATTTGTTTATTTATTTATTTTGTTTATTTATTTTTGGCTGCATTGGGTCTTCGTTGTCGCACGTTGCTGCGCACGGGCTGTCTCTAGTTGTGGCGAGCGGGGGCTACTCTTCGTTGCGGTGTGCAGGCTTCTCATTGCGGTGGCTTCTCTTGTCGCGGAGCACAGGCTCGAGGCGTGTGGGCTTCGGTAGTTGTGGCATCCGGACTCAGTAGTTGTGGCTCACGGGCTTAGTTGCTCAGCAGGATGTGGGACCTTCCCAGACCAGGGATCGAATCAGTGTCCCCTGCGTTGGCAGGCAGATTCTTAACCACTGCACCACCAGGGAAGTCCCGAAGTTCTGGATTATTGTTTTCAGAGTTAAGGATTTCTTTCAAGCATGAATTAAACAAATATTTTTTGATGGGACAGCCCTTTTATAACAGATTACACATATCCTTGTTTTCTCGTGCAGAGGATCCTGAATTTGTATAATATCAATGTCTTCAGGTTTTTTTTTTCCCCGGTACGCGGGCCTCTCAGTTTTGAGTATGAATTATTTTGTGTTGAAGGCACCATGCCCTCAGGAATTTAATGGTGTGTGAAAGACAATTCCCTTTTACCCATTCAGGAGGATTTGTTTTTGGTCTACTTTTTGTAATTACTTTGTAGCCTCCCTTGCTATCTTCCCAGTGTTGTTCTTCCAACTTCTGAATTGTTTGGGCTTTAAATCAAGACAAGACACTAAACTTCTAAAATTTTGTGTAAAATAAGGGCAAGTACCTAAGAGATTGTTTAGGGTATTTTAGTGTATTAACACAACACAAAGTTTGGGACATTTGTTTTGAGATTTTGGAGGCCTGTGTGTGCATACTTCCTGGTTCTTAGCTTGCTTTCCAGAGGGAGATTGCCTGATAGGGATGTTTCAAGTAGAGTGAGTTGTCAGGTGTTGATAATTCTAGGATAAATGAACGATTTGCATCATAATATTTGCAAAACTTTCAGTAATAGTAATAGTGTTAGTAACACTACAAGGGTCCCTTAAGTTTTTGAAAGCATTCAATAAAAGACAGCCTTCTGTAGTCCCCAGTCACTTCCTTTGGTTGGGTGCTGAGTTTTTTTGAACCTTTTTTTTAGGCATCTCACCGTTGTGGCCTCTCCCGTTGCGGAGCACAGGCTCCGGACGCGCAGGCCCAGCAGCCATGGCCCACGGGCCCAGCCGTTCTGCGGCATGTGGGATCCTCCTGCACCGGGGCACAAACCCGCGTCCCCTGCATTGGCAGGCAGACTCCCAACCACTGCGCCACCAGGGAAGCCCTAGTATATATATATTTTTAAGATTTATTTATTATTTATTTATTTTATTTATTTTTGGCTGCGTCGGGTCTTAGTTGCAGCACGCGGGACCTTCGTTGAGGCATGTGGGATCTTTTGTTGCTGCCCACGGCTTCTCTCTAGTTGCGGTGCGCGGGCTTCTCTTTAGTTGTAGTGTGCGGGTTTTCTTTTCTCTAGTTGTGGCGCGCAGGCTCCAGGGCGCGTGGGCTCTGTAGTTTGCAGCACACGGCTTAGTTGCCCCGCGACATGCTGGATCTTAGTTCTCTGACCAGGGAGCAAACCCGTGTCCCCTACATTGTAAGGTGGATTCTTTACCACTGGACCGCCAGGGAAGTCCCTCCATTTAATATTATTTTAACAACAAATATCTACTTGGATTTTTAAATTCCTTACAGAATGAATTTGATAAAAATTATTAAAAAGTAATATAGAATACTTTCTAACTTCTTAGGATATATGTAGTGCCATGAATAAAAATATTTTTTAACATTTTCAACCTTTTTCAAATATTACTGAAACTTAAAAATAAAAAGCACAGGCGCAAATGGACAGTTGTATGATTCCACTTGTATGGGGTACCTAGATTAGTCAGTTTCATAGAGACAAAAAATAGAATGGTGGTTGCCAGGGGCTGGAGAGGGGAGAGGGGAGAGGGGAGTGGGGAATTACTGTTTAATAAGAACAGAGTTTCAGCTTGGGAGGATGAAAAAGTTCTGGAGGTGGATAGTGGTGATGGTTGCACAACAGTGTAAATATAATTAATACCACTGAACTCTACACCTACAAATGTTTAAAATGGTAACTTTTATGTTATGTATACTTTACCACAATAAAAAAAAATTAAATTAAAAAAAGCGCAAAGTGTGGGCCTACCCCAAACCTGCAGAATTATAGCTTTTTTAGAGTGGGGCCTCAAAATAATAGTTTATGTAATAGAAATTTTTTTTTAAATTCCACAGACAGCAGAGGAAAGAGTCACTTTCTGAAGGAACATAGGCTTTTTGTAAATGCCACTTGGCAAAATAATTAGCCTCAATCTAAAAAGCGTAACTCCCAGAGAGAATATTTAGATCAGAAAAATCAGAATGTCTTGAGTGTTTATAAATCTGTATTTTGACCAGGGAGCATATAGTGGCTATTTGTATTACTTTATATAGAATATACATTAAATTCTCATGTTTAAAATAATTTAAACAGTCCTTGTTCATGTGACTTAAAAAATCTGTGTGAAACTTGAATAGGGTAAGGGCCATACAGAGTTCTCTCATCTTCTTAGTTTGATAGGAAGAGCTGGAGGAAAAAATTCTAGAGAGTCTTTGTCTCTGTAGCTTTCAGGATGAATTAACCCAATTTGTTAAACTGTGATGTTCAAATACCCCAAGACATAGATGCAAATTATACATACCTTAACTTTACATCCCACGGAAGCTGTAGGCAGATTCAAAAGTGCATCCTCCTGGGCCCAGGTGAGAAAGCAGGGCTGGAAACTTTGATGTAGAAATTCAGTTAATGTGTTGATAAAGGTCAGAGCCCTTAAAAGTATAGGATTTTGGCTAACAGCATTTGGTTTCTTCACCTTCTAAACCACAAAATATTAGGAAGACGTTCTCACTTAAACATTTATTTGGCTAGCTATTAAATTCCAGGATGAAAAGTTTCCCTCAGGCCATTGACTGTTTTTCTTCCTTTTAGCATGCTGTGTGCTGATGAAAAGTCTAATTCCGAACTTGTTCTTTCTTTATTGGTAGTTAACTTGATCTTTGAATCTTTTCTTTTTTCCTTGATGCTAGAAAATTTCCAGTTTTCTTCTTTTTTTTTTTAAGTCCCCCTCCTTTTTTTTTTTTTTTTGCGGTATGCGGGCCTCTCACTGCTGTGGCCTCTCCCGTTGTGGAGCACAGGCTCTGGACGCGCAGGCTCAGCGGCCATGGCTCACGGGCCCAGCTGCTCTGCAGCATGTGGGATCTTCCCGGACCGGGGCATGAATCCGTGTCCCCTGCATCGGCAGGCGGACTCTCAACCACTGCGCCATCAGGGAAGCCCAGTCCCCCTCCTTTTTTTTTTTTTTTTTTTTTTGCAGTACACGGGCCTCTCACTGTTGTGGCCTCTCCCGTTGCCCCGTCCTTTTTTAAAAAAAATATTTATTTATTTATTTATTTACTGGCTCCGTTGGGTCTTCGTTGCTGCACGCGGGCTTTCTCTAGTTGGTGCGAGCGGGGTCTACTCTTCGTTGTGGTGCACGGGCTTCTCATCACAGTGGCTTCTCTTGTTGCGGAACACGGGCTCTAGGTGTGCGGGCTTCAGTAGTTGTAGCACGCAGACTCAGTAGTTGTGGCTTGCAGGCTCTAGAGCACAGGCTCAGTAGTTGTGGCGCACGGGCTTACTTGCTCCGCAGCATATGGGATCTTCCTGGACCAGGGCTCAAACCCATGTCCCCTGCATTGGCAGGCGGATTCTTAACCACTGTGCCACTAGGGAAACCCTAATCATATATTTAATTTCCACAAATAATAACACTAGTCAACACTGGATAGTTATTTTTAGCCACGTGCTTTCTTGGTGCATTGCATGTATTAACTAAATTAATACATGAAATAATAAAAGGTGTGGATTTGTATTATCCCCATTTTACAGATAAGAAATTGAGGCCTAGGGAGGTTAAATAACTTGTCTGTGGTAGACAGCTAGTACCACACAGCTAAGTGGTAAAGCCGAGATATGAACCCAGACAGTCTTGCTCTAAAGCCCATTCTCTTAACCAGAGTACTATGCTTGTTGCTTTGTTTCAGTTTTTAGTAGCAGCTTGTGTTTTAATGGAAACTAGAGCTTCTCAAAACTCTTGCAGGTTAAGTGTTATATATTATACGTACACATATATTTAAGTTCTCTTCCGTGATTTATCTGATTGCTCTGGGTTACTTGTTATACTTGTATTTCTTCATACTTGTCATCGTTTATCTTTTTTCTTTTTTTTTGAGAAAAATGTCTTGTTATTATTGGTTGTTTGTTTATACTTATGAAGACCTGGTGGGTGGTTTATTTCAGTAGCTAACATGGGTTTTCTCTGCTCTTACCTGCTACTCTCCTGTGTCGAGGGCCCGCCAAAACACAGAGAGTCCTGCTTTGAAAGGTGACCATACAATTTATTATCCAAAAACGTTCTTATGAATGAATGGGGACGCTACTGGCAGTTATCTTGGAACATAAACTGGCATGAACTGGGTGCGACTGGGATTGCTTTGGTCAGACTGGGGCATATTGTTACCCTGCTGCTTTGTGGTACCAGCCCCTGCTATTGGAGCACTAACTCCTCCAAGGTGTTGCTCTTTATATTTGGCTGTTACTGTTGTCTGGAGATCTATTTGGGTTGGGGGAGGCTGACGCCACGTACCTCTTTGTCTTGCAGACACTTAACACATTGCTGAGAGCAGTAACCTCCCTTTATAGTGTCTAAAACTGTGATTTTTTTTTTTTTCCTGTTGCAGAAAGTTGCTGCTGCCTCTCCCGCAGAGCTTCTGTTCGTGTTCAGGGTTATGGCTACCTTTGCCCTGATTTTTCCACCAATTTGAATCCTTTGCGTCTTCAAAAATTTATTTTCTTTTTGCCTGTGGCGTTCTCTCTCTTGTTCTAGAGTGTTAATCTGTCTGCTTTTCTAATTTTTTTTAACCTTTATTTCAATGGCTTTTGGGTTTTGGGGAGGAAGAGAAGTAAACAGTGTTTATTTTTGCATTGTGTTGGACACCCAGTGGACGGTTTAAGTGTGGTGACTCCTGTGCTTAAATTCTTGGAAATTTTTAGGTATTATTTCTTTGATAATTCCCTCCCCTTTGTTTTTTCTCTTCTGTCCTGAAAGTCCAGTTAGTTAGCTTTTGTGCCTTCAGGATAGATTCTCATTTATTATTTTTTACCCTTTATGGTGTATTTTTATTTTTTTATTCTGTTTTTGAGAATGTGCTTCAATTTAACTCTTCAGTTGAATTTTTTGTTTTATATATTTATTTATTTATTGAAGTATAGTTGATTTACAACGTTGTGTTAGTTTTCTTCAATTGAATTTTAAATTTTGGCTACACTATTTTTAAATTTCCAAAGGCTGTTTCTTATTGTCTTTTGCTTTTTCATAGCATTGCTCTTGACATACTGATATATCTTTTCTCTCTCTGAGAATAATGGGGATTTTTTTCTTTTGTTTTCTTTTAATCTTTATTGTGTTAGGGTTTTTAAAAAAAATTGTTTATTTATTTATTTACTTATTTACTTGGCTGCGCTGGGTCTAAGTTGTGGTGTGCAGGATCTAGTTCCCTGATCAGGGATTGAACCAGGACCCCTGCATTGGGAGCGTGGAGTCTTAACCACTGGACCACCAGGGAAGTCCCATGTTTGTTTTTTGGTTTTGGTTTTTTTTTTTTCTTCTTGTTTTTGGCTCCCTCTTACATTGGAAATTTTCTTTATTGAGTGCTCTGGGCTATCTATTCATATTTAAGGGCTAGGTACTAACTGGTGCTATTTGGAAGTAGCATGTGATTGACACTGGGGCTCACTGGTGGGTGACATGCTGTAAACTGGTTTTATTGTTGGGAGAAATATCTACATGTTGGTAATCAGAGGCCTAGCTGCCAAGTTTCTGGAAGCAGGTCTGAGAAGGACTGCTGGAGGTTCCACTGTTCACTGTGCAGAACATCGCCTAATCCTGCTCTGTTTTGTCACGCACTTTGCCCTTCTCTCCTGTCTTACTGTGCTTGGTTTCACCCAGTTTGAAGCCTCATTGGCTCCAGAAAATAAACCTCTGTTTCTTCAGAGGCTATGTAAGGTGGGACAGGGGACCTGGGGAATGTTTCAACCAATCTTTCTGGTTTTGATCCTGTCTCATCTTGCTTTTATAACTTTAGCTTTAAGTCCTAAGTCCTTTTAGGGTTCTGGGGATGAAAATAGGCTTCTTCTCATCACTGTTCCCTTCAACATGGGGTTGTAGTGGCTGTCCAGCAGTACTGTTACTTTAGTATTCTTTCACTCACATCCAATATTCTGAAAATTGGTTGAAATTTAACTCTTTGGGAGGAAGAGAAAATAGGAACATATGTAGCCAATCTACTATGTTTAACTAGAAGTCTCCTTAAATTACTTTTGAATGAGTGGATTTTGCCATATTAAAGGGCTGTTTTTGAGAGGTAAGCATTTATAACATGAACAGCAATATTTCATTTCCGGCACTACTATTTAGATGTCAGGATGTGGAAGGTACTTTATTACAGACATAATGGAAAGCTCTAATAATTTTGGTAACTAGTATACAGAGGTTTATGTGAAGCATTAACTCCCAGTTACTTTGGCCATTCCTTTATAGCTGGGATGTCGGATGGATTTGGCAGAGACTTTCAGGAGTGCCGTGGTGAGAAGGAGTCTACGGCTTTGTCTTTGCCATGATTGATTACCATGGGTGTGGGAGGGAGAAGTGAAGCCAGGTGTTTGTTATGCTTGTGTAAGAATAACATATCATCTATTGGGGGCATAACTTGAGAACTGAGTAGTGTCAAAAGGCCTCTAAGCAGCCAAAATTTTAATGTCACTAACTTCACATTCCATAGTTAATGTATGTTGTTCATAAGAATACTTTAAAAAATCCCTCGCTTAGAGCTTCCTTATGCTTATTTTGTCTACAGTTCCAATAAATGTAGTTATCTAGTTTCTAAACTACTAGCAGGCTAAAGTGGACAGAGAAGATATACTACAAGTAGCATATTGACAGGAATGATAACTGACCTAGAAAATGTTAAATTATATTCAATTTCCTTTTATCTTTGGAAACTAGAATTAGTTATTTTCGGAAAGGTGGAGCCTGATTTCAGAAAAGTGTAGATTCAAAATGGTTAAACCTCATTGTTATCTCCAAACCCCTTCAGGTATTAGTGAGGTTTAACCATCTTGAATCTATAACTTTAGATAGATATCTATCTAACAATTCAGCTATTCTGAGTAATTCTTTCTATGAAAACTCCCAGATAATAGAGCCCCTTATAGAATAAACTATGATTAACATAGTTTTGACTTTATTGTAGAACTTCCCAGTAATGTGAATGTCCAAAATTTGTTTTTGTTATCTTTAGATTTTGTTGTTCAACCTAGAATTAATGCTTTTTAATTTCTATTTTGTGGTATATTTAAAATATATTAGATATATTTGATGTATTCTAGATTTAATAGTTAGTGGCCATGTTTATCATCATTGTTCTTACACAGACAACGTGGTATGATGAAAGCAGTTCAGGTGGGTTGTGGAATCTGTGGATTGGGATCAGCTTTTTTTTTTTTAAATGAAAGACTAGATTAGGTCAAAATGTGACATGTTGTAAAGGTTAAGGTTTCATAAAACTTTTGTTTTAGAAGTGTCTGTGTGAAAAGGATGTTGTTGTTTTACTGTGGGTCCCAGTGAAAAAAATTTGAGAAATAGTGATCCAAAGAATACTGGGGAAGTGGATGAGGGGCTCAGAAGACCTGTTTGCTAACCCAGATCTTGCAGTATGCACCCTGATCAAGCCACATAAGCACTGTGAGCTTCTTACTTTCTTGTCAGGAAATTGGGGATGATAACTGTCCTGCTTACCTTTCAGATTGGTTGTGAGAATCAAAAGAGAAAGTATTTGAAAACATTTGTAATTACAGAACGCTTCTTTATTTAACAGAGCCTGCTAAGGTGCTGTGCTGCTGTTGCATTTGTCCTGAAGGGTAGATGTAGTCTCTGTACCATAGGGTTGAGAGACAGTTACTCCTGGTGTGGTGGGAGTGAGAGGATCAGGGTGACATCTGATAGAGTCTTGATGGGTAATGAAAAGTCATGGTGTTCAAGGCTTATTATTCCTAAAAGTGACTGTACTAGCTTCCTAATGCTGCATAACACATTACCACAACCTTGCTGCCTAATAACCCAGTTACTGTTTCACAATCTGTATGTCAGAAGTCTGGCATGACATGACTGGCTTCTCTGCTCAGGGTCTCATAAGACTAAGATCAATTATTGTCCAAACTGTGTTCTCATCTGGAGGTGAGGGTCCTCTTCCATGCTCATGTGGTCGTGGTAGAATTTAGTCCTTTGTGGTTGTAGGACAGAGGTCCTTATTTCTTGCTGGCTGTTGAACGGGACTGCTTTCAGCTCCTAGGGCTGCTCACAGTTCCTTGCTACTTGGCCCCCACATGCCTTTTCTTTCAGGGTAGCAGGAGTACATCTCTCTGCTTTCTGCTGCTGCCTCTGCACTCTGGACCCATTTGAAGGGCTTGTGTGATTAGGTTGGACCCACCCAGACAATTTCCTTTCAGTTAACTCGGAGTCAACTGGTTAGTAACCTTAAATATACCTGCAGAAACCTTTTTGCTATGTAAGGTAAGATAATCAGGGCAGTGATATCTCATATTCACAAGGTGAGGGTCATTTGGGGTCACCTTCAAATTCTGCATACCACAGTGACTAAAATGGGTTTTTTTATACTGAAGTTGAGGGCATGGTCAATTAAAATCAGTTAGCTGGCAATAAAAATACAAAGTGAGCCTGGTTATAGCCATCAGGTTTTTTTGGTAAATAGCCATGAGAAATGTGAAGACAGATTTCTAAGCTATAAGAATTAATTAGACCAAATTTAGTTTGAAGGAATCTAAATCCTTATATATTTTGAAGTGAGAGGATAGCCTGTTAAAGATCCAGGACTTTGGGATAAAAACTCAAGTACAGTTAGTTTTTTATGCATGTTTTATACTTTACAGTCATATCCATTCCTTCATGTGATCCTTACTTTTGCAACTCCAGAGGAAGACCTACAAGCCATCAGGCCAAACCTTGCCACGTGGTACTATTTTTCAGAGGACACTGTGTGTTAGAACCTATTCTTTAACTTTATAAACCCTAACATTTGATTATGCCGGCTTATCCAGAGCTGATTAGGCTCCAATTATGATTAGGCTCACATGAGGCCAAAGTAAAAAGACATAGTGCCACTTAAAAAAATTCACAGTGGAGGTGTACTTTTCAAGTGATTTCAAGGTCCCTGTCTGAAGTAGCCCTGTCCTGGCATCTGGCCATTTGGAAAGCTGAATTATTAACTCCCAAATTTTTTGGATATGATGACATCACAACAGAGAGGGTTAGCTAAGAGCTATATCCTTTAGCCTAGTATTACTTCTCTAATTACTTTCCTAACTTTTTGCCCTCTCAGTGGCACTTTTATTTATTTATTTTTTGGTCTGTTTTTTAAAATATTTATTTATTTATTTAATTTTTTTGGCTGCGTCGGGTCTTAGTTGCAGCATGCGGGTTTCTCTCTAGTTGTGGCGCAGGGGCTCCAGAGCATGTGGGCTCTGTAGTTGGGGCACATGGGCTTAGTTGCCCCGTGGCATGTGGGATCTTAGGTCCCCAACCAGGGACTGAACCCATGTCCCCTGCATTGGAAGGTGGATTCTTAACCACTGGACCACCAGGGCAGTCCTGGTGGCTCTTTTATTAAAGGAGATATTACATACAACCATTTAAAAGTAGATACAAATGGAGTTTCTCCTGGTCATAGTGGTAGCGTTTGAAACATCTACAGCCTTTGAAGCTGGCATGGTTTGAAATTTATGGCTCTAGGTGTGGGAAGGGTTATTGCACTTCCCTCAACTTCAGTGAGAATTGTTTCTGAAGTGCTCTGAATACTTGTGATTTTTGTTTCAGTCCTGGGTAAACACTGTCCCTGCTTTCCCTTCCCATTTTCTAAGCACAATGTTGGCTTCATACATTTTCTAGACATTTAAAACATTGATAAGCTTCAGCTTTATTTCACATTCAACCATTTTGTTGCTTAAAATTTTAAGGCCTTCCTGTTTCTGTTTTATCTTGATTGAGAAGGGATATCTTATCTCCTAAGGTAACTGCTGCACATAGCTAATTCCTTCTGTCACATGTTGATTTTTCTGGTTCATCTTTTAGAAGGTATGTGTGTGCTGGAATTCTACGCTGTAAGCAACAGAACTCAGTCTAGCTAGTTAAGCAGAAAAGGGGTCTATTAATGAATGGTGACTTACAGAATTTTCAGGAGGGCCTGAAAGTCTGGGCTGATTGCTCTGCCCAGCCACACTTGGTGGGGGCTGCACTAATAAGAATGTTGCAGCTGCCTCAGTTTGGCAGCATTGCATCTTGCACTGGACAGCTTTTGTGAAAGACTGCATGAAGCTCCGTGTCTCCATGTTCACCAGCTGATGAACTGTATTAATTTTGCATGTCTGTTTTCTCATATTACCCACTTATGACTCAGACTCCTGTGTGGGTATGTTCATTGGTGGAGTTCAGGTCACCTGCCCTAGATGAAAAGAAGACTGGGGTGGTGAGTTTTCTGAGTTCTGACTTACAAGCACTTATAAGAGCTGTTTAGAAAAAAAGGATATTAAACTTTGTCATGTTTTGTTGATGTTTTCCCCTCCTCCCAATTAATCTAGTCCTTTTGATTTCTGCTTCTGACATAAAAGTCTCTTTCCCATTCAGAGATTATAGAAATAGACTCTCATATTTTCTCTTATATTTCAATTAAAAATCATTTAAATCTTTAATATAGCTTAAGTATGAAGTGAGGATCTGATTGATGTTGCTCCCCCATATGGATGGCCATTTGTCCCAGCACCACTTATTGAACATCTGTCTTGATTAGAAATGTTAGACTTATTGTAAACTGAATATATGTGTGTGTAAAGTGTGTGTATGTGTGTGCAACATTCCTCGTGACCTCTCTGTTCTAGCATAGCCACAGCAGTATGTACTGACTTGACAGATTAGGGTTGCATTTGTTCATTCAATCATTTATTTAACAAATATTTATTAAACGCCTTTTTAGGTAGTGCTGTACAGATTACAAAAGGGTAAGATATTGAGACATTTCTTTGTGGAGATGAGTTAAGATCTGTCTTGTTATGGGTGATGGGGGGTCTTGAAGTTTTGGTTTTATACTTTTTGGACTGTTTTTAGCTCACCTTAGAGTACACCTCAGACTCCTAGTTTAAATTTGGGGCCCTTTCTCCTGTGGGTTTCTGTATAGGAGTCATGTGTTCCTTTACAGAACAAATGGACTGGCATCTCAGTATTGGGCTATGGTGTGCATGGTGTTCTCAAAGCAAGGCCCTTGACTAGAGAGATGTTTACCTGTGCAGTTCATTATATTGAATATTAGAGCTGGATGGCACTTTAAAGATTGAATTGACAACTTTATTTTATTTTATTTTATTTTTATTTTTTTGCGGTACGCGGGCCTCTCACTGTTGTGGCCTCTCCTGTTGTGGAGCACAGGCTCCGGACGCGCAGGCCCAGCGGCCATGGCTCATGGGCCTAGCCGCTCTGTGGCATGTGGGATCTTCCCGGACTGGGGCATGAACCCGTGTCCCCTGCATCGGCAGGCGGACTCTCAACCACTGCGCCACCAGGGAAGCCCCGACAACCTTATTTTTTAATGAACTTTTAACTTTGGAATAATTTTGATTTATAGGAAAGTTGCAAAGATAGTACAGAGAGTTTTCATATACTTCTCACCTGGTTTCAGTTTCCCCTAAAGTTATCATCTTTTAAATAAAATTTTATTTATTTTTGGCTACGTTGGGTCCTTGTTGCTGCACGTGGGCTTTCTCTAGTTGCAGTGAGCGGGGCTACTCTTCTTTGCGGTATGTGGGCTTCTCATTGCGGTGGCTTCTCTTGTTGCGGAGCATGGGCTCTGGGTGTGCGGGCTTCAGTAGTTGTGGCACGCAGGCTCAGTAGTTGTGGCTCGTGGGCTGTAGAGCGCAGGCTCAGTAGTTGTGGCGTACAGGCTTAGTTGCTCCGCGGCATGTGGGATCTTCCTGGACCAGGGATTGAACCCGTGTCCCCTGCATTGGCAGGAGGATTCTTAACCACTGCGCCACCAAGGAAGTTGTAATGTTATCATCTTATGTTATCATCACGACCTTATTTTTGAGGTTAATTTTAGCCCTCAAAATGTTAATTTAGCTAAGATCATAGTTCTAGTTGGTGGCAGAATCAGACCAAGGACCCAGTAGATAGCCTGGGTCTGCTAGTTGATTATGTTTCAGTTATCCTTTTCTGTTTTTCATGTATTTGCTCTTTTCCTTCCTTTCACTGGGTTCTTTGGGCATGGACTATGAGGAGGACTACTTAGTACATAGTGCGCTCATCAATGTAGTCTTTCTAATTTGTGCAATAATTTTTAAATCTAGGCTTCCTCCAATTCTTCAACGCCAACGAGAACCAGGAGCAGGACGTCTTCATTTACAGAGCAGCTTGATGAAGGTACACCCAATAGAGAGGTAAGTTTGGAATTCTTCTTCAATAAATCTTTTACAAGAAGCTTATTAATTTAAAATGTAATGCTACTGTTGATAACAAAATGGGAAATTACTTAATTCCTAGGTATTTTTTTTTAAGTAACAATTTTTTTTTCAAATAGTACTGTTGCTTTTGTAAAGTGTGTTTTCTTTGAATATCTTAATTTGAGAGGATAATATGCTTTGCCTTTAATATTTGAAATTTTCAGAATGATTTGATAACAATTTGTTCAGCATAGCATCATGTGGGGAGAAGTCCTATATTTTCAAGCTAGTGATTGGAAACTGTGAAGTAACTCCTAATTCCATGTGACTTGGAGCTGGCACTAGAACTCAGATTAGATTTTTTTCCAACTTTTTTTCTTTCTGTGAAGGATTATAAGAGTCATGCAAGTAAAACATAAGTACACAAATCAGGGTAAAAAGAGGGTAAGAGAAAAAAGGATAAAAAATAAATGCATAAATCAGTGAATTATTATGAAGTGAATCCCTATGTGACTACCACCCAGGTCAAGAAAAGGAACACTGCCAGCACTAGAGTGCTGCTTCCCTTCCCCACAGAAGAGCACCATCATCCTGACTTCTTGATATTTGCTTCCTTCTTTTTTTAAACTTTTTAAATTTTTATAGTACCACTTAAGTATGCTTTCTGTTGTAAACCTTATAGTTAAACCTTTGGGTTGTCTAGTTTTTGGCTATTATGAATTATGGTGCTGTGAACATTCTTGTATATTTCTTTTGCTACACATGTACCAACATTTCTTTTGCTATGTACTTAGGAGTAGAATCACTGGGTTAAAGGGTATACATAGTTTTACCACTTTAGAAGGTAATGCCCATTGTTTTTCAGAATAGTTGTAGAATTTTACCTTCCCACCAGGAGTTTATGAAAGTTCTTGTTGCTCTATATCCTTGCTAGTCTTTAATTTCAGCCATTCTGGTGGGTGTGTAATGTTCTCTTATTGTAGTTTTAATTTGCGTTTCGCTGATGACTAATAAGATCATTTTTCATCTGTGTACTGATAACTTCTTTTGCGAAGTGCTTACTTAAGTCTCTTGCTCATTTTTCTTTTGGTTTATCTTTGTCTTATTGATTTGTAGGAGTTCTTTTTTTTTTTTGGCTGCGTTGGGTCTTCGTTGCTGCACGCGGGCTTTCTCTAGTTGCTGTGAGTGGGGGCTACTCTTTGTTGCGGTGCGCGGGCTTCTCATTGCGGTGGCTTCTTGTTGCGGAGCACGGGCTCTAGGCGCATGTGCTTCAGTAGTTGTGGCACACGGGCTCAGTAGTTGTGGCGCACGGGCTCAGTTGCTCCACGGCATGTGGGATCTTCCCAGACCAGGGCTCGAACCCGTGTCCCCTGCATTGGCAGGCGGATTCTTAACCACTGCGCCACCAAGGAAGCCCAGGAGTTCTTTTTTATATAGTGTGGATAGGAGTTTTTTATTGGATACATACCTTGCAAATATCTGCTTCCACTCTGTGGCTTGCCTTTTACTCTCTTAATGGTGTCTTTTGAACAGAAGTTCTTAGTTTTAATGCATTCCAGTTTATCAATATTTTATTTTATGGCTAGTGTATTTCATTTTTTAGTATTCTTTTTTTGCCCTTCAGAGTACTTCCCATTATTATCCTGTTTTACCTTTCACATTTGGATCTATACTCCATTTGGAAAAGATTTTTTTCAGTATGGTGTGAGGTAGGGATCAAGTTTCACCACTGCCCCCCCCCCCCAACATAGCTATCCAGTTGTTCCATTCTTTCCATACTGCTGTACTGTGCCGCCTTTTTTTTCAGAAACTAAGTGTCCATTGAGTGGATTTCTGGACTCTTGTTTCTGTTCTGTCATTTGCTTTGTCTTTGATCTGATCCCACACTGTCTTCATAACTATAGTTTTATGTTAAATCTTGCCCTTATTGGAGCAGGTCTTCCCTGTCTTAGTTTTAAAACCAGAATTCCATAGACTGGGTGGCTTAAGCAACAGACATTTATTTCTCAAGAGTTCTGGAGGCTGGGCAGTCCAGGATCAAGATGCCAACAGATTCAGTATCTGGTGAGGGCCCTCTTCTTGATTTGCACACAGCTGTCATCTCATGATGTCCTAGCATGGCCTTTCTTTGTTGCATGCACTTAGGGAGAGATGGAAGAGTGGGGAGGCAGCTCTCTTGTATCTTTTTCTTTTATAAGGACAGTAATCCCATCATGAGGGCCCTGCCCTCATTACCTCATCTAACTCTAATTACCTCCCAAAGGCTCTGCCTCCAAATACCATCACTAAATATCCTTGGGGGTTAGGGCTTCAATATATGAATTTTGGGGGACATATGCAGTCCATAGCACTCCTACCTTGTTCTTCTTGAATGTCTTAGTAATTCTTGTATCTTTCCGTATAATTCCACATAAATTTTAGAATCAGATTTTCAAGTCTTACAAAACAAACTCAAAACAAAATAAAATATAGCACTGACAACAAAGAAACAAACCTGTAGAGATTTTTATTGGGATTCCATTGACTCTATAGGTTAGGGAAAAGTCTCAATATTATGAGTCACATTTTATAATCTTTTCAATATTACAAGTAGTACTGGACTGAGCATTTTACATAATGCATAAGTTACAATGCTGTTTTTTTTTTTTTTTAAGTATTAAAAAACATGTATTCTTGAACAGTGATTTGGATGGAAGTAGTATTCTGAGAAACTTTTTTTTTTTAGGATAATGAAGCTATTTTAGTATCATTTAAAATAAGAACAACCTTTAAACCGTATGAAGTGGGCAATAGGGGAGAAGCACGCCTTCCTGAGAAGGGTCCTCCGAGAAGGGTCTTCTCAGGGGCAAAGGCAGCAAGGGTGGGTGGGCAGGAGGGAGTGCAGGCCTGGACGTCAGCGGTGTTTCCTCAGGGCCGGCTCTGCAGGTAGGAGAGGTGGCTCTGGGGCTTGGCAGCTCCTGGCTGGAGTGGAGGGAGCTGGCCTGGCGGTCCGTGCCAGTGACTCAGGCAGGGGTAGGGCAGGGGTCAGCTGGGTAAAAGAAATGTGGGTTTGAGTGTCAGGAGGAGGTGGCCTTGGCTCTCAGGACTCAAGGGGGACGTCAGGCTGCAGGAGGCCCAGGCCCGGGAGTGCTGATGGGGGCGGGGGGGGGGGGGGGGGGGGGGCCTCACAACAGGGTGGGCGCCAGACAGGGAAGGCTCAGGCAGGGCTGCTGGTCAGGCCGGGGCTCAGTGTCCTCTTCTCGGAGGCGCTTGCACCCGGAGCAGATGCTTCTTCTCAGAGGTCCCGGCCTGGGCACAAAGACAGGGAGCACTCCATTCCTCATCACGGGCCAGAAGGCCGACAGCCTGGGCTCGGGGCTCTCAGACCTGAGAGGCCCGTCGAGCCGCCTTTGTCCTTCCTCGCATCGGCTGAGGGCCCTCAGCGCGGTCTCCTTGGCACAGGGGTACGGGGACTCCTGGCTGGGTGGACACGTGGGCAAGCTACTTAGGCTTTCAACTGGGGCGGTACGGATGTCCACCAGGCTCTGCGTGTGGTAGGAGAGGCGGGCGTTCCACTGGGGCCTCATAGTGAAACCGTTGCCATGGCCGGAAAACCCCAGCCCCGAGGAGGTGCGGGGGGCGGCCCGCTGGGAAGGCGCCTCCAGCCCTGGGGCACCGAGGACCCGCGGACCGGGTAGTACTTCCAGCTGCGCAGGGCGGCGGGGAGCGGCCGCCTGCTGCGGAACCAGAGACTGCGATCCTGGCAGCGGCGGCGGTAGCTGAGGATTGGGCGCCCGTCCCGGCCCCTCGGGAGGCAGGTGCCGCGGGCAGGCCCGGTCCATGGGAACCATGGGGACCGGCGCTTCCGGGCGTGGGCTGGCTGCGTGGCCTTGGCCGTGCCCAGGTACATGCTCAGGTAGCTGCCCATGCTTGCGGGTCAGCGGGGTCGGACCTTCGAGGGGCTTTGGCTTCTGGGCGGCCCCGAAGTCTGTAGACGCGAAGCTTACGGCGCTGAGGCGACCGTTGGCATCGGGGTGTGGGACGGTTCGTGGGGCGTCGGAACCTCTGGGCACGAGGTACTGCACGCGCCAGGCTGGGGCCTCGCGGACGGAGCCGGGGCCTCGCGGGGCGCCCCTGTGTTCTGAGCACAGGGGATCCTTCAGCTCCCACTGCTGGCCCAGGCGCTTGGCTCTGGGTGGCGGGGGAGCCCTCCACTTTTTGCCCTTGACATTTAAAGGGAGAAAATATAATAATTTGTACCAGGTCCTGAAAATTGACTGAAGGGCACTCTCTTTCATTACTGTAAAAATGAACAAAATGCATTTGAATGCTCCTTTAAGGAAAAAGAGCGAATTTACTTGTATTTCTACAGAGGCTGTGTGCTTCTTCTAGAATGGTTGCTAATGTCACTTTTTGTAATTTTATTCTTTTTTTTTTTGTGTTAGTTTCTGCTTTATAACAAAGTGAATCAGTTATACATATACATATGTTCCCATATCTCTTCCCTCTTACGTCTCCCTCCCTCCCACCCTCCGTATCCCACCCCTCCAGGCGGTCACAAAGCGCCGAGAGCCGATATCCCTGTGCCATGCGGCTGCTTCCCACTAGCTATCTACTTTACGTTTGTTAGTGTATATATGTCCATGCCTCTCTCTCGCCCTGTCACAGCTCACCCTTCCCCCTCCCCATATCCTCAAGTCCGTTCTCCAGTAGGTCTGTGTCTTTATTCCTATCTTACTGCTAGGTTCGTCGTGACAGTTTTTTTTTTTTTAAATTCCATATATATGTGTTAGCATACGGTATTTGTCTTTCTCTTTCTGACTTACTTCACTCTGTATGACAGACTCTAGGTCTATCCATCTCATTACAAATAGCTCAATTTCGTTTCTTTTTATGGCTGAGTAATATTCCATTGTATATATGTGCCACATCTTTATCCATTCATCTGATGATGGGCACTTAGGTTGTTTCCATCTCCGGGCTATTGTAAATAGAGCTGCAATGAATATTTTGGTACATGACTCTTTTTGAAATTTGGTTTTCTCAGGGTATATGCCCAGTAGTGGGATTGCTGGGTCATGTAGTAGTTCTATTTGTAGTTTTTTAAGGAACCTCCATACTGTTCTCCGTAGTGGCTGAACCAATTCACATTCCCACCAGCAGTGCAAGAGTGTTCCCTTTTGTCCACACCCTCTCCAGCATTTATTGTTTCTAGATTTTTTGATGATGGCCATTCTGACTGGTGTGAGATGATATCTCATTGTAGTTTTGATTTGCATTTCTCTAATGATTAATGATGTTGAGCATTCTTTCATGTGTTTGCTGGCAGTCTGTATATCTTCTTTGGAGAAATGTCTATTTAGGTCTTCTGCCCATTTTTGGATTGGGTTGTTTGTTTTTTTGTTATTGAGCTGCATGAGCTGCTTGTAAATTTTGGAAATTAATCCTTTGTCAGTTGCTTCATTTGCAAATATTTTCTCCCATTCTGAGGGTTGTCTTTTGGTCTTCAGTGCTGTTATTCTTTAGGATAGATTTCTAAGAGTGGGAATTGCTGGGTTGTAGGGTGTATGCAAATTAAAAAATTTGAAAGATTTTTCCAAACTGCCTTGATGTTATTTTAAAACATAATTTTAAAAAAGCTTTATTTAATAGATGTTGATAGCAAAATAAACTTAAAAACTTCATAGTAGTTTTTGCATTCAAAGTTAATGGCATATATACTGTGTCCTTGGTTTATGTATTTAAATGATCTGACAAAGTACATAAGAGTATAAAGTATATGCATACTTTCTTTGAGATGTTATTTTCTTATGCATTATTTACAGTATTGCAATTCTTTAACTTTATGATTTCAAGTTTAATGTTGTTGAACTTAGTTTATATGTGTAACCAGTTGGAATGAAATCTGCAGTACTGAGTAGTGAAAACACTTTTTGCAGTCAGTGTTAATGGCATCATTCCTACACTTACTGTATTGGTTGATATTATGGTATATTGGTTTACATATAATATAGTAGAAACCTTGAAAACAACTTGTTGATTGCTACTATTGCTTTTTAAAAAAGATTTATCTAGGATGCTTTAAAACATTAAAATTGAATATATCTTTACAAAATAATCCTTTCTGAAACGGATGGTTTGAGCATTCTTTTACAGCAGGCTAAGTAATTTCTTCCCAAATTTCAATACTAAAGGTCCTGTGCTTATAGGTATAGTTTAAGAAATGGTTTCTGATTGAAAGCCAAAGCAGTATCATCACTTCGTTTCCTTGCTTTTTTTCTTTTAATTAATTAATTAATTAATTAATTTATGGCTGTGTTGGGTCTTCGTTTCTGTGCGAGGGCTTTCCCCAGCTGCGGCAAGTGGGGGCCTCTCGCTATCGCGCCCTCTCGCTGCGGAGCACAGGCTCCAGACGTGCAGGCTCAGTAGTTGTGGCTCACGGGCCCAGTTGCTCCGCGGCACATGGGACCCTCCCAGACCAGGGCTCGAACCCGTGTCCCCTGCATTGGCAGGCAGATTCTCAACCACTGCACCACCAGGGAAGCCCCGTCTCCTTGCTTTTTAAGCATTTTCTGACAACTCTAAAAGATGTTTTTGACCACAAAGTGAAATGTAAACTTTAGTTCAACTTATTTTACAATAAATAAAGGACTTTGAAATTTCATGATTAACTTATAAAGGACATTACATAAAATTATCTTGTTATAGAGAATGGACCTGAGGACATGAGGAGGGGGAAGGGTAAGCTGGGACAGAGTGAGAGAGTGGCATGGACTTATATACACTACCAAATGTAAAATAGATAGCTAGTGGGAAGCAGCCGCATAGCACAGGGAGATCAGCTCAGTGCTTTGTGTCAACCGCCAAGAGGGGTAGGATAGGGAGGGTGGGAGGGAGATGCAAGAGGGAGGAGATATGGGGATATATGTATATGTATAGCTGATTCACCTAGTTATACAGCAGAAACTGACACACCATTGTAAAGCAATTATACTCCAATAAAGATGTTAAAAAAAAATTAAAAGCTTGATGGATAAAGTCTAAGACAGATCCATCTTCTACCATAATCCACCTTAAGGTAAATGGTAAATACAGATGTATCATCTTAACCTAATGTAAAAATCCAGATTTACAAAACAAGTCAATGAAAATATAATTTCTTTTTCCTGCAAAAAATAGAAAAAAATTGTTAGTCACCATGCCGCACCCCCCCCACCCCCAGCCCCAGGTTTTTCATCTTGTTAAACCTCTAAGATGGAAGATACTCTGTCAGTGATGGGATCCTCACTTTTAGTTTTAAGTTTATTTTTAGCAAAATGTGGAAGTTTAATTCAAATTATAAATATTTGTCCCATCTCTCCAGTAGGTACAGTAAAGTCTGTGTAATCTAGAATGCTTGGGAAGTAGAATGGTTTCATTAAGTTGATATTTCCATCAATTAAATGTTTTACCTTTTTTCAGCTATTGCTGAAAATCCTAATGTCTATTTTCCCATATTAGTAAATATTATAGGTAAATCTAAATAAGTCTGTCTTTGATTGCAGTGTCTCAGGCTTCCTTATAGGGCTGTAAAAAATCATCTATATGATTGTAGACATTAAAGGCAAAGGAGAGTAGGGTGATGTGCACTGACCCTGAGGTTTGCGGCTCTCTGGCGTTTTCTCGTCCTGCACAGGTGGCTGATCTGTCCAGTTGACCTGGTACTCTCCTGGGGATCCTAGGCACAGCCTCAATACCCTCATCAATCTCTTCATTTTTTTATAGTTCTGTTGATACTTTCTCTTCCTCCCTGCATCAGTTTTGGTAATATGTGTCTGTCTAGGAATTTGTCTGTGTCATCCGTGTTGTCCAGTTTGTTGGCATACAGTTGTTCGTAGCATTGCCTTATAATCCTTTTTGTTTCTGTAAATGCAGTAGTAATTTTTCCTCTTTTATTCCTGATATTAGTAATATAATATGAATCTTCTCTCTTTTTATTTTACTCTGTCAAACAAAATATGAACCAGTGTTTGATTCCACTTTCTTGATGAGTGTAGTGAGCATTCTCAGGATTGGAGTGGCATGCTGATCTTTGATGACTTATTTTTCTCAAGTCCCAGATGCCCTGGGACTTAGCAGAAATTACTTGAATCTGTTTTGTTACTTTCCTGGTTTTCTGGCCTGATATCTGTTTTTTGCCATCTTTATATAGCCTTGGTCTTTTCAGTGCTCATCAGTCCTTTTTTGCTATCTTTTTTGTTTAATGGCTTTGTATGTCTTTAACTTTATATATAGTGGAAATATCCATATAGACAAAATAGGGCCTTAATTCGTGACCTTCGATTTGGTCAAAATGATTTAACCACAGTCTGTACTGCATATTTTCTCACCTGCTGCTACTATAGGCAGTTTTTTTCTTGTATCTTCTGCTGAGTATATTGTGTACTTCTTAAGGTATACATTAGTGCAAATAATAAGGAAGTGAATTTGACTCAAAAGAGTAAGTGTTGCTACTAATAGCTATATATAACAGTGTCTGTGAAGATAGAAACAGGACCTCTTCTCTTCAAGGCAGAGATACTAAAAGATACTAAACTTTTTAGGGTCCCTCTCCTAATAGGAGGTACATTAGTACATAGGAGACATATTAATTCATTACATACAGTGGATGCTAGGTAGCAGATGCCTTTCCGCTGGCATTAGGACTTAATTTTCTCTTTGAACTCTGGTTGAGAAGGACTGGGAGGGTTCTGTGCTGCCAGAGTTTGACTGAGTGCTGCAAGCCAGAGGCTAAAGTGGGGCTCATGGCACTGGTGAAAGGAGGTTGAAAAAAGCGTTTCCCAGCTGATGCTTAGAGCTCTCTGTGACCCATTGTGAGAAGCTGCTGTCTCTAGGGAGGCTTCGTGACCAACAACTGAACCAAACCTCGCATCAGCTTAGTGACTGAATCTGTGATAACCTCTGTGTTGTGATAGGGCAGGAAACCCAAACTGGGGCCCAGGGAATCAGATTGACTGGATAAGGAGGGATGAGCACAGGAGGAAGGAGAAGGAAAATACCTTCCTCAAAATAAGCCTGTAAATGAAAATGCTAAAATAAATGCTAAGAAGACAGCCAATAAAAATAGGAATTTGGATATCAGTTTATTCCAGGTGAAATTAGAATAATTAAAAGGGCAGTCTGGATAAGACTTTCAAACAAGTATTTTCAGTAGGATAAATGAAGTAATAGTTTTCTTAAAAAGAACAGAGAATTGTGGGGAAAAAACAGGCCAAAAAATAGACTAGGTAGATATGAAAAAGAACCAATTAGAAATCCTGGAAATAAAAAAAATGATATATAAGAATGTAAATCAGAATAAAACTCAGACTGGTCCCAGTTCAAGGGAAAATTAGCGAGTTTGAAGAGAATACTGAGTAATCCCACCAAAAACACGGAGATAGAGATAGATAATTATCTAAGAGTAAGAGACATGGAGGGTAGATTGAAAGCTTTCAACACATATCTGATAGGAGTTTTTAGGTAGTCGTCATGAATGTTGAGATACATAAAACTTTAGTCAGTGTTAGTTCAACTGATGGGACCACACAGAAGAGGCGAATTAAATTCTTAGCAGATTTGAATTAGAATTTCAACAGTTTGAAAGAGTTGAGACAGACTTATTGAGGATATTTGAGAACTGAATCTTGGGAGACTTTGATAGGCATAAGAAGCAAATGACAAGGACCACAAGTGGGGAGGAAGCCTCCTTAGGCTTTGAAATAGCTGTCAACGGAAACTAATTTCGACATACTTTGCTTTCTTACTTGGGCTCTGACGTGGAATGTAAATCGTTATTTGGTAGCACCTTCTTTTGAAATGTTTGGTCACCATGTGTTTCTATACTGGTTTCTATACAGCTTTTGTGTTTTTCTCTTAAAATTCCAAATCTACTTTTAAAAAAAAATAAATTTATTTTTATTTTTGGCTGTGTTGGGTCTTTGTTGCTGCACGCAGGCTTTCTCTAGTTGCGGTGAGTGGGGGCTACTCTTCGTTGCAGTGTGCGGGCTCCTCATTGTGGTGGCTTCTCTTGTTGTGGAGCATGGGCTCTAGGCATGCGGGCTTCAGTAGTGTGGCACTTGGGCTCAGTAGTTGTGACTCGCAAGCTCTAGAGCGCAGGCTCAGTAATTGTGGCACACAGGCTTAGTTGCTCCGTGGCATGTGGGATCTTCCCGGACCAGGGCTCGAACCCGTGTCCCCTGCATTGACAGGCGGATTCTTAACCACTGCGCCATGAGGGAAGCCCCAAATCTACTCTTTTTTTT